>NC_052152.1:120621465-120952551 GCF_902713615.1 Scyliorhinus canicula | reverse complement strand
CCCCCGGGTCCGCCCCCCCTCGGCCCCGCCCCCCCACCCTCGCCCCCCCCCCCCCCCTCCCAAGGGCGCCGAAGTTCTGCTTGCCCGGGGCGCCAGCAACCCTAGGGCCGGCGCTGCTCCACTGTAACAGAATCCTGCGCCGGGCTACTAGAGACGCAAAGGCCAGAATGACGGCCTCTCTCGCCTCCTGCACTCCCGGCTCCGAAGCTACCCCAAAGATCGCGAGCCCCCAGCACGGCCTGACCCTAGACCCAACCACTTCCGACAAAATCCCCGCCACCCCCTTCCAAAACCCCTCCAGAGCCGGACATGCCCAAAACATATGGGTGTGGTTTGCCGGGCCACCCGAACACCTCCCACACCTGACTTCCCCTCCGAAAAACCGGCTCATCCTTGCCCCCGTCATGTGAGCCCTGTGCAGCACCTTCAGCTGAATTAGGATGAGCCGTGCGCAAGAGGAGGAAGAATTCACCCTCTCCAGGGCGTCCGACCACGTCCCATCCTCAATCTCTTCCCCTAGCTCTTCCTCCCATTTCGCTTTGAGCTCATCTACTGAGGCCTCCTCCTCCTCCTGCATCATCTGGTAAATCGTCGAGATCTTTCCTTACCCGACCCACGTCCCCGAAAGTACCCTGTCCTGCACCCCCCTTGGCGGCAGCTGCGGAAACTCCTCCACCTGCCTCTTAACAAAGTCCCTGACCTGCATATACCTAAAAGCGTTCCCAGGGGGGAGGTTCCACTTCCCCACCAGCTCCTCCAGAGTCGCGAACTTCCCATCCAAGAAGAGGTCCCCAAACTGTCTGATGCCTGCCCTGTGCCAACTCCCAAATCCCCCACCCGTTCTCCCTGGCGCAAAATGGTGATTGCCCCGTATCGGGGCCTAAACTGAGGCCTTCACTTCCCCCCTATGCCGCCTCCACTGTCCCCAGATTTTGAGGGACGCAACCACCACCGGACTCGTCGAGTACTTTGCCGGGGGGAAGTGGAAGTGGGGCCGTCACCAAAGCCTCCAGACTCGTACCCGCACAGGACGCTACCTCCAGTCTCTTCCATGCGTCCCCTCACCTTCCGTCACCCACCTGCGAATCATCGCCACGTTCGCCGCCCAATAATATCCACACAGGTTAGGCAACACCAGGCCCCCTACCTCCCTTCTTCACTCCAAAAATGCCCTCCTTACTCTCGGGGCCTTCCGCGTCCACACAAACCCCAGAATCGACTTATTCACCCTTCTGAAAAAAGCCTTCGGGGTCAATATGGGGAGGTACTGGAAAAGAAACAAAAACCTCGGGAGCACCATCATTTTAACCGACTGGACCCTGCCCGCCAACGAGAGCGGCAGCGCATCCCACCTCCTGAACTCCTCCTCCATCTGCCCCACCAGCCGCGAAAAGTCAAGCCTATGCATAGCCCCCCAGGTCCAAGCCACATGGACCCCAAGATACCTAAAGCTCCTCTCAGCCCTCCTCAACGGGAGTTCCCCTATTTCCCTCTCCTGACCCCCCCGGGTGCAGGACAAACAGCTCGCTTTTCCCCACATTGAGCTTATATCCCGAAAAGTCCCCAAACTCCTCAAGTGTCCTCAGCACCTTGGCATCCCCTCAGCCAGGTCCGTGACATACAGCAGCAGATCATCTGCATACAGCGACAACTGGTGCTCCTCTCTCTCTCTCCCCCCCCCCCCCCCCCCCCCCCCCCCCCCCCGCACAATCCCCCTCCAACTCTTTGAGTCCCTCAGCGCCATGGCCAGGGGCTCAATTGCTAACGCGAAGAGCAGGGGAGACAAGGGGCACCCCTGCCTCGTCCCTCTGGAAAGCCGGAAGTCCTCTGACTTCCTCCCATTTGTCACCACACTCGCCACCGGGGAGCTGTACAGCAACCTCACCCAGCTAATGAACCCCTCACCAAACCCAAACCTCCGCAACACCTCCCACAGGTAACTCTACTCCACCCTATCAAAAGCTTTCTCCGCATCCATAGACGCCACTATTTCTGACTCCCCAGCCATTCAGGAGCCTCTGCACGTTAGCATTCACTTGTCTCCCCTTTACAAACCCCGTTTGGTCCTCATGAATCACCGTCGGGACCACATCCTCCACCCTCCTGGACAGCACCTTTGGCAACAACTTGACATCTACGTTAAGGAGCGAGATCGGCCTATAAGACCCACACTGAAGGGGGTCCTTGTCCCGCTTCAGGAGCAAAGAGATAATTGCCCTGGACATCGTCAGGGGCAGAGCCCCCCCCTCCTCCCTAGCCTCATTCAGGGTCCTCACCAGCAGCGGGCCCAGCAAATCTGAAAATTTCTTGTAAATTTCCACCGGGAACCCTTCAGGCCCCGGCGCTTTCCTTGTCTGCATGCTTCCCAGCGCCTCCACCAACTCCTCCAACTCAATTGGGGCCCCCAAACCCTCCACCCGCTCGTCCCCTACTCTTGGGAACTCCAGCTTATCCAAAAAGCAGTCCATCCCGCCTGCTTCCCCGGGGGGTACCGCCCGGTACAGCCCCTCATAAAAGGATCTGAACACCCCATTGATGTCATTTCCACCCCGCACTAAGTTGCCACCCGCATCCATGGCTCCCCCAATTTCTCTAGCTGCCTCCTGATCCGGAGCTGGTGAGCCAACATCCGACTTGCCTTCTCCCCGTACTCATACACCGCCCCCTGTGCCCTCCACCACTGCGCCTCCGTCTTACGGGTGGTTAAAATGTCAAACTCCGCCTGGAGACTGCACCGCTCCCTCAGAAGCCCCTCCTCCGGTGTGTCTGCATATCTCCTATCCACCCTGACCATCTCCTCCACCAACCTCTCCCTCTCGACCCTCTCCCCCCTCTCCCTGTGCGCCCGAATAGATATCAGCTCCCCTCTAACTACTGCCTTTAGCGCTTCCCAAACCATCCCAACCTGCACCTCCCCCTTGTTATTGGTTTCCAGATACCCCTCTATACCACTACAGATCCGTCCGCACACTTCCTTCTCTGCCAAAAGCCCCACATCCAACCTCCACAGCGGGCGCTGATCCTTCCCCTCCCCCAGCTCCAGGTCCACCAAATGTGGAGCATGATCAGAAATGGCTATCGCCGAATACTCCACGCCCACCACTCTCGGGATCAGCGCCCTGCTAAGCACGAAAAAGTCAATCCGGGAGTACGCCTTATGAACATGGGAGAAAAAGGAGAACTCCCTACCCCCCGACTTCAAAAACCTCCAAGGGTCCACCCCTCCCATCTGATCCATGAACCGCCTCAGCACCGAGGCCGCTGCTGGCCTCCTGCCTGTTCTAGACTTCGAGCGGTCCAGAGCTGGATCCAGCACCGTGTTTGTGGTGGTATGGATATGAGCACTGCCATTGGTGCAGAGCACTGGCTTCCCATTGGCTCTGGCTGGTCATGTGCCTCTCGTCCGATTGGTTGGGACTAGTCATGTGACTGCTCTCCAATTGGTCGAGAGGCAAGTAGGCCCCACCTCCGAGGCGGGGTATAAGTACCCAGAGTTCCCAGCAGTCGGTCATTCTCTGTAGTCGACCACCGGGCTAACAACTAGCTGATTAAAGCCACAGTTCGGATCCTAAATGTGTCTTGAGTTGAATTGATTTTACATCAATTTAATCAGCTAGAATTTTGGAATGGAGCTTCGCATCAAGCCTGACTGCCTCTGCACCAGCCCGCATGCTTCAAATGCGTCTGCAATCTTTAAACACTGGCAGGTGTGTTTTAATAGCTACCTGACGACTTCAGCCAGCAAGCCCACCAAGGAGCAGAAACTCCACATCCTCCACTCATACGTGGGCACATTGGTCTACGCAATGATTGAAGACGAAGGCGATTTTGATGCGGCCATGGAGATTCTCAAAGGACACTTTCTCCGGCCGGTCAACGAAGTTTACGCACGGCATCTTCTGACGACTAGACAACAGTTCCCTGGTGAGTCCCTCGACGAGTTTTACCAGGCCCTCGCAGCTCTAGGGAGAACGTGCGCATGTCTCCAAGTTTCAGAGACGGAGCACATGGAACTTCTAATCAAAGACGCTTACGTTGCTGGCATGCAGTCTCCTTCTATCTGCCAACGATTGTTAGAAAAGAACACCCTCAGCCTAGCTGAGGCACGGACTCTGGCAACCTCCCTGGAGGTTGCTGACCTGAACGCCCCGCTCATACGCCCCCGGCCGCGCAGCAACCCCCTGGACTTCATGGCACGTGCCACCCCATCCTCCGTGGACCCCAACCTCCCCCAAGCCTGCGCTGCGGGTCGCTCCGATAAACTAGCGGGGCCCGGTTGCTATTTCTGTGGCCTTGCAAAGCACCCCCGCCCGCGCTGCCCGGCCCGCTCCGCTCTGTGTAAGAGCTGCGGGAAGAAGGGCCACTACACGGTGGTCTGCCAGACCAAGTCGGTCGCTGCTGTTTTGCGCAGAGACTGCGGATTTGCCCCCCCCCCCCGGGCCCCTCCAGGGCCCCACGCCACGCACCAACCTCTCTGGTCCGCCTCCCGACTCCTGCACCATGGTCCTCCCGACCCGCGCCCCCACCTGACCAGACCGGCTCGCAGACGCCACTGACTCTGCCCCCAGCCGCCATGAGGCTCCATGGGCGCCACCATCTTGGGGCCCCGGCACCACGTGCGAGTCCTGGGCGCTGCCATCTTGGATCAACTCGGAAGGCCCTGCAAGCGATTACTCTGCCACTGAGGAGGATCTGGAACTCTCACCACGACTGGCTTCCATCAAGCTCAATCAGTCGCAACCACGCTCGCTCGCCAAGACTACAACGAGGGTGCAGCTGAACGGACACAAAACAAGGTGCCTGCTGGACTCCGGGAGCACGGAAAGTTTCGTCCACCCCGACACGGTAAGACGCTGAGCGCTCCCCATCCACCCAGTTAAACATAAGAACATAAGAACATAAGAACTAGGAGCAGGAGTAGGCCATCTGGCCCCTCGAGCCTGCTCCGCCATTCAATTAGATCATGGCTGATCTTTTGTGGACTCAGCTCCACTTTCCGGCCCGAACACCATAACCCTTAATCCCTTTATTCTTCAAAAAACTATCTATCTTTACCTTAAAAACATGTAATGAAGGAGCCTCAACTGCTTCACTGGGCAAAGAATTCCATAGATTCACAACCCTTTGGGTGAAGAAGTTCCTCCTAAACTCAGTCCTAAATCTACTTCCCCTTATTTTGAGGCTATGCCCCCTAGTTCTGCTGTCACCCGCCAGTGGAAACAACCTGCCCGCATCTATCCTCTCTATTCCCTTCATAATTTTAAATGTTTCTATAAGATCCCCCCTCATCCTTCTAAATTCCAACGAGTACAGTCCCAGTCTACTCAACCTCTCCTCATAATCCAACCCCTTCAGCTCTGGGATTAACCTAGTGAATCTCCTCTGCACACCCTCCAGCGCCAGTACGTCCTTTCTCAAGTAAGGAGACCAAAACTGAACACAATACTCCAGGTGTGGCATAAAATTGAATTGGCCTCAGGTTCGCACTCCGTCCAAATCACTGGGTGCTGCATAGCGGACCTCACAGTCCAGGGGAGGGTTTTAAAAAATTTTTAACTCCTCATTCTCCCCCGCCTATGCGCTCCGGCACTCCTGGGCCTGGACTTCCAGTGCAACCTGCAGAGTTTGACCTTCCAATTTGGCGGCCCTATTCCTCCTCTTACTGTTTTCACCTGGCAGTTCCAGTGTGTGGGAGGAGCCGAATTGCGCTCTGGGAAGGTGAGTGAATTGATTTCACCTGGCAGTTTCAGTGCGTGGGAGGAGCTGAAAGGGAGCGGTAAGATTCCCTACTTTAAAAAAAAACTTAACTTGCAGTTTTGCAGTGAGTGGGAGGAGCCGAATTGCGCTCTGGGAAGGTGAGTGAACTGGTATATTTGGGCAGCGGCTAAACCCGAGACACTACACATGTAGTGTCTCCCACCGGCCCTCCTCCTCTAACCAAAAAAAAAGGCTGTGTTGAAAAGGAGCATCAGATTCTCGGCGGGAGCAGTGGCGAGGGGTCTTTGCGAAGGTAAGTTTACCTCTTTAAAACTTAAAAAACTTACCTGGAAGAGCGACATCACAGCAAAGCAGATATCTGATTGGCTGGTAAGGAAAGTGCTCCAATTAGCAGCAGCTGGGAGAAATTTTACTCTTCGTGTGTTGGTAAGTATTGTGATTGGTAAGTAAAATCTTTGTTCCTTTCACTTATTAATTATTTGAAAGTATAGTTTGCAGTCAGTTAAGGTAAAGAGTAAAAATGGCAGGAGATCCCAGACACGTGTTATGCTCGTCGTGCTCAATGTGGGAGTTCAGGGACGCGGCCGATGCCCCTGACTCCTTCATGTGCGTGAAGTGTGTCCAGCTGCAGCGCCTGTTCGACCGCATAACGGCTCTGGAGCTGCGGGTGGACTCACTTTGGAGCATCCGCGATGCTGAGGAGGTCGTGGATAGCACGTTCAGTGAGTTGGTCACACCGCAGATTAGGATTGGTGAGGGAGACAGGGAATGGGTGACCAAAAGGCAAAGAAAGAGCAGGAAGGCAGTGCAGATGGCCCCTGCAGTCATCTCCCTCCAAAACAGGTATATCGTTTTGGATACTGTTGGGGGAGATGACTCACCGGGGAAGGCAGTAGTAGCCAGGCTCATGGCACTGTGGCTGGCTCTGCTGCACAGAAGGGCGGGAAAAAGACTGGCAGGGCTATAGTCATAGGGGATTCAATCATAAGGGGAGTAGACAGGCGTTTCTGTGGTCGAAAACGAGACTCCCGAATGGTATGTTGCCTCCCGGGTGCTCGGGTCAGGGATGTCTCCGATTGGCTGCAGGACATACTAAAGGGGGAGGGTGAACAGCCAGTTGTCGTAGTGCATATAGGCACCAACGATATAGGTTAAAAATAGATGAGGTCCTACAATCAGAATTTAGGGAGTTAGGAGACAAGTTTAAAAAGTAGGACCTCAAAGGTAGTAATCTCAGGATTGCTACCAGTGCCACGGGACAGTCAGAGTAGAAATTCAAGAATAGTCAGTATGAATACGTGGCTTGAGAGATGGTGCAGGAGGGAGGGGTTCAGATTTTTGGGACATTGGAACCGGTTCTGGAACCATTACAAACCGGATGGTCTACACCTGGGCAGGACTAGAACCAATGTCCTCGGGGGTGCTTTTGCTAACACTGTTGGGGAGGTTTTAAACTAATGTGGCGGGGGATGGGAACCGGATTAGGAAGTTAGAGGTCAGTAAAGAAGCAGCAACTAAAGCCGGTAAGGTACGAGATAATAAACTCCATGTGACTAAGGGGAAGAGTCGACAGGGAAGAGATGATGAACGCAAAGGGACAGGTGGTCTGTCGTGCATTTGTTTAAATGCGAGAAGTGTAGCAGGTAAGGCAGATGAACTTAGGGCTTGGATCAGTACCTGGGAATATGATGTGATTGGTATTACTGAAACTTGGTTGAGGGAAGGGCAGGACTGGCAACTGAATATCCCAGGGTATAGATGCTTCAGGAGGGATAGAGAGGGAGGTAGAAGGGGTGGAGGAGTTGCATTACTCGTCAGAGATGATATCACAGCTGTAATTAAGGAGGGCACGATGGAGGATTCGAGCACTGAGGCAATATGGGTGGAGCTAATAAATAGGAAGGGTGCAGTAACATTGTTGGGACTTTACTACAGGCCTCCCAAAAGTGAGCATGAAGTAGAGGTACAAATATGCAGACAGATTATAGAAAAATGTAGGAGCAATAGAGTGGTTGTGATGGGAGATTTTAACTTCCCCAACATTGAATGGGATTCGTGTAGTGTTGGAGGCGTAGATGGAGCAGAGTTTGTAAGGAGCATCCAGGAGAGTTTTTTAGAGCAGTATGTAAATAGTCCAACTCGGGAAGGGGCCATACTGGACCTGGTATTGGGGAATGATCCCGGCCAAGTGGTTGATGTTTCAGTCGGTGATTACTTTGGGAATAGCGATCACAATTCCGTAAGTTTTAGAATACTCATGGACAAGGACAAGAGTGGTCCAAAAGGAAGAGTGCTAAATTGGGGAAAGGCAGAGTATAACAAAATTCGGCAGGAGCTAGGGAATGTGGATTGGGAGCAGCTGTTTAAGGGTAAATTCACATTTGAAATGTGGGAGTCTTTTAAGGAAAGGTTGATTAGAGTGCAGGACAGACATGTTCCTGTGAAAATGAGAGATAGAAATGGCAAGATTAGGGAACCATGGATGACGGGTGAAATTGTGAGACTAGCTAAGGTGAAAAAGGAAGCATATGTAAGATTGAGGCGACTCAAAACTGATGAAGCTTTGGAGGAATATCGGGAAAGTAGGACGAATCTCAAACGCGCAATAAAAAGGCTAAAAGGGGTCATGAAATATCTTTGGCTAACAGGGTTAAGGAAAATCGCAAAGCCTTTTAGTCAGATGTAAGGAGCAAGAGGGTAACTAGGGAAAGGATTGGCCCACTCAAATGCAAGAGAGGGAATTTATGCGTGGACTCGGAGGAAATGGGTGAGATTCTTAATGAGTACTTTGCATCGGTATTCACAAAGGAGAGGGACAAGACGGATGTTGAGGCTAGGGATGGATGTTTAAATACTCTAGGTCAAGTTGTCATACGGAAAGGGGAGGGTTTGGGTATTCTAAAAGACATTAAGGTGGACAGGTCCCCAGGCCCGGATGGGATCTATCCCAGGTTACTGAGGGAAGCGAGGGTCGAAATAGCTGGGGCCTTAACAGATATCTTTGCAGCATCCTTGAGCATGGATGAGGTCCCGGAAGACTGGAGAATTGCTAATGTTGTCCCTTTGTTTAAGAAGGGTAGCAGGGAAAATCCAGGGAATTACAGACCCGTGAGCTTGACGTCAGTGGTAGGCAAACTGTTGGAGAAGATACTGAGGGATAGGATCTATTCACATCTGGAAGAAAATAGACTTATCAGTGATAGGCAGCATGGTTTTGTGCAGGGAAGGTCATGTATTACAAACCTCATAGAATTCTTTGAGGAAGTGACAAAGTTAATTGATGAGGGAAGGGCTGTAGATGTCATATACACGGACTTTAGTAAGGCGTTTGATAAGGTTTCCCATGGCAGGTTGATGGCAAAAATGAAGTCGTATGGGGTTCAGGATGTACTAGCTAGATGGATAAAGAACTGGCTGGGCAACAGGAGACAGAGTTGTGGTGGAAGGGAGTGTCTCAAAATGGAGAAGGGTGACTAGTGGTGTTCCACAGGGATCCGTGCTCGGACCACCGCTGTTTGTGATCTACATAAATGGCCTGGAGGAAGGTATAGGTGGTCTGATTAGCAAGTTTACAGATGATACTAAGATTGGTGGAGTTGCAGATAGCGAGGAGGACTGTCAGAGAATACAACAAAATATAGATAGATTGGAGAGTTGGGCAGAGAAATGGCAGATGGAGTTCAATCCAGGCAAATGCGAGGTGATGCATTTTGGAAGATCAAATTCAAGAGCGGACTATATGGTCACTGGAAGGGTCTTGGGGAAAATTGATGTACAGAGAGATCTGGGAGTTCAGGTCCATTGTACCCTGAAGGTGGCAATGCAGGTTGATAGAGTGATCAAGAAGGCATACAGCATGCTTGCCTTCATCGGATGGGGTATTGAGTACAAGAGTTGGCAGATCATGTTACAGTTGTATAGGACTTTGGCTCGGCCACATTTGGAATACTGCGTGCAGTTCTGGTCGCCACATTACCAGAAGGATGTGGATGCTTTGGAGAGGGTGCAGAGGAGGTTCACCAGGATGTTGCCTGGTATGGAGGGTGCTAGCTATGAAGAAAGGTTGAGTAGATTAGGATTGTTTTCGTTGGAAAGACGGAGGTTGAGGGGGGACCTGATTGAGGTCTACAAAATTATGAGGTATGGACAGGGTGGATAGCAACAAGCTTTTCCCAAGAGTGGGGGTGTCAGTTACAAGGGGTCACGATTTCAAGGTGAGAGGGGGAAAGTTTAAGGGAGATGTGCGTGGAAAGTTTTTTACGCAGAGGGTGGTGGGTGCCTGGAACGCTTTACCAGCGGAGGTGGTAGAGGCGGGCACGATAGCATCAACTCTGCATCAGAGGTATTTCACCGCATAACGGAACAGATGATGGAGGGCATCGAGAAGGTGCGAGTGTACGTCGCCGATGTCATTATCTGGTCCATAACTCCTCAAGAACACATCGATCACCTCAAGTGGGTATTCCACAGGATCTATGAGCATGGCCTCCGACTCAACAGAGCCAAATGCTCATTCAGTCAACCAGAATTCGTCGCCCGCCACAGAGACTAAATTTATAGACTGAATGTTGCATAACTTTGTTACCTCATCGTTTTGACATCTGTAAATATTGTTTTTTTTACTGCTTCATCTGCCCTATATCTGCACTAGCGACACCTTCCTATGTATATAAGTCCATTTTAGCATATTCTGTATATAGTCACGTACATGGAACATAGAACAGTACAGCACAGAACAGGCCCTTCGGCCCTCGATGTTGTGCCGAGCAATGATCACCCTACTTAAGCCCACGTAACCCGTATACCCGTAACCCAACAATCCCCCCATTAACCTTACACTACGGGCAATTTTAGCATAGCCAATCCACCTAACCCGCACATCTTTGGACTGTGGGAGGAAACCGGAGCACCCGGAGGAAACCCACGCACACACGGGGAGGACGTGCAGACTCCACACAGACAGTGACCCAGCCGGGAATCGAACCTGGGACCCTGGAGCTGTGAAGCATTGATGCTAACCACCGTGAGGCATATACATGTCTTCATGCACACGCACCTCAATATTTATTACCTGAACACAAACTTCACAAAAAAAGGTGGGGAGATGTCATAATATACATCCATGTGTATAATGGAGTGCAGACAGGCAGTGATTGACACACAGGATGACCAGTGAGCACCCAGCAGCCAATCACCAGGCAGGACACAACCACTATGAAGCCAGAGGGCACCAGTTTTCCCGCTCTCTCGGGATCCAGCCTCTGAGACAGTCAGAGCTCGTGAGCATTAGCCAGTCCAAACACCATGTGGTAGTCAGTTAGTCTGGTCAGGCTAACCTCAAGTCACCAGCCAAGTCAGCATAGTGTCAACCCACAGTTGAACATGTAAAATAGTTAGATGTTAAATAAAATCGTGTTGCATCTCATCAAGTGTTGGAAGTCTGTCTCTTGCTACACTGCATCAAACGCAGTCCACATAGACCCAGCCTATCCAACACATCACCTATGACAGGTTTAGAAATTCTTTGACAGTCCATGCGGGAATCGTTTTAAAAGATGGATTTTATGTAGTCCCCACCCAGGACAGGAACAAAACAGTACACCCGACAGAGTATACAGTCGGACAGCAGGTAATAATAACCTTGTACAACCCTAGTTCGCTTTGGATGGTAGGATCGTCAGTACAGAGGATTGTGTTCTGGATTATAATCGCCATTGTAATCTTGATTGTCGTATGGTTACTGTTTTAATATTGCGCAAGATATTTTTATTGTATTTACATAGGAGAACAGCCCTAGCCACCTTGCCTCCTTGCTACCAGGCTCATAACACGCAGGGAACTGTCATACATCTGTTCCCCTTACATTATAAACCGCCCTTCTCTACAGAGGACACAATAATTTACTAAAAGGTGTTGATCAAAAGATCAACAAGGAGGGAATTGTGGAAGGGAAGTTAATGAGTTACCAATTTAGAAGCATGCTGGGAATATTGACTATATTTTAACACTGCTTTTCTGTGAAAATAAGCAGGTCAAGTCATGTAAACTAAATACTGCTTGGTATATTGTACTGGCCTTATTATGATAAGTTGTTCTTCCGAAGGGCAACAAAATGCGTACTCAAATTGTTTTTAAACCAAGGGCAAAAACATTCATATTTCCTCTTGCGTAATGTTCCCAAGCTTTATCTCTTCAAAGTTGTTTATTTCACACTATAAATATAATGGTTTTCGACTCATAAGTCATAGAGCTTTTTGCAGCTGGTGCAGTTCTCTCTCCACAAATGCATTTGTGTCAATAAATTTCCTTAAATCGAACCTCGAGGAATTTGTCTTTATTATGATTTCCACGACACTCTCCCTGAAATTCGCAGGACCCTATTCAATTTCAGACAAGGCAAGCCCCTCGGTTTACAAAATCACGTTCCTAAATGGAAAATCAGGATAGTTCCATGTCAATCAACTTAAGGTTTATGGACCGCAGTGCAGCCACTCGCACCATCTCTCATTGGCGATGGCAGACACTGAAGACCCGCCCACTGACAACCCAAGTTCCCTCTCCCCCAGCAGCAGCAGCACGTTCACAGACACGACCTTGACCACACCCTCAGAATTAAATTTCACCCTGACGCTTGATTTGGCTGCTAGCGACAGTGACAGTGACAGCGACAGCTCCACTGAAGCCCCTGAGAGACCCGAACAGAGATCCCACGAATCAGGCCCCAGTCACTACAGGCCCAGAGACCCCAACGACGATACACTCAGCCCCTTTGAAACAATTTATCTGCCCAATCCGGAACCTTACCCGCCACCCAACGATAGCAACACCCCCCCTGACAACCTCCCTACGGACCATGAAGCACTGGCACTGTGACAATTCCTGTCGCTTGATGAGAATGACGAAATGGACCCCACATCGGCACACGCTGCGTTAGCACGCAAACTCCATGAAAGAGTTTGGCACCCGGGAGATGGAGACAGCTATGAGTCTGACTCCCACCATGGTAACCCCTTTGCAAATCTTTTTCAGATGGAATCATGAGGTGTCCAGATGATGAAAGTCAGGAACCAATAGGGATTCATGGTGTCCTGTACCCTGATGGGGCCTGCCCGTTTTTTTTTCTTTACTATGTTATTTTTATATGTTGAATGTTTGTTTATTTGTGCGACTACTCGTGTCGACCTCACTTAATTTCTTGATACAGTTTCTTCTTTCGGCCTCACACCAATGTTCCTGATATAGTCATAACTACTCTTCATAACACATGGCAATAACACATAGTCATAACACATGGCAATTAGTGAAACAAGTTTGTCTGAACCCATATAGTTACAAATTTGTTCCGTTCTTGGAAGGTCACTCAGGCAGTGTAGTCACGGCACTGATCCCCGCCTTGCCTGAGGACCCCCTATACATTTGGTCAGCCAAGCTCGGGTAGTGGAGCAACGGCACTGATCACAGCCCTACCCGGGGATCCCACCCATTCTTGCCCTGCCACATCCATACGTACCACCCCATTCGACTACTTGGATTCAAAACTCTTTTTCTGTTCTTTTCTGGTCCTGTGGTTTAAAGAATGCTCTTTGCCACTTCTTTTGCCCTTCCCGGCAACCCTTCAGTTGCTATTCCCCCATATACTATTTACATGGAAAAAACACTTGGTTTATAAACCAACTTTGCAGAGGACGGAGAAATTGTCCGCCAACTCAGCTCATCGACCACAGGCTGCGAGAGTGCTCGCGCTATGACACAGAACTTTTGGGATGTCCTGTCTCCGCAAATGGTTGTTTAAAAAAAAATGAGGGAGTCACATAGGGTGACGATCAGAATGGGAGAATTGACGTTAAGGAAACACAAACGGATAAACGATATATTAAACAACACGATTATAACAGACACTATGCTTGTTCCCTCAGAAAGATACAAAGATACTCGACAGCGAAGGAAACCCGGAATAAGATGAAGACGACCCTGATGATTGGCATCATGATCGTCGCTGGAACAGTCCAGTTGCGCGCGGTACCTACCTCTACCCCCCTCACCATACCGGCCCCGAACACGACCACCCAGCACACACATCCAGCCACCGATACCCCCACATGGTGTGAGAACCTCATCAAGTGGTGTTCACTGTCATACACAGTGGAAGCCTTACAATTGATAGACAATTAGACTGTTTGGAAATGGAGACGGAGAGCCTCCCGCCCCCCAGTATATACATTCAGAGCCCATTTCCTCGGACTCCAGCAGACTCCACACTCTTTCTGAGCTTTTTCTTTAATAAATTCCGCGGTTGTTGTTTTGTGAATAAAGTTTATTTTTCTGTGTATGGAAGTCTCAGTAATAGGAAGAAACGCGATGCTGCTATCAAATATTGTATTTGTATTGTAACATAAGTTTTGGATTATAAATAGCAGCATGAGTGTAGTCTAGTTAGAGGCAGTTAGAGGTTCCCCTTTTACTGAATGTTAAATAGCCCCCTCGAGATTCTTAGACATATGTTGTTTAGGGAAATTAGGCAAATGTTTTTGGACCCATAGGACAGAGTAGAGTAGAACCTGTCCTTGGTTAAGGGTACCCGGCATCCCAAGAGAACAAAGAAGACCCAGTATTGTGATCCTTCACGCTTCGCGTTGTGGATCAAGAGGACGGAGTGTAGCCATCTGACATGGCCACTTCCAACTAAGTACAGAGCAACTCGCAAAGACTGATGGGTAAAATGGACAAGCCATGAGTCAGGCAGGTTCTGAGACTGAAATGCATATTTGTCAGCAAAGTCCAGACGGTATCGAAACCCCGTCCCATTAGCATGTTAGTCAGGCCGATTAGCAGGTGATGCCCATCTCCCCCAACACAAAGGACTGGTACTCCAGCAACCGGGACAGTCCCAGACATTTCGGCTCCACTCCCTGTCCAAGGGAAACACAAACAACGGGGTCAGTGACTGCTTGAGACATGCCCAGTCATCCAGAACCCCGCCCACTTATTGGCTAAGGAATCGAACGGAGTGATCAGGGATCACCCAATTAGTAAGGCCCAAATCGAAGGACCACCGAAAAGAGCGCGAAAGCCCCCAAGTATAAAGGAAGAGTTCACCATATGCTCGCTCTCTTTTGGCCTTGGTACCCCGGTCACGGTCATTGCCAATCGCAGCAACACCAATAATCGAGCAAGTTCGAGTTCAGCGCCCACTACCAGAAGGACGAGCTCAGGTGAGCAGCAGTTACCCCTTCGAACCCAAGAGATCCAGAATTGAACAGCGGCCACTGTTTCCTGACCTAAACCGGGTGCCCGAAGTTAAGTACAGGTTGTCTTAGTAATAGGAGTAGTTAACTAGTAGTGTTTATGTTGCAAGACTGATTGTATGTAAATAAAGTCCCCATGACCTTGAACTAACTAACTGGTGTTTTGCTCTTTGATCGATAGCCGGTTGAAACTTGTGGTGGTATCATTCGATACCTGGCGACTCTAAGCATTCGGACACAAACAATATAGAAAGATGGCAAATTCACTGATTGCCCTAATTGGAACAGAGCCAGAGTAAAGAGCATAGTAAAGATAAATCGGCAACACAGGCCCACTGCAAATTCCTTATAAAATTCCGCTGGGTACCCATCCGGCCCTGGGGCCTTCCCCAACTTCATACCCCTGATACAATGCAGCACCTCCCTCAGCCCCAGGGGCTCCTCTAATGCCTGCCTCTTTGCTTCCTCCACCTGGGGAGAGTCTAGCTCATCAAGACCTCATGTCCCCCCCCCCCCCCCCCCCCCCCCCCCCCCCCCGTCGTCTACCTTGTAAAATCCCCTGGAGTACTCCCTAAACATCTCATTTATCTTAGAGAAAAGAAAATTACTGCGGATGCTGGAATCTGAAACGAAAGGGAAAATGCTGCAAAATCTCAGCAAGTCTGGCAGCATCTGTAGGGAGAGAAAAGCTAACGTTTCGAGTCCCATGACTCTTTGTCAAAGCAAACAGACAGAGAAAGTGGGAAATATTTATACTGTGGAGTGAGAATGAAAGATGAGTCATAGCCACAGAAACCCAGGGGAACCGGGTGCTAATGGCCACAGATACCAAGAAGAAAGAGTGTCAATGGCAGTCCCCAGAGAGGACAAAAGATGTGAAAGGTCAAACAGCAGGGAAACTAACGTCAGAGGATGAACTGTAGGTGTGGGGGAGGGGAAGCTGGAAGCAAAGAGGAGAAATGTGCAGGCAAGGTGGATAAGATTGAGGGGGGGGGGGGCGGAATTGAATGTATATTAAGAAAGAAAGAAATGGTAAAAGACAGTTAAAATGAAATGAAAACAAATGGGTCGAGGTGGGGCTGATCATCTGAAGTTGTTGAATTCGATGTTCAGGCCGGAAGGCTGTAGCGTGCCTAACCCAAAGGTGAGATGTTGTTCCTCCAGTTTGCATCTCCAGACTAAAATTATGATCCTTTAAAACAGAGATGAAGAGAAATTTCTTCAACCAGAGGGTGGTGAATCTGTGGAACTCTTTGCCGTAGAAGGCTGTGGAGGCCAAATCACTGAGTGTCTTTAAGACAGAGATGGATAGGTTCTTGATTAATAAGGGGATCAGGGGTTATGGGGAGAAGGCAGAGAATGGGGATGAGAAAATATCAGCCATGATTGAATGCTGGAGCAGACTCAATGGGCCAAGTGGCCTAATTTTGCTCCTATGTCTTATCGTCTTATGGCCTTATCTGTCCGGGTAGATCTGGGTATTTCCAAACTGGTAAAATGATCGGAGCAATGGAATTCCAAAGTGAAGATTGAGAAGAATGCTGCCAGGAATGGAGAATTTTAGCCACGATGAGAGATTGAATAATCTCGGGTTGTTTTCTTTGGAACAGACGGGGTTATGGGAGATTTATTTATGTAGGCACAGGGTCAGGCCCAGCCAGTTTATGCTGAGATTCAGTTGATGTCTTAGACTCATGAGGAGCTGAGATGGAGTGAATAGGAAGGGCCTGCTTCCCTGAGCAGAGAAGTTAAATACCAGTGGATATAGATTTAACTATTTGATTAAAGAGCCAGAGGCAAGCTGAGGAGAATTTACTTGCATCTAGCAGTGGACGGGGGTGTGGGGGGAGATCAGAAAGTGTGGGAGATTCAGAAACTCTGATCACACATAAGAATACCAGGGCAAATGTAAATATTTGAAGTGTCAAAGCCACAAGGAAGAGCTGAATTATCAGATTTAGGCTGGATCACTCATTTGAAGCACTGACTAAACAGCATCACTTGATAATCTAATCTTCTTTGATTTTAGTCACCAGGAACAACAAACCACCTGCTACTTATCACAGATTATGGAAACACAATTGCTTCATCCCTTAGGGCCAAAGAGCACTTCACCCCAGGTGGCACTTGAACCCACAATCCCTGGCTCCGGAGGCCAGTGCCTTATCCATTAGGCCACTGGGGCTGCACATGTGAGCATGTGCAGTTTGCTCTTTGCTCCTTTCTCTCCACATATTCAGTGGAAGGTTTGATGTGTTTGTGGGTCAGTCCTTTCTTTTCAAACACAACGTCATTATATCAATTCCAAAGGTCCCAGTAATGATCGTGTAATTGGATCTGACTGACTCCTTTATAATAAAAAGTAAAAATGATGGAAATTGCCAGAAAATCTGGCAGCATCTGTGGAGAAAGAAATAAAGTTAATGTGTGATCGGATCTGATGAAACAATTGTTTGTAAAAAGGTTTATTTACAGAGGTTTCCTTGCTCAAAATTGCACTCATTCTCGAAGGGAGTTAACTTGCTGAAACTAATTAATCTCTGTGTATTTCAGCAATCAGGATGAAAGATGACTTTTGTCAAAAGAAACAGCATTGAATTATCTGATGTAGGACTTGAAGTCACAAGAGAAATCAATACACTTTCAATTACTGTACTTGAATTAGAGATTACACCATGAAACACTTGATCGTTTTCTTGTATTGTCACCCTTTGTAGTTGTCTGCTGTTCTTGTGGCTACTTATCTCCTGCAACAAGTCTACCAACTCCACAAACTGGTGATCAATAGCAGTCGTCAGCACACTTGATTTCCTCAAGCTGCTTGATCAGTGATATTTTCTTGGAAAGTCACATCTATCATTCGGAAGGAGATTGAGAAAGCTTTCCTTAATCATGAAGGCATCAAATACATCACTTTGTTAGTTTGTTATGACACCCGAGGGCTAGTGTGTGGTGAATTCCAGCCCCACAGGTCTCAGAGTCCCAACACAAGTGAATTAACCGTATAGTGTTCAGAACATAGAAAATAGAAAATGCAGCACAGAACAAGCCCTTAGGCCCACAATGTTGTGCCGAACGTTTGTCCTAGATTAAGAACAAATCAATCTACACCCCAGCATTCTACCGTAATCCATGTACCTATCCAATAGCCGCTTGAAGGTCCCTAATGTTTCTGATTCAACTACTTCCACAGGCAGTACATTCCAAGCCTCCACGACTCTCTGGGTAAAGAATCTACCTCTGACATCCCCCCTATATCTTCCACCATTCACCTTAAATTTATGTCTCCTTGTAATGGTTTGTTCCACCCGAGGAAAAAGTCTCTGACTGTCTACTCTATCTATTCCCCTGATCATCTTATAAACCTCTATCAAGTCGTCCCTCATCCTTCTCCATTATAATGAGAAAAGGCCTAGCACCCTCAACTTTTCCTCGTAAGACCTACTCTCCATTCCAGGCAACATCCTGCTAAATCTCCTTTGCAACTTTTCCAAAGCTTCCACATCCTTCCTAAAATGAGGCGACCAGAACTGCACACAGTGCTCCAAATGTAGCTTTACCAAGGTTTTGTACAGCTGCATCATCATCTCACGGCTCTTAAATTCAATCCCTCTGCTAATGAATGCTAACACACCATCGGCCTTCTTCACAGCTCTATCCACTTAAATGGCAATTTTCAAAGATCTATGAACATAGACCCCAAGATCTCTCTGCTCCTCCACATTGCCAAGAACCCTACCGTTAACCCTCTATTCTGCACTTGTATTTGTTCTTCCAAAATGGGCAACCTCACACTTTTCAGGGTTAAACTCCATCTGCCACTTCTCAGCCCAGCTCTGCATCCTATCTATGTCTCTTTGCAGCCGACAACATCCCTCCTCACTATCCACAACTCCACCAATCTTTGTATCGTCTGCAAATTTACTGACCCAGCCTTCAACTCCCTCATCCAAGTCATTAATGAAAATCACAAACAGCAGAGGACCCAGAACTGATCCCTGTGGTACGCCACTGGTAACTGGGTTCCAGGCTGAATATTTGCCATCCACCACCACGCTCTGACTTCTATCGGTTAGCCAGTTCGTTATCCAACTGGCCAAATTCCCCACTATCCCATGCCTCCTTACTTTCTGCATAAGCCTACCATGGGGAACCTTATCAAATGCCTTATTAAAATCCATGTACACTCCATCCACTGCTTTACCTTCATCCAAGTGCTTGGTCACCTCCTCAAAGAATTCAATAAGACTTGTGAGGCAAGACCTACCCCTCACAAATCCGTGCTGACTATCTCTAATCAAGCAGTGTCTTTCCAGATGATCAGAAATCCTATCCCTCAGTACCCTTTCAATTACTTTGCCGACCACCGAAGTAAGACTAACTGGCCTGTACTTCCCAGGGTTATCCCTATTCCCTTTTTTGAACAGGGGCACGACATTCGCCACTCTCCAATCCCCTGGTACCACCCCTGTTGACAGTGAGGACAAAAAAATTATTGCCTTCCTAACAATATCTCCTCGAGCTTACCACTCTGTTTCACACTGTCCTCTCCAACAATATGGCCCCTCTCATTCACAAATATTGAAGAAACGTACTCGTTCAAGATCTTTCCTCTCTTCAGACTCAATACACAATCTCTCGCTACTGTCCTTGATCGGACCTACCCTCGCTCTAGTCATTCTCATATTTCTCACATATGTGTAAAGGCCTTGGGGTTTTCCTTGATCCTACCAGCCAAAGATTTTTCTTGCCCTCTCTTAGCTCTCCTAATCCCTTCTTCAGTTCCCTCCTGGCTATCTTGTATCCCCCCAGCGCCCTGTCTGAACCTTGTTTCCTCAGCCTTACATAAGTATCCTCCTTCCTCTTAACAAGACATTCAACCTCTCTTGTCAACCATGGTTCCCTCACTCGACCATTTCTTCCCTGTCTGACAGGGACATACATATCAAGGACATGTAGTATCTGTTCCTTGAACAAGTTCCACATTTCAATTGTGTCCTTCCCTGACAGCGTATGTTCCCAACTTATGCACTTCAGTTCTTGTCTGACAGTGTCGTATTTACCCTTCCCTCAATTGTAAATCTTGCCCTGTTGCACGCATCTATCCCTCTCCATTACTAAAGTGAAAGTCACAGAATTGTGGTCATTATCTCCAAAATGCTCCCCCACTAACAAATCTATCACTTGTCCTGGTTCATTACCAAGTACCAAATCCAATATGGCCTCCCCTCTGGTCGGACAATCTACATACTGTGTTAGAAAAGCTTCCTGGACACACTGCACAAACACCACCCCATCCAAACTATTTGATCTAAAGAGTTTCCACTCAATATTTGGGAAGTTGAAGTCATCCATGACGACTACCCTGTAACCTCTGCACCTTTCCAAAATATGTTTCCCAATCTGTTCCTCCACATCTCTGCTGCTATTGTGGGGCCTATAGAAAACACCCAACAAGGTGACTGCTCCTTTCCTATTTCTGACTTCAACCCATACTACCTCAGTCGGCAGATCCTCCTCGAACTGCCTTTCTGCATCTGTTATACTATCTCTAATTAACAATGCCACGCCCCCCCTCTTTTACCACCCTCCCTAATCTTATTGGGACATCTATAACCAGGAACCTCCAACAGCCATTTCTGCCCCTCTTTTTTCCAAGTTTCCGTGATGCCCACCACATCATATTCCCAAGTACCGATCCATGCCTTAAGTTCACCCACCTTATTCCTGATTCTCCTTGCGTTGAAGTATGCACACTTCAACCCATCTCCGTGCCTGCAAATACTCTCCTTTGTCAGTGTTACCTTCCCCATTACCTCACTTCACGCTTTGGCGTCCTGAACATCGGCTACCTCAGTTGCTGGACTACAAATCCGGTTCCCATTCCCCTGCCAAATTAGTTTAAACCCTCCCGAAGAGTACTAGAAAACCTCCCTCCCAGGATATTGGTACCCCTCTGGTTCAGATGCACCCGTCCCGCTTTTACAGGTCCCACCTTCCCCAGAATGCGCTCCAATTATCCAAATACCTGAAGCCCTCCCTCCTACACCATTCCTGCAGACATGTGTTGAACTGCACTCTCTCCCTATTCCTACGCAAGAAAACAGGGATGACAACTCTGTCTGTCCTGGCTTTTAACTTCCAGCCTAACTCCCTAAACTTGTTTTTTACATCCACACCCCCTTTTCCTACCTACGTCGTTGGTACCAATGTGCACCACGACTTCTGGTTGCTCCCCCTCCCCCTTAAGAATCCTGAAGACACGATCCGAGACATCATGGACCCCGGCACCCGGGAGGCAACAAACCATCCGTGAGTCTCGCCCGTGCCCACAGAACCGCCTGTCTGTACCTCTAACTATTGAGTCCCCTATAACTAGTGCTCTCCTAATCTCCCCCCTTCCCTTCTGAGCCCCAGAGCCGGACCTCGTGCCAGAGACTCGGTCACTGCAGCCTACCCCTGCTAGGTAATCCCCCCCAACAGTATCCAAAGCGGGATATTATTGTTGAGAAGAGCAATCACAGGGGATCCCTGCACTGACTGCTTCCTCCTCATCCCACCTCTCACTGTTACCCAGCTACCTTTGTTCTCAGGTGTAACTATGTCCCTGTAGCTTCGATCTATCACCCCCTCGTCTTCCCAAATGATCCTCAGTTCATCCAGCTCCAGCTCCAGTTCCCTAACACGGTCTGTGAGGAGCTGGAGATGGCTGCACTTCCCGCAGGTGAAGTCAGCAAGGACCCTGGTGGTCTCCCTTACCTCAAACATTCTGCAGGAGGAACATTCCACTGCCCTCGCTGCCATCACCTCTACTTAGTCTCCCAGTAAAAAAGAAAAGAGAAAAAAAAAGTAAATAGCTGACCTGCTCACAGCACTGAGTCTTTTTTTAGGTTAGAGGAGGGAGGGTGGGAGAAACTACATGTGTAGTGTCTCGGGTTTCATCACCGTTCAAATTTATTGGGTAATACACCCTTCCCAGGTCTCCCGACGGCCGACTTCCGGTTTCCTGCTCCGAAAAAGTAAGTTAGAAATCAAAAACTCAGCTTACCTTCCAGCTCTCCCCTGCAAAACTCGCTCCCTCTCTGCCCACTCCGCTGGAAGAATGAGTTTCTAAGATCTTTGGCACTTGACTGCTCCAATGATACAGGCACGAGGTTTGTTGGTGAAGCATAGAAATACTGTTTATTTATGACGACAAGAGAGATAAGAGATGCATGAATAATAATAAAATATCGGCCAGCTAATCTACTACCACCCCCCACACCTAATGTCCCACCATTTACCCAAACACACACAAGACAGACACATACAGGGCAAAGGGAAAGGGGTAAAATATAGGAATTCAAATGGAAGAAAGAGAGATAAGTATCCTTGTTGCTGAGATTGAAGTCATTGAGGCCGGCTAATTTCCACGGGTGCAGAGTGTTGAAACCAGCAGTTGGTTTGAGTCTTCTGGCATGTGCATTCAATTAGAACTCTCAGGCTTTAGACTTCCTTTGGGGAGTCACCTTCACCTGAATTAATCCGTGGCTTCACACCAAAGAACATCCTCAGGGCTGTTCAATTCTAACATGAGAATTTTAAAGGAGTTTGCAAATAACCTCGCGTCCCCTCCCTGCAGGTTAAACTGACTGTAGAGAGAAAGGTCTTTATCCTGGACCTTCAGAAAGAATCCATCAGCTGAGAGAAAAATCAGAGATCTGGCCTTCTAGCTGTTTGATCAAAACAAATCTGAAAGCCAAATGAAAGCTTCCTGATCCTGCAGAGATTCTAGAATGGTCAGCACTAATCCACATTGAGGGTTAGATAGGACCTGGGGATTTAAAGTAGCTAGCTGGCTGCCAGCCAAGTCCATCAAGATGAGTCATCATTGGGCCAAACCAAGCAGCACATCTCACCAGGGCGATTTTCTGAGGCCAGACCAAATAGTGCACCCTGTCTGGGGTGTTTCAGTAATCATCATACAAAAATAACAGAGAATGAAGGGAAAAGAAGTGGGAAACCAGATTTAAACAGAAGGATCCTTACAACATCTACCTCATGATTCCAAAGGTATTTTGACACTCCGGTGATGGGAATGTGCTGAGTCGTCACACATCAGGACTTTAAACTAGAGATTGGGGGGGAAGGGAAAGTCAGGGAACCAAGAGGTGAAGGGAGCAGTGGGAAGTGTAGCTCCTTAGGATTACAAAAAATCACGAAAAGACAGAGCTCAGGAGAGGTTACGATAGTCCCCATCTCACAAAATATGACACAGTGTATGGAAAGGCTCAGTAAACCAAGGTCCACCACACTAAGAAAACAAAAAGGGACAGTCAATAGGGAATTAAAGGTGCTATATTTAAATGCCCGCAGTGTACGGAACAAGGTAGATGAGCTTGTGGCCCAGATTGTGACTGGCAGGTATGATGTGGTAGGCATCACAGAGACGTGGTTGCAGGGGGTTCAGGACTGGCAGTTAAACATCCAGGGATTTACAACCTATCGAAAAGACAGAGAGGTGGGTAGAGGGGGCGGGGTTGCCTTGTTAATTAGAAATGATATTAAATCAATAGCACTAAACTACATAGGGTCAGACGATGTGGAGTCTGTGTGGGTAGAGTTGAGGAACCACAAAGGCAAAAAAACCATAATGGGAGTTCTGTACAGGCCTCCTGACAGTGGTCAGGACCAGGGGCACAAAATGCACCACGAAATAGAAAGGGCATGTCAGAAAGGCAAGGTCACAGTGATCATGGGGGACTTCAATATGCAGGTGGACTGGGTAAATAATGTTGCCAGTGGACCCAAAGAAAGGGAATTCATTGAATGTTTACAGGATGGCTTTTTGGAACAGCTTGTGATGGAGCCCACGAGGGAACAGGCTATTCTTGTCTTAGTGTTATGTAATGAGCCAGAATTGATAAAAGACCTTAAAGTAAGGGAACACTTAGGAAGCAGTGATCATAATATGGTAGAATTCAGTCTGCAATTTGAAAGAAAGAAGGTAGAATCAGATGTAAAGGTTTTACAGTTAAATAAAGGTAATTACAGGCGCATGAGGGAGGAACTGACGAAAATCGACTGGAAGCAGAGCCTAGTGGGAAAGACAGTAGAACAGCAATGGCAGGAGTTTCTGGGAGTAATTGAGGACACAGTGCAGAGGTTCATCCCAAAGAAAAGAAAGGTTATCAGAGGGAGGATTAGGCAGCCATGGCTGACAAAGGAAGTCAGGGAATGCATCAAGGCAAAAGAGAGAGCCTATAATGTGGCAAAGAGTAGTGGGAATTCAGAAGATTGGGAAGGCTACAAAAACAAACAGAGGATAACAAAGAGAGAAATAAGGAAGGAGAGGATCAAATCTGAAGGTAGGCTAGCCAGTAACATTAGGAATGATAGTAAAAGTTTCTTTAAATACATTAAAAACAAACGGGAGGCAAAAGTAGACGTTGGGCCGCTCCAAAATGACGCTGGTAATCTAGTGATGGGAGACAAGGAAATAGCTGAGGAACTTAATAAGTACTTTGCGTCAGTCTTCACAGTAGAAGACATGAGTAATATCCCAACAATTCAGGAAAGTCAGGGGGCAGAGTTGAATATGGTTGCCATCACAAAGGAGAAGGTGCTAGAGAAACTAAAAGGTCTGAAAATTGATAAATCTCCGGGCCCAGATGGGCTACATCCTAGAGTTCTAAAGGAGATAGCTGAAGAAATAGTGGAGGCGTTAGTTATGATCTTTCAAAAGTCACTGGAATCAGGGAAAGTCCCAGAGGATTGGAAAATCGCTGTTGTAACCCCCCTGTTCAAGAAGGGAACAAGAAAAAAGATGGAAAATTATAGGCCAATTAGCCTAACCTCGGTTGTTGGCAAAATTCTAGAATCCATCGTTAAGGATGAGATTTCTAAATTCTTGGAAGTGCAGGGTCGGATTAGGACAAGTCAGCATGGATTTAGTAAGGGGAGGTCGTGCCTGACAAACCTGTTAGAGTTCTTTGAAGAGATAACAAATAGGTTAGACCAAGGAGAGCCAATGGATGTTATCTATCTTGACTTCCAAAAGGCCTTTGACAAGGTGCCTCACGGGAGACTGCTGAGTAAAATAAGGGCCCATGGCATTCGAGGCAAGGTACTAACATGGATTGACGATTGGCTGTCAGACAGAAGGCAGAGAGTTGGGATAAAAGGTTCTTTTTCGGAATGGCAACCGGTGACAAGTGGTGTCCCGCAGGGTTCAGTGTTGGGGCCACAGCTGTTCTCTTTATATATTAACGATCTAGATGATGGGACTGGGGGCATTCTGGCCAAGTTTGCCAATGATACAAAGATAGGTGGAGGGGCAGGTAGTATTGAGGAGGTGGGGAGGCTGCAGAAAGATTTAGACAGTTTAGGAGAATGGTCCAAGAAGTGGCTGATGAAATTCAACGTGGGCAAGTGCGAGGTCTTGCACTTTGGAAAAAAGAATAGAGGCATGGACTATTTTCTAAACGGTGACAAAATTCATAATGCTAAAGTGCAAAGGGACTTGGGAGTCCTAGTCCAGGATTCTCTAAAGGTAAACTTGCAGGTTGAGTCCGTAATTAAGAAAGCAAATGTAATGTTGTCATTTATCTCAAGAGGCTTGGAATATAAAAGCAGGGATGTACTTCTGAGGCTTTATAAAGCACTAGTTAGGCCCCATTTAGAATACTGTGAGCAATTTTGGGCCCCATACCTCAGGAAGGACATACTGGCACTGGAGCGGGTCCAGCGGAGATTCACACGGATGATCCCAGGAATGGTAGGCCTAACATACGATGAACGTCTGAGGATCGTGGGATTATATTCATTGGAGTTTAGGAGGTTGAGGGGAGATCTAATAGAAACGTACAAGATAATGAATGGCTTGGATAGGATGGACGTAGGGAAGTTGTTTCCATTAGCAGGGGAGACTAGGACGCGGGGGCACAGCCTTAGAGTAAAAGGGAGTCACTTTAGAACAGAGATGAGGAGAAATTTCTTCAGCCAGAGAGTGGTAGGTCTGTGGAATTCATTGCCACAGAGGGCGGTGGAGGCCGGGACATTGAGTGTCTTTAAGACAGAAATTGATAAATTCTTGATTTCTCGAGGAATTAAGGGCTATGGGGAGAGAGCGGGTAAATGGAGTTGAAATCAACCATGATTGAATGGTGGAGTGGACTCGATGGGCCGAATGGCCTTACTTCCACTCCTATGTCTTATGGTCTTATGGTCTTAAGGTGGCTCTCCTCCATAAGACAACAGAGTAGGTACTTTTGGCCAGAATTAGCCGCAAAATCAGACTTTAACATCCCTTACCCTCAACAATAACACGGGCGACAAAAATGCCAAGAAGCAGCAGCTCGAGAGGCCGCAGGGACACCAGAAATTGTGGCAAGAGGCAGGAGCGGCGAGCAAGCGGGTCAGCAGACCATGAGGCGAGTGGTCCTCGGCCACCCCCAAGAGAGAGAGATGGCAAAACGGAAAGCAAGCACTCCCCCCTCCCCCAAACCCCACCCACCAGGAGATGGATGGAAGACATCCCTAACCAGGGAACTAAAAGCGATGAAGGACAAAAAGCGATCAAGGCCGAGATAAAGCCTGCAGTCAAGTGGCGGAGTCGCTAGCCACCATGCAGACAGCACTCAACGGCATGGGAAAGGCGAGAAGCCCAGGGGAGCACAATACAGGAGCTGGAAAAGGCATCGATGGACCAGGGTGACCGAATTGTCTCCCTGAAGGCTGAGATAAATAGGTTGGTGACCCAGGGGAGCCTAGAAGGGAATGTCAAGGACCAGCAGAATCTGGCAATGTGGCAGAGCATTCGAATAGTGGGCCTGCCGTAGGGGAACGAAGGCAACCAGTTACACCCAAATGCTGGGCAACCTAGTTGGGAGGGACAGCTTCCCCAATCGCCGGAGGTGGATAAGGCTCATTGGTTGCTCCAAGCAGTGAGCAGCTGAGAGCGATAATAGAAAAGGTGCACAGAATTCAGGACCGGGAAAGGATCCTTTGCTGTTCACGACAGACGAAGGTGTGCAACTGGTAGGGACATAAAATCAGAGTCGACTGGGACATTGGGGCAGACCAGGCAAAGCGCAGGGCTGAATATAACCATGCAATTTAACCAGGCCCTGTTTAGGAACAAGGTCAGATTCAGGATCTTATTCCAAGCCAGTCTCTGGGTAACATATCAGGGCAAAGAACATAATTTACTGCCTCGACAGAGGTGGACAAATTTGTTCCTAAAAACGGTTTGGACCGGCAGCAAATGAGGCAGTGGTGAGGAAGGCACAGAGGAGGTGAAGGAAATAAATGGACAGTTCTGTGCAGGACTGCATCGCCTCGCTTTGAACAGGGGAACAAGCTCATAGGAAAGAAGTGGCGAGGGCAGCAGAGCACAGGAGAGGGAGCAGATAGTAGGCACATCAGAAGGGAGTCAGATCAACCGTGGCAAGGGGGGTGGGGTGGGGGGGGGGGGCACCACACTAGCGGCAAAGCTAGCGCCAGGAAATATTAGTAAGAGAGGGGCCGCAACACATCTCCTGCTGCGGAGAGAGCGTCTGGTGGGGGAGGGGGTGGAACACAGCGTCGGAGTGGGGAAGGTAGAGGGATAGACAGAAGAGGGGGGATATGGGGGATGTAAGGGGAGCAGCGAGACGCATTGGAGGGGAAACAAAACCATGGGGGGGGGGGAGGGGGAAATCTCTGGACTGGCATCAGTAGGTTAATCTTGGAAACGTGGAACAGGATGGCACCGTAAGCAGCCATGTTGGGTGGCCCCTGGACAGAGGGAAACCCCAGAGTTCAGGGTCCCGGCCTCATTGTGAGAACAGTGACCACAGCCATTCTGGATGGCCCCCTAACAAAGGGAGACCCCAGAGTGAGGGGCTCGTCCACAAGGTAATTATGGTTGATCCTGCAGGGAAAAGTGGGGGGAGGGGGAGAAAACCCCATCAGGATAGTCACCTGGAACATCAGGGGACTTAATGGCCCAGTGAAAAGATCCAGAGTCTTTGCCCACATGAAAGATATGAAAGCCGGCATTGTCTTACTTCAAGGGACACAGGTGAGTGTGCGGGACTGACTGCAGATAAGAAAGGGCTGGGTCAGACAGACCTATCATTCCTGCTAGGGGATGATAGCTAGTGGGGGGAGGGGGGGGGGGGGAGCGGTAACCATTCTGATATATTTACGACGACAAGGGCAGTTGCAGACCAAGGGTGACGGTTTGTCATTTATGAGGATTTATGACCATTTGGAAAGATGCAGCTTAATCCGGGATAGTCAACACGGTGAAGGGTAAGTCTTGCCTCACAAATTTGATTGAATTCTTTGAGGAGGTAACTAAGTGTGTAGATGAAGGTAGAGCAGTTGATGTTGTATACATGGATTTCAGTAAGGCATTCGATAAGGTTTCCCATGGTTGGCGTATGAAGAAAGTAAGGAGGTGTGGGATAGAGGGAAATTTGGCCAATTGGATAAGTAACTGGCTGTCACATAGCAGACAGAGGGTGGTGGTGCATGGAAATTGTTCAGGCTGGAGACCAGTTACCAGCGGTGTACCACAGGGATCAGTGCTGGGTCCTCTGCTATTTGTGATTTTTATCAATGACTTGGAGGAGGGGGCTAAAGGGTGGGTCAGTAAAGATTGGTGGAGTAGTGGATGAGGTGGAGGGCTGTTGTAGGCTGCAAAGAGACATTGATTGGATGCAGAGCTGGGCCGAGAAATGGCAGATGAAGTTTAACCCTGGTAAGTGCGATGGGGATTCATTTTGGGAGATAAAATTTGAATGCGGATTACATGGTCAACGTCAGGGTTCTGAGGAATGTGGAGGAACAGAGAGATCTTGGGGTTCATGGCCACAGATCTCTGAAGGTTGCCACTCAAGTGGATAGAGCCGTGAAGAAGGCTTATAGTGTGTTAGCGTTTATTAAAAGGGGGCTTGAGTTTAAGAGCCGCGGGGTTATGCTGCAACTATACATTAATTTGGAGTATTGTGTGCAGTTCTGGTCACCTCATTATGGGAAGGATGTGGAAGCATTGGAAAGGATGCAAAGGAGATTTACCAGGATGCTGCCTGGTTTGGAGGATAAGTCTTATGAGGAAAGGTTGAGGGAGCTAGGGCTTTTCTCTTTGGAGTGGAGGAGGATGAGAGGCGACTTAATAGAGGCTTATAAGATGATGAGGGGGACAGATAGAGTGGATGTTCAGAGACTATTTCCTCGGGTTGATGTAGCTGTTACAAGGGGGCATAACTATAAGATTCAGAGTGGGAGATATAGGAGGGATGTCCGAGGTAGGTTCTTTACTCAGAGAGTTGTTAGGGTGTGGAATGGGCTGCCTGCTGTGATCATGGAGTTGGACACTTTAGGAACTTTCAAGCGATTATTGGATAGGCACATGGAGCACACCAGAATGACAGGGAGTGGGATAGCTTGATCTTGGTTTCGGACAATTTTCAGCACAACATCAAGGGCCGAAGGGCCAGTTCTGTGCTGTTCTGTTCTGTGTTCTATGTATGTGGACGCTGGCATCATATGGTCCAACACACAGGAAGAACATTGTGAGAGACTACTCAAAGTTCTCACCAGAATTGACTCCTATGGACTCAAACTAAATAAAGAAAAGTGTCTATTTGGCATTCAAAAACTAAAATTTTGGGGAGACGTCATCTCAAAAGATGGAGTGCAACCTGACCAATCAGCCTAATCCCCTGATCCAGCTACTGTTCCACTGCTCTGTGGCTTTGACACTTCAAATATTTCCCCTGGTATTCTTAAATGTGATTAAAGTTTCTAACACGCTCAAAAAATTTAAGATCCCTGCACCCCTCTGGGTGGAATTCAATTCTCCTCTGATCCCCTCTGTCCAATTAATGAAATAATTAAATTGATATCCGCTGGTATTTAACTTCTCTGCTCGGCAAAGCAGATCCTTCCTTTCCATTCCATCTTGGCTCCTCATAATTTTAACATATCAATTGTTCTTGGCAAAATTTCGTAGGGAGCAACAATTTAAACTGCATGAGGAAAGGGAGCTGATTGGATGGCAACTTGGCTCTGATTGGTCAAAGCATTGCCATGGAGAATACCTCAGGGAATCACTTTATAAATGTGCCCTCTCGTTCTTGACCTTTTTATGAGTAGGAACAGATTCTCCCTATCTACTCTGTCCAACCTCCTTATACTTTTGAACATTTCTATCAAATCTCCTCTTAGCCTTCTTCTCTCCACGGAGAACAAATCCAACTTTTTCATTCTATTCACATGACTTAAATTTCCCACCCCTGGAACCATTCTTGTAAACCTCTTCTGCACTCTCTCCATTGTGTTCACATCATTCCTCTAGTGTGGTGCTCAAAACTGTGCACAATACTCCAGCTGAGATCTGTATGAATTCAGCATAATCCCCTTTCTCTTGTACTCTGTGTCACTATTGAGAAAGACAGAATAATATAAGCTTTATGAACTGCTCTCTCCACATGCCCTGCCACCTTCAACGATCCAGGTACATATACACCCAGGTCCCTCTGTTCCTGTACCCACTTAAGAATTTACTCCTTATTTTATATTGTCTTTCCATGTTCTTCTTCCCAAAATGCATCACCTCACACTTCTCCACAATTCCATGCCCATTCCACCAACAGGTCTGTATCCTTGTGAAGTTGAATCAGAGTGTCAGGAGCTCAAAAGGATTTCAGGAGACGGAGCAGGCAGCATCTTCCAGTTTGGGAGAAGAGTGTGCATGTACTTCATTCCAGAGTGTGATTACGTGAATCATACGTGTGCTGTAATTGGCTGTTGACATCTCAGCAACTGTGCCTAAGGTGTTGGCGAACTGAGGACAGGAATTAAAGTGACAGTATTTGGCTGGAAAGTGCAGGTGACATTACTGCCTGAATGTGGGGATGACACACAGTTTAGGAAAAAAAAAGCATCGCATTGGGCTGATGAAGATGTGAGAGAACAGGTTTGTGCATAGAAAGAGCCTGATTAATTGCTCATGTGGAGAGTAATCACTGCTAGTGCTGCACAAGGTGGCTTTTAAAACTACTCTACCCACAATGGGACTTGAACCCACAATTCCTGGCTTAGGAGGCCAGTGCCTTATTCATTAGGCCACTGGGGCTGGGCCATTGACCCTGCTGTAGCTTCTGACCTTTGTCTCTAGACCAATTGGGTCATTATGGGACAAAACATAAGTTCCTGTCTGTAATCACTGCCAAATTTGAAGGCATTTTGTGACCAGCCATCTCTTTTCATTCACAGCTATATTCTATCAATTACAAAGCTCCCAACAATGATGTAACAGGATGTGATTGTCTCTTGTACATTGGCCATTGGTTCAGATGAACCTCCTTAATCATTTATTTTAGGCGGGATGATACTGAGGAATTTTCTAGAAATAACAATACGGTACAAAATTAACATTCACTTGGGCAAATACAGGTATGCTAAGGAAAATCATCATGGATTTGTTCCATTGGAAACCGAGGGCGGGATTCTCCAACGCCGGGACGCGATTCTCCGCTCGCCATTGGCGCCTGCGTGGTTGGTGCGGCACCGGCCGTGGGCCACTCTGCGTGGCCGGCCCACTGATTCTCTGACTCGAATGGGCCGAGCGGCCGTAAGAAAAGAGCCGAGTAGCGCCGGCGCCATTCTAACCTGCTCTGGGCTGGTGGGATCTCGGCGTGTAAGGGTTGGGTGGCGGCCTTTGGGTGGGGGGGGGGGGGGGGGGAAGGGGGGTGGGGTCGTACCCTGGGGTGGCTTCCGATGTGTCCTGGCCCGCGATTGGGGCCCACCGATCGGCGGGCAGGCCTTTGTGGCGGGGGGCCTCCTTTCCTGCGCTCTGGCCCCTGTATTCCTGCGCCATGTTGCGTCAGGGCCCACACGTTGAAGGAGACTACTGAGCATACGTGCATTGGCACTGGTGTCACTGCGCATGCGCAGATCCCGCGGCACACAGTTCACGGCGGAATCGGCAGCTGGAACAGCGCAAACCGCTCCAGCACCGTGCTGGCCCCCCGGAGGGGCCAGAATTAGTCGTGGGAGCGGCCCGTTCACGCCGTCGTAAAACGCGATGTCGTTTACGATGGCGTGGACACACTGCCGTGGCATTGGAGAATCCCGTCCCCTGTTTAAATAGCTTGGTTCCGGTTTTGATGTTATGCTGAGAGTATTGTGGAGGGTAATTATGTGGTGCACAAGTATTTGCGAAAGACATTTGATAAATTGCCTGACAGCAGACTTGTAAGCAAAACAAGGGCCGAACCTTACCAGGTTGATCGCGTCGGAGGGTGGCACGGTGGCACAGTGGTCCTCACAGTGCCAAGGACCCGGGTTCAGTTTTGGCTTGCTTCACTGTCTGAGTGGGATTTGTACGTTCTTTCCGTCACAGCGTGGGCTTCCTCCGGGTGCTCCGGTTTCCTCCCATAGTCCAAAGATATGCAGGTTAGGTGGATTGGTCATGATAAATTGTCCCTTGATGTGCAGGTTGGGGTATGGAAATCGGTGAGAAGTGTGAATGAATAGCGTGCTCACTTGAGAGGTCGGTGCAGACGCGATGGGCTAAATGGCCTCCTTCTGCATTGTAGGGATTCTATGCATATGCTTGACTCAAAGATTAAGCCAGATATGAAATTAACAATCAAGCAGGATGAGTGTGAGAGTTCAGATTCTGTGCATAAGTAAAGATAGGGTTTTTGAAGATTTCAGGAATTGATGGAAGCCACAAGGAGAGGAGACATTTAGTGATAATAGAAAGTAGTGATAGAGTGTTTCATGATTATATGTATTTGTAGTTCAAGACAGTAATTAGAATGCATTGATTTCTCTTGTGGCTTTAAATCCTACACAAGACGATTCAATACTGATTGTTTTGACAAAAGTCTGCTCCTCATTGCTGAAGTATACACAGAGATCAATTAGCTTCAGTCAGGGAACTGTCTTCTAAAACCAGCGCAACTTACAGCAAGGACACCTCTGTGAAGAAATTTGTTCTTTACAAGCAATGAACTGTACCAATTGTTTCTGTACACGAGCCCATCAGATCCAATCACACATTAACTTAGTTCATTTCTCCACAGATGCTGCCAGATTTGTTGAGAGTTTCCAGCATTTCATGTTTTATTATTGTGGTGAATGTACTATGCCAATAATCCACCAGTGTATTTGTATCTGTGCTGTTGCCCTTGTATTTGTATCTGTGCTATGCTGTTGCCCTTGTGGGCTTCTCCTATGGGATACCATTATCCATAGGGGAACATGTTGGGGCATGTATGGCTCCGCCCATGGCTCCTCCCCTTGAAGAGCAGTCGACCTGCAGGCGGTTCTTAGTATTGGATCAGTCGCAGGCAGGCACTGTTCTAAGTTGATTAAAGCCACAGTTTACTTCTACTCATATCTCGAGAGAATTGATGGTCGCTTAAACGCAACTATGGAAACAGCCCTCAAACCTGACCGACTGGAACTCGATCCGCAGGCCGCGGAGGTGAAAGAAATGTTTTCGTACTGGCTCCGCTGCTTCAAGGCCTATCTCGCAGCCTTCTCCACGCCTTCCATCACTGACGAACAGAAGCTGAGCCTCTTCCACGCACGGGTGAGCCATCGAATCTCTGTTCAACTCGACGAGGCCTCCTCCTACGCAGACACCCTCGCGTTGCTCGAACGCCTCTATGTACGGCCCGTGAACGAGGTCTACGTGTGACACATCCTCACCACTCGCCGCCAGCGTCTCCCGGGGAATCGCTAGAAGACTACCTACGCACCCTCAAAGTCCTTGCATGCAGCTGCAACTACTAGGCCATTACGCTCACTCACCATATGGAACTCGCCGTCCGAGATGTCTACGTGGCGGAAGTCCGGTCCAACTATGTGAGACAGCGCCTACTCAAAAATGGGGCCCTGGACCTGGATCAGATGGTAAAGTTAGCCTCCTCTCTGGAAGTAGCGTTCCAGAGCCTTAACACGTTCCCGGCTGACCACGCAACTCCCTCGTGGACCCCCGACCAAAGATTACCCCAGGCCTGTGCCATGCGGCCGCCCGCCCATCATGGAGGTCCACCCTGCTATTTCTGCGGCCAGTCCCAACACCCACGGCAGCATTGCCCTGCCCGTAACGCAAACTGCAGCAGCTGCGGGAGAAAAGGACATTTTGCCAAAGTTTGCCTGGCCAGGTCCAAGAACTCCAACTCACAGGCCCGCAGACCCCGCAGTGTGGCAGCGTGTCTGCCGACTCCGCCCCCTGCAGACGCGTCATCAGTCTCGTGCTATCCGTGGGGGCAGCCATCTTCATGCCCTCACAGCACATGCGACTCATCCCGGCTATCCTCCCCCACGCGGCCGGCCACGTGCGATCCATGGGGGCCGCCATCTTGGACGCCATCTTCCTCACTGCCTGCCACGCTCAACCAACGGGGGCCACCATCTTGGCAGCCATCTGCTACGCCGCTCGACGTGTACGATCAACAAGGGCAGCCATCGCGGAGCTGCCCCACCACCTCCAACCACACCGGCTACCCGCAACTCAGCGCGGTCACCCTGGACCAGTCGCGACCCAAGCACCTCCGGAGCTCTATGATGACCGTCCGGGTAAACGGGCACGCGACGCCTTGCCTTTTCGACTCCGGGAGCACAGAGAGCTTCATTCACCTGGACATGGTAAGACGCTGCTCGCTCACAATTTTCCCGGCACCAAACCATCTCCCTTACCTCTGGGTCACACTCGGTGCAAATCCAAGGGTGCACTACCGCAACCTTAGCAATACAGGGTGACGATTTTAAATTATATGTGCTCCCAGACCTCTGCGCTCCTCTCCTATTGGGATTAGACTTCCAATGCAACCAAAGTTCGGGGGGCCCCTACCCCCACTCACCATATGCAGCGTCGCGACCCTAAAAGTCGACCCTCCCCCATTCTTCACAAACCTCACCGCTGACTGAAAACCAGTCGCCACCAGAAGCAGTCGGTATAGCTCACAGGACAGGACTTTTATCAGGCCGAGGTCCAGCGACTGTTGGGGAAGGGAGTCATCGAGACCAGCAATAGCCCCTGGAGAGCCCAGGTGGTTGTCGTCAAGACCGCGGAAATGAACCCGATGGTTGCAGATTACAGCCAGACCATAAACCGGTACACGCACCTCGATGCGTATCCCCTTCCCCGGATTGCAGACATGGTAAACCAGATCGCACACTACCGGTGTTCTCCACGGTGGATCTGAAGTCTGCATACCACCAGCTCCCAATCCGCCCGGAGGACCGCCACTACACAGCTTTTGAGGCAGACGGCCGCCTTTTCCACTTCCTCCGGGTCCCCTTTGGTGTTCCAAAGAACAATGGACCGAATGGTTGATCAGTACGGGCTGCGGGCCACATTTACGTACTTGGATAATGTCACCATCTGCGGCCACGATCAGCAGGACCACGATGCCAACCTCCACAGATTTCTCCAAACCGCCCAAACCCTAAACCTCATGTACAACAAGGAGAAATACGTTTTCCACACAACCAGACTAGCCATCTTTGGCTATGTCGTGGAAACCGGGGTTCTAGGACCCGACCCTGACCATATGAGCCCCCTCCTGCAACTTCACTTCCCCCACTGCCCCAAGGCCCTGAAGAGGTGCCTCAGGTTCTTTTCATATTATGCCCAGTGGGTCCCCAACTATGTGGACAAAGCCCATCCTCTAATCAAGGCCACCATCTTCCCACTGGCAACTGAGACCCGCCAGGCCTTCAGCTGCATCAAGGCGGACATCGCCAAAGCCGCAATGCGCGAGGTGGACGAGTCCGTCCCCTTCCAGGTTGAGAGCGACGCATCAGAGGTCGCTCTTGCCGCTACCCTCAATCAAGCAGGCAGACCGGTAGCGTTTTCTTTGTGCACCCTCACCACCTCCGAAATTCGGCACTCCTCAGTCGAGAAGGAGGTCCAAGCCATCGTGGAAGCCGTACAGCACTGGAGGCACTACCTCGCTGGTAGGAGGTTTACCCTCGTCACCGACCAACAATAAGATCTTGAGGTGGAGGATCGAACTCTCCACCTATAATTACGATATAGTATATCATCCTGGGAAGCTCAACTAGCCCCCAGATGCCCTGTCCCCCGGCACATGCGCCAGTGCGCAAGGTGACTGACTATGAGCCATCCACAACGTCCTCTGCCATCCACAACGCCCTCTGCCTTGTTGCGTCGGGGCTGGCACAGAGAAGGAAGCTACCGCGCATGCACGTGTTTGCGCCTGTCGCAGTGCGCATGCGTGCATTCGCATCGGTTGCAGCGTGCAGGCATAGACCTGCGGTACCCATTTGTCGCTGGCATCAGCAGCTGGAGCGGCGTGGGTCGCTCCAGTGCTGTGGTGGCCTCCTGTAGGGCAGAGGTACACTTAGCGGTCCGGTGATGCCGTCATTGAACTCTCCAGTTTCTACGATGACGTCCGCACTCTGCCTTCAGATGGGAGAATCCCGCCCAGGGTTTTTGAAAATGCATTGATTTCTCTTGTGGCTTCAAATCCTACAGAAGACGATTCAATACAGATTGTTTTGACAAAGTCGGATCTTCATTGCTGAAGTATACACATAGAACATAGAACATAGAACATAGAACGATACAGCGCAGTACAGGCCCTTCGGCCCTCGATGTTGCACCGACATGGAAAAAATCTAAAGGCCATCTAACCTACACTATGCCCTTATCATCCATATGCTTATCCAATAAACTTTTAAATGCCCCCAATGTTGGCGAGTTCACTACTGTTGCAGGTAGGGCATTCCACGGCCTCACCACTCTTTGCGTAAAAAACCCACCTCTGACCTCTGTCCTATATCTATTACCCCTCAATTTAAGGCTATGTCCCCTCGTGCTAGCCACCTCCATCCGCGGGAGAAGACTCTCGCTGTCCACCCTATCTAACCCTCTGATAATTTTGTATGCCTCTATTAAGTCACCTCTTAACCTTCTTCTCTCTAACGAAAACAACCTCAAGTCCATCAGCCTTTCCTCATAAGATTTTCCCTCCATACCAGGCAACATCCTGGTAAATCTCCTCTGCACCCGTTCCAAAGCTTCCACGTCCTTCCTATAATGAGGCGACCAGAACTGTACGCAATACTCCAAATGCGGCCGTACTAGAGTTTTGTACAACTGCAACATGACCTCATGGCTCCGGAACTCAATCCCTCTACCAATAAAGGCCAACACACCATAGGCCTTCTTCACAACCCTATCAACCTGGGTGGCAACTTTCAGGGATCTATGTACATGGACACCGAGATCCCTCTGCTCATCCACACTACCAAGAATTTTACCATTAGCCAAATATTCCGCATTTCTGTTATTCTTTCCAAAGTGAATCACCTCACACTTCTCCACATTAAACTCCATTTGCCACCTCTCAGCCCAGCTCTGCAGCTTATCTATGTCCCTCTGTAACCTGCAACATCCTTCCGCACTGTCTACAACTCCACCGACTTTAGTGTTGTCTGCAAATTTACTCACCCATCCTTCTGCGCCCTCCTCTAGGTCATTTATAAAAATGACAAACAGCAACGGCCCCAGAACAGATCCTTGTGGTACGCCACTCGTAACTGAACTCCATTCTGAACATTTCCCATCAACTACCACTCTCTGTCTTCTTTCAACTAGCCAATTTCTGATCCACATCTCTAAATCACCCTCAATCCCCAGCCTCCGTATTTTCTGCAATAGCCGACCGTGGGGAACCTTATCAAACGCTTTACTGAAATCCATATACACCACATCAACTGCTCTACCCTCGTCTACCTGTTCAGTCACCTTCTCAAAGAACTCGATAAGGTTTGTGAGGCATGACCTACCCTTCACAAAACCATGCTGACTGTCCCTAATCATATTATTCCTATCTAGGTGATTATAAATCGTATCTTTTATAATCCTCTCCAAGACTTTACCCACCACAGACGTTAGGCTCACCGGCCTATAGTTACCGGGGTTATCTCTACTCCCCTTCTTGAACAAAGGGACCACATTTGCTATCCTCCAGTCCTCTGGCACTATTCCTGTAGCCAACGATGACCTAAAAATCAAAGCCAAAGGCTCAGCAATCTCTTCCCTGGCTTCCCAGAGAATCCTAGGATAAATCCCATCCGGCCCCGGGGACTTATCTATTTTCACCTTGTCCAGAATTGCCAACACTTCTTCCCTACGCACCTCAATGCCATCTATTCTAATAGCCTGGGTCTCAGCATTCTCCTCTACAATATTATCTTTTTCTTGAGTGAATACTGACGAAAAGTATTCATTTAGTATCTCGCTTATCTCCTCAGCCTCCACACACAACTTCCCACCACTGTCCTTGACTGGCCCTACTCTTACCCTAGTCATTCTTTTATTCCTGACATACCTATAGAAAGCTTTTGGGTTTTCCTTGATCCTACCTGCCAAAGACTTCTCATGTCCCCTCCTTGCTCGTCTCAGCTCTCTCTTTAGATCCTTCCTCGCTTCCTTGTAACTATCAAGCGCCCCAACTGAAACTTCACGCCTCATCTTCACATAGGCCTCCTTCTTCCTCTTAACAAGAGATTCCACTTCTTTGGTAAACCACGGTTCCCTCGCTCGACCCCTTCCTCCCTGCCTGACTGGTACGTACTTATCAAGAACATGCAATAGCTGTTCCTTGAACAAGCTCCACATATCCAGTATGCCCAACCCTTGCAGCCTACTTCTCCAACCAACACATCCTAAGTCATGTCTAATGGCATCATAATTGCCCTTCCCCCAGCTATAACTCTTGCCCTGCGGGGTATACTTATCCCTTTCCATCACTAACGTAAAGGTCACCGAATTGTGGTCACTGTTTCCAAAGTGCTCACCTACCTCCAGATCTAACACCTGGCCTGGTTCATTACCCAAAACCAAATCCAATGTGGCCTCGCCTCTTGTTGGCCTGTCAACATATTGTGTCAGGAAACCCTCCTGCACACATTGTACAAAGAACGACCCATCTAATGTACTCGAACTATATCTTTTCCAGTCAATATTTGGAAAGTTAAAGTCTCCCATAACAACTACCCTGTTACTTTCGCTCTTTTCCAGAATCATCTTCGCCATCCTTTCCTCTACATCCCTAGAACTATTAGGTGGCCTATAGAAAACTCCCAACAGGGTGACCTCTCCTTTCCTGTTTCTAACCTCAGCCCATACTACCTCGGAAGAAGAGTCCCCATCTAGCATCCTTTCCGCCACCGTAATACTGTCCTTGACTAGCAGCGCCACACCTCCCCCTCTTTTGCCCCCTTCTCTGAGCTTACTAAAACACCTAAACCCCGGAACCTGCAACAACCATTCCTGTCCCTGCTCTATCCATGTCTCTGAAATGGCCACAACATCGAAGTCCCAGGTACCAACCCATGCTGCCAGTTCCCCTACCTTATTTCGTATACTCCTGGCATTGAAGTAGACACACTTCAAACCACCTACCTGAACACTGGCACCCTCCTGCGAAGTCAAATCTGTGCTCCTGACCGCTATACTCTCAATCTCCCGTACCCCAAAACTACAATCCAGGTTCCCATGCCCCTGCTGAATTAGTTTAAACCGCCCTGAATTAGTTTAAACCCCCCAATTTGAGATCAATCAGCTTCAATATAGGAAATCAGTTCAACTTATAGAAAGGAAACCTCTGTAAAGAAACTTGTTTTTTACAAGCAATGAACTAATGTACCAATTGTTTCTGCACAAGAGCCCGTCTGATCCAATCACTGATTAATTTTATTTCCTTCTCCACAGAGGCTGCCAGAGTTGTTGAGAATTTCCAGCATTTACGTTTTTTATTATAAAGGAGCCAGACAGATCCAATCACGCGATCATTACTGTGAGCTTTGGAATTGATACAATGAGGTTGTGTTTGAAAAGAAACGGCTGACCCACAAAAACATCGAACCTTCCACTGAATATGTGGAGAGAAAGGAGCAAAGAGAGAGAATTAGTGGAGAGAAAGGGTGAGGTGTTCTTTGGGCTTGAGGGAAATAAGGAATGAATTTCATTCATCTATAGCAAGCAGGAAGGTCTCCGGAGAGGATCGTGTGTTTCCTTAAATCAAAGATGATTAGGTCACAGGAGGAGGCCTTTCAGTGTGTGCTGTGTTTAAACGCGCTATCCAGCCTTATCCCATGATGCAGTTCTCACTCTACTGCTTTGTGACTTTGACACTTTAAATATTTCCCCTGGTATTCTTAAATGTGATCAGAGTTTTTCACTCTCTCTCATTCTTATATATCCAGCCCCCCTCTGTGTCGAAGAAAAGTCTCCTCCGCTCCCCTCTGTGCAATTAATTAAATAGTTAAAACCATAATCACTGGTATTTCACTTCTGTGCTCAGGGAAGCAGCTCCTTCCTATCAACTCCACCTAGATTCATTGTAATTTCAACACATCAATTCAATCTTGGCATTAACTGGTTGAATCTGTTCCTATGCCTACAACTCCTAAATAAATCTCCCATAATCATATCTGTTCCAAAAAAACATCCCAAGATTATCCAATCTCTCATCAGGGCTAAAATTCTCCATTCCTGGTGGCGTCCTTCTCAATCTTCACTTTGGACTTCCACTGCTCCAAGTTTTTTATCAATTTGAAAATACTCAGATCTACCCGGACAGATACAAGAATGCCAAATTTCAAAGAGAGCAACAATTTATACTGCATGAGAAAAGGGGCCTGATCAGATGGTAATATGGCTCTGATTGGTCTAGACATTGTCATGGAGAATGCACCAGGGAATCACTTTAAAACTGTTCCCTCTCGTTCTTGATCTTTTTATGAGCTGGAACCATTTTTCCCTCTCTACCCTGTCCAGCCCCCTCTTGATTTTGAACATTTCTATCAAATCTCCATCTTCCCCTTCTCTCCAAAGACAACAGGTCCAAATTTCCAATTAATTCACATTAATTACATTTCTTCTCCCTGGACCAATGTTTGTAAACCTCTTCTGCATTCTCTCCAATGCGTTCACATCCTTCCTATAGAGTGGTTCCCAGAACTGTGCACAATTACCCAACTGAGTTCTAACTAGTGTCTTGGATAAATTCAGGAAAACCTTCTTGCTCTTGGGCTCAATGTCCTATTAATAAAGCCCAGAATAATATAAATTTTATAAACTGCTCTGGGCAGCACGGTAGCATAATGGTTAGCGCAATTGCTTCACAGCTCCAGGGTCCCAGGTTCAATTCCCAGCTTGGGTCACTGTCTGTGCGGAATCTGCCTGTTCCCTGTGCGTATGTGTGGGTTTCCTCCCACAGTCCAAAGATGTGCAAGTTAGGTGGATTGGCTGTGCTAAATTACCCTTAGCGTCCAAAAATGGTGGGAGTACAGGGATAGGGTGGAGGTGTGGGGTTCTGTAGGGTGCTCTTTTCAGGGGTTGGTGCAGACTTAATGGGCTGAGTGGCCTCCTTCTGCACTGTAAATTCTACAATTCCATCTTCAATGATCATTGTACATGTAGGTCCCTCTGCTCCTGCACCCTCTCAGGTATTTTATGCCTTATATTACATTGGCCATGATGTGGAGATGCTGGCATTACACTGGGGTGAGCACAGTAAGAAGTCTTACAACACCAGGTTAAAATCCAACAGGTTTGTTTCAAATGACTGGGTTTCAGAGCACTGCTCCTTCCTCAGGTGAATGAAGAGATACGTTACACAAACACAGATGTAGACAAAGTCAATAATGCAAGATAATACTTTGAATGCGAGTCTTTGCGGGTAATTAAGTCTTTACAAGTCCAGATGGAGTGACTGGAGAGAGCGATAATCACAGGTTAAAGAGGTGGGAATTGTCTCAAGCCAGGACATTTGGTAGGATGACGCAAGCCCAGGCCAGATGGTGGGGGATGAATGTACATTGTGCATGTTCTCCCTGCCAGAATGTATCACCTCAGACTTCTCCACATTGAAATTTATCGGTCAATTTTCTGCTCACTCCACCAACTTGTCTATGTCTTTTTGAAGTTCCATCAGAAGGTCAGGAGCTCAAAAGGATATCAGGGAAAGGAGATGGTGGTATCTTCGCGTTTGGAGGAAGAGTGTGCGTGTATTTCATCCCCGAATGTGATATCATGAATTATATGTGTGTTGTAATTGACTGTCAACATCTCAAATTAGCAACTGTGCCTGAGGTGTTGGGTGAACTGAAGACAGGAATTAAAGGGACAGTATTTGGTTGTAAAGTGCAGGTGATATTACTGCCTGAATGTGGGGAGGACACACAGTTTAGTAAAACATTGTATTGGATTGTGCCAATGAAAATGATCATAGAATCATAGAGCCTCTGAATTTACAGTGCAGAAGGATGCCATTTGGCCCATCGAGTCTCCACCGGCCCTTGGAAAGAGCACCCTACCTAAGTCCATACCTCTACCCTATCCTCTGAGAGAAAATGTAGCAGCACAGGAAGAGTCAAAATTGATTGATCATTTGTAAGGAAATATTTAAAAGCTGCGTCACCCAAGATGGGACTTGAACCCACAATTGCTGACTTAGGAGGCCAGTGCCTTATCCATTAGGCCACTGGGGCTGTATCAGTGCACTGGCTGCAGCTTGTGACATAGCCCCTTGTCTCTAGGCCAAGCAGGTCATTCTGGGACAAAAGGTCAGTACCTGTCTATAATCACTGCGAAATGTGAAGGAATTTTGTGAACCAGCCCTTTCTTTTCATTCACAGCTATATTCTATCAATTCCAAAGCTTCCCAACAATGATGCAACAGGATGTGATTGTATCTTGTACATTGACAATTGGTCCAGATGAACCTCCTTAATCATTTATTGTAGGCGGGCTGATAGTGGGGAAGTTTCTGGAACTTATAATTCATTTCAAATTTAACAGTCACTTGGACAAAGGAAAATCATTATGTAAAGGAAAATCATCATGGATTTGTTGAGTGGAAAACCATTTAAATTAGTTGGTTAAAGTTTGAATGATGTGCAGAAAGTATTGAGGAGGCCAATGTGGCTGATGTGGTGCACATGGATTTACAAAATAAATTTGATAAATTGCCTCATAGCAGACTTGTGTAAAACACTAGAGATGAAACGTACCATTAGCACATGCTGGTCTGAAAGATTAAGCTGGAGCTCATATTTAAATAGAAATTCACTGTGGTGTGTGATGGGGTGGTAGTTTTAACGTCTTTTCACTGTGTCTCACGGAGAATCGACTGCTGCTGCTTGAGAGTCAAAATTAAGGCAGCTACTTCTGTGCAAAGCTGTTAAACTGTGTTTCTATTTACAACCAAGCAGGATGATTGTGTGAGATCAGTTTCTGTCGAATTGTGTTAGGCAGCGGGAACTGGTGGGTGTTACCCGATGGGCGGCAGGGCGAGGCCTTCTCTGGTATCTACTGCTAATTAGGGCACTTAATCATGTCCCACGGTCTTCACGCAGAAGTGGCTGTCCCGCCAGCTGATTTCCCTGGACCGCACTTGGCAATTCCCCACTAATGAGGAGGAGCAGCACTTAAACTGATCCTGCAGATAAAACTCCAGACAGCACGCAGCCATGCCACTGCGCAGACCAGCTCCATGAGAGAAGGCAAAATCGGATGTAAAGAGAAGGCAAAATCGGATGTAAAGAGAAGGCAAAATCGGATGTAATGGTGTTACAGTTAAATAAAGGTAATTACGAGGGCATGAGAGAGGAACTGGCGAAAATCGACTGGAAGCAGACCCTAGTGGGGAAGACAGTAGAGCAAAAATGGCAGGAGTTTGTATGCATAATTGAGGACACTGTACAGAGGTTCATCCCCAAGAAAAGAAAGATTATCCGGGGAGGGATTAGACAGCCATGGCTGACAAAGGAGGTCAGGAAATGTATCAAAGAAAAAGAGAGATCCTATAAAGTGGCCAAAAGCACTGGGAAATCAGAAGATTGGGAAGGCTACAAAAACAAACAGAGGTTAACAAAGAGACAAATAAGGAAGGAGAGGATCAAATATGAAGGCAGGCTAGCCAGTAATATAAGAAATGATAGTAAAAGTTTCTTTCAATACATAAGAAACAAACGACAGGCCAAAGTAGACATTGGGCCAATTCAAACTGATTCCGGAAGGCTAGTGATGGGAGACGAGGAAATGGCTGGAGAACTTAATAAGTACTTTGCGTCTGTCTTCACAGTGGAAGACATGAGTAATATCCCAAAAATTATAGAGGGTCAGGGGGCTGAGTTGAGTATGGTTGCCATTACAAAAGAGATGGTGCTAAAAAAGCTAAAAGGTCTTAAAATTGACACATCTCCTGGCCCCGATGGGCTACACCCTAGAGTTCTGAGAGAGGTGGCTGAAGAAATAGCGGAAGCGTTGGTTGAGATCTTTCAAAAATCACTGGAGTCAGGGAAAGTCCCGGATGATTGGAAGATTGCTGTTGTAACCCCCTTGTTCAAGAAAGGATCAAGACAAAAGATGGAAAATTATAGGCCAATTAGCCTAACCTCGGTTGTTGGTAAAATTCTAGAATCGATCGTTAAGGATGAGATTTCTAAATTCTTGGAAGAGCAGGGTCGGATTAGAACAAGTCAACATGGATTTAGTAAGGGGAGGTCGTGCCTGACAAACCTGTTAGAATTCTTTGAGGAGGTGACAAGTAGGTTAGACCAGGGAAACCCAGTGGATGTGGTCTATCTGGATTTCCAAAAGGCCTTTGATAAGGTGCCACACAGGAGGCTGCTGAGTAAGGTGAGGGCCCATGGTGTTCGAGGTGAGCTACTGGCATGGGTTGAGGATTGGCTGTCTGACAGAAGGCAGAGAGTTGGGATAAAAGGTTCTTTTTCGGAATGGCAGCCGGTGACCAGCGGTGTCCCACAGGGTTCAGTGTTGGGGCCGCAGCTGTTCACCATATATGTTAATGATCTGGATGAAGGGACTGGGGGCATTCTAGCAAAGTTTGCCGATGATACGAAGTTAGGTGGTCAGGCAGGTAGTGCTGAGGAAGTGGGGAGGCTGCAGAAGGATCTAGACAGTTTGGGAGAGTGGTGCAGGAAATGGCTGATGCAATTCAACGTGAGAAAATGTGAGGTCTTGCACTTTGGAAAAAAGAATCTAAGCATAGACTACTTTCTAAACGGTGAGAAAATTCATAATGCCAAAGTACAAAGGGATCTGGGAGTGCTAGTCGAGGATTCCCTAAAGGTAAACATGCAGGTTGAATCTGTGATTAAGAAAGCGAATTCAATGTTGTCATTTATCTCAAGAGGGTTGGAATATAAAAGCAGCGATGTGCTACTGAGCCTTTATAAGGCTCTGGTTAGGCCCCATTTGGAGTACTGTGTCCAGTTTTGGGCCCCACATCTCAGGAAGGACATACTGGCACTGGAGCGTGTCCAGCGGAGATTCACACGGATGATCCCTGGAATGGCGGGTCTAACATATGATGAACGGCTGAGGATCCTGGGATTGTATTCATTGGAGTTTAGAAGGTTAAGGGGAGATCTAATAGAAACTTACAAGATAATACATGGCTTAGAAAGGGTGGACGCAAAGAAACTGTTTCCGTTAGGCGAGGAGACGAGGACCCGTGGGCACAGCCTTAGAATTAGAGGGGGTAAATTCAGAACAGAAATGCGGAGACATTTCTTCAGCCAGAGAGTGGTGGGCCTGTGGAATTCATTGCCGCGGAGTGCAGTGGAGGCCGGGACGCTAAATGGCTTCAAGGCAGAGATAGATAAATTCTTGATGTCGCGAGGAATTAAGGGCTACGGGGAGAATGCTGGTAGGTGGAGTTGAAATGCCCATCAGCCATGATTGAATGGCGGAGTGGACTCGATGGGCCGAATGGCCTTACTTCCACTCCTATGTCTTATGGTCTTATGGTCTTATGATTCAGGGGTGTCGACCGGGCCAGATAGTTGGACGTGGTGGTGTCGAGGCGGGATACCCTGTTCTCCCGAAGGGATCAGAGGGTCAGTCACAGGTCCACTAGTGCCACCTGGGAGGAGGTAGCAGTGGCCGTCAGCGTAGGGAGCGTAATTAGGAGGGCCACAACCCAGTGCCGTAAGAATCTCAACGGTCTCCACCGGGCACGGGTGTGTCGGCATCAGCCACTTGGCTCCAGTCCAACCCCTGTCGGCCCTGTGATTGACACCGGGCCCCATGCCAGCGCAATAGCACGCCTGTGCCCCAGTACACCCTGGCACACCCCTGCCAATGCCTGACCCCCGCCATAGCTTCCCGCCTGTTCCACAATGTATGAAGCATGGGGCTCATAATGCCCTCGCTTTTACCCTGCAGGAGAAGCTAGCCCACAACAGAGGGAAAGTGCTCAGGCGAGCAGTGGTGTGCCGAACATTAGAGATGTCATCCCCTACGCTGAACGGGCCCTGGAGGGTGTGGGTGTAGCTGAGGACAGATTGTGACTAATGTTGAGCTTGGCATATGCTGCAGAGGACAGTTATCGTCACGATTGTACACAATTAAACCACGTTACAGCCAAGACATATGGAGCCTCTACCACATTATTCTGCACTGTGGACCGACCTCCCCCAGTTGCCCTCCACCTTACTCCAGCCCCCCAGGCTTGGAGGTCCGAGGTCTGCCCCAGAGGCATACCACGTGTAGACGATGGGTGTGAGCATGCACTGTCAGCGGACAGACAGAGTCAACAGACAGAGTCAACAGCTGGGAGCTCTACGCTGCCTGGCTGCTAGCCCCCCCCCCCCCCCCCCCCCGAGCAGGTAAACGGTGGCCATTTTGAGCCAGTTTTCCTGACGTAAAACACCACCGTCTTTACGCCAGCGTGGGAAGTTAGTCTCCCAAACGGAGAATCCAGCCCAGGGTTTTTGTTTTTGAAGATGTAACAAATTTATTGAAGCCAAAGGAGACATTTATTGACAATAGAAAGTAATGATTGAGTGTATCATGATTGTAGGTGTGTGTATCTGAAGTACAGTGAATGAAAATGCAGTGATTTTTCTTGTAACTTCAAATCATAAATAATCCGAGAAAAGTCATCTTTAATCTCCATTTCTGAAATAGGCCGATCAAGTAGCTTCAGTCAGAGAACTGCCTTTGAAAATCGGTGCTGAAGTGCTTTTCGCTGATTGATTTTCAATGTCATTTAAGAAGCAGGCAGCTTCCCTCAGAGAACAGTGTGTTTTCCTTGGTAGATAGAATCAGAGACTTTGAGGCTGGAGTAGGAGGCCGTCCAATGTGTGCTGCTTTTAAATGAGCCATCCGACCTAATCGCACGATCCAGCTCCGGTTCCACTGCTCTGTACTCCGACACTTCAAATATTTACACTGGTATTCTTAAAAGTGATCAGAATTTCTCACTCTCCCAAATTTTTCTCAGCTCCCATCTGACCCTTTAATGAAATAGTTACGTCTATATCCACTGGTATTTAACTTCTTTGCTCAGGGAAGCAGCTCCTTGCAATCCATTTGATCCAGGCTCCTCATAATTTTAACAGAACAATTAAATCTTGGCATGAACTGGTTCGGTTTGTTCCTGCGCCGACAATCCCGAAATAAATCTCCCAAAACCACATCTGTTCCAAAGAAAACAATCTGAAAACCCGAGATTATCCAATCGCTCACAATGGCTAAAATTCTCCATTCCTGGCAGCATCCTTCTCAATCTTCACTTTGGACTTCCACTGCTTCGAGATTTTTACTAATTTCAAACTACCGAGATCAGTTGCAAAAATGCCAAATTTCAAAGGGAGCAACAATTTATACTGCATGAGAAAAGAGAACTGATCAGATGGCAATTTGGCTCTGATTGGTCAAGGCATTGCCATGGAGAATGCATCAGTGAATCACTTTTAAATTGTGCTCTCTCGTTCTGAGATCCTTATACGAGCAGGAACACTTTCTCCCACTCAACTCTGTCCAGCCTCCTCATGATTTTGAACATTTCTACCCAATCTCTACCTAGCCTTTTTTCGTCCAGCGGCACAGGTCCAAATTTTTCAATCGATCCACATGACTTAAATTTCTCCTCTCTGGAACTACTCTGGTAAACCTCTTCTCAATTCTCTCCAAGTGTTCACATCCTTCCTATAGAGTGGTGTCCAAAACTGTGCACAATACCCCAGCTGAGGAGGTCTAACTAGTGTCTTGAATGAATTCAGCATAACCTCCTTTCTCTTGTAGTCTGTGACCCTTTTGATAAAGCCCAGAATTCTATATGTTCTTTTAACTGCTCTCTCCACCTGTCCTGCCATGTTCAATAATCCAGGTACATATACACCCAGGTCCCTCTGCTGCTGCACCCCCTTAAGAAGATACTCCTTATTTTATATTGTCTGTTCATGTACTTCCTCTCAAAATGCATCACTTCACACTTCTCCACATTGAACTTTATTGGACAATCTCACTGCCCACTCCACCAACGTCTCTATGTCCCTTTTTAGTTAAATCAGTGAGTCAGGACCTCAAAAGAATATCAGGAGAAGGAGCAGGCAGTTTGGAGGAAGAGTGTGTGTGTGTTTCACCCCGGAATGTGATCGCATGAATCATACGTGTGTTGTCATTGGCTGTCAACATCTCAAATTAGCAACCATGCTAATTGAGGTGTTGGATAAACCGAAGACAGGAATTAAAGGGACAGTATTTGGGCTGGAAAGTGCAGGTGACATTACTGCCTGAATGTGGTGCTGACACACAGTTTATGATAAACGTTTTATTGGATTGTGCCAATGAAAAAGATGTGAAAGAAAATGTTGCTGCCGAAAAAGAGCCAAAATTGATCCAACATTTGGAAGGAAATCTCACTGTCAGTGTTGCACATAATGGTTTAAAATCTGCTCCACCCCAGATGGGACTTATAGAACATAACAGCGCAGTACAGGCCCTTCGGCCCTCAATGTTGCGCCGATCCGTGAAACCATCTGACCTACACTATTCCATTTTCATCCATATGTCTATCCAGTGACCACTTAAATGCCCTTAAAGTTGGCGAGTCTACTACTTGAACCCACAATCCCTGGCTTAGGAAGCCAGTGCCTTATCCATTAGGCCACTGGGGCTGTACCAGTACTCCAGCTGCAGCTTGTGCCATAGCCCTTTGTCTCTAGACCAATTGGGTCATACCTACAGGTGCCACACCTGTACTATTCCGTTACTGCTAAGGGGCTAGCACCGACGCTCCGTGGAACACAATCGATTCGAATGAGAAATGATGCGCCGTGTCCATGATTGACACTCAGGAGGCTGACAAGCTGCAACCGTATATACACATTACAATTCCCACACACACTCATCCCAGCCAACAAGATGGCACTGGTTGTGCTGGGGCACTTCAATGCAGCTGATGGGGCCAGAGGACACCCAAGGAGGTGGCCTGGTGGAGGGGGGGGGTGGAACTCCTATACGATCCATGGCACTACGTTCACAGTGGGCAGTCAGCAGCATCTGCAGCTGCATGGCTGCCTTGCTGGCTCCGGCAATGGTGATTCAATGAACTACAGAACAGACCGTACAAAAGCTTGACGAGATATTTTCAAGATTCGGGCAAACTGAACAACTCGTGAGCGATATCAGCAATAAGTTCACATCAGCCGAATTCAAGGTCTACCTGAAGGGGTGTGGTATCCGCCATATCAAACCTAGACTAGACTAGAACAGTACAGCACAGAACAGGCCCTTCGGCCCTCGATGTTGTGCCGAGCAATGATCACCCTACTCAAACCCACGTATCCACCCTATACCCGTAACCCAACAACCCCCCCCTTAACCTTACTTTTTAGGACACTACGGGCAATTTAGCATGGCCAATCCACCTAACCCGCACATCTTTGGACTGTGGGAGGAAACCGGAGCCCCCGGAGGAAACCCACGCACACACGGGGAGGACATGCAGACTCCGCACAGACAGTGACCCAGCCGGGAATCGAACCTGGGACCCTGGAGCTGTGAAGCATTTATGCTAACCACCATGCTACCGTGCTGCCCCTTGCTACCGTGCTACCTGCCCGCTACCATCCAGATACCAGCGGCTTAGCTGAACGTTTTGTTCAATCACTCAAACATGCAGTGAAGGTTTTGAGGGATAAAGGCTCTCTAGCTGAACGTATCAATAGTTTTCTGATAGCATACAGAAACATTGCATATTTTACAACACAAAGCTCACCAGCTATATCGATGTTCAAAAGGAAACTACGCACACAATTTGACGTTGTATAAAAAAATATTTTATTCAAGGCATTTTCACAAATATACACAAAATATCAGAACAATGAAACAACTCAATAAACAACCACAACCTGCCTCCCCCCTGACAGCAACACCCCACCACATCTTGCCTTCCCATTTTAAGCCCATAAAGTGACCTTTTGACCCCCCCCTTCAACTTCAGAGATAGTCAGGCATCATCATCAGATGCAAGTGGCTAGAAGTGAACAACGTTCCAAAAGTCTTTGAAATGAATGAAAATGAAAATGGCTTATTGTCACGAGTAGGCTTCAATGAAGTTACTGTGAAAAGCCCCTAATCGCCACATTCCGACGCCTGTCCGGGGAGACTGGTACAGGAACCGAACCGTGCTGCTGGCCTGCTTTAAAAGTCAGCGATTTAGCTGAGTGAGCTAAACCAGCCCCTGAGCTAAACTAGCCCCTGAGCTAAACCAGCCCCTGCTGGTTTCCCCTGCCGTGGAACACGGCACATGTTCTTGTGAGAAAATACACCTCAGGGGATAAATGGTTTCCACAATTGTATTGGCTAAAACGGGTTTGATTTCATATACTGCAAAATCTGATGATGAACAAATTTGGTGTCAGCATGGTGACTAATTATTGTCTGCACGTATTGAATACATAATCTGTGCCAGATGTTTTCACCACAGAGAATATGGACAGTTACAATCCTTTTTTTTAATAAGTGTTTTTTTATTGAGTTTTCATATTTTATATATGACAAATTACAAATTATTAGAGAGAAAAAAAGAAAACACAAAAATTTAACATGTATATTTACAGGTAAGCATCTTCATAACAACAATTGCGGCCTCCCCCTTTAGCCGGCATACATATTTTACATTCCCCAATATGGCCGAAGCACATGTTTATAGGCATTTATTTATAGTTTGGTTTTGGGCCTTAGATTGCCATCAAACCCCCATAACGAACCCGTAACCCCCCCCCCCTCTCCGGCTACCTTCCCCCGATTCCCGTCCATTTTCCCCTGATTCTTGGCCACCCGACTATTCTTCCTCTTGTACGTTGGCCACAAACAGGTCCCGGAATAATTGCATGAATGGCTCCCACGTTCTATGGAAGCCGTCGTCTGACCCTCGGATGGCGAATTTGATTTTCTCCATTTGGAGAGATTCCGAGAGGTCGGACAGCCAGCCTTCAGCTCTGGGCGGTGCTGTTGACCGCCAGCCAAACAGGATTCTACGGCGGGCGATCAGGGAGGCAAAGGCAAGGGCGTCCGCCCTCCTCCCCAGGAATAGATCTGGCTGGTCTGAAACCCCGAAGACCGCCACTATCGGGCATGGCTCCACCCTCACCCCCACCACTTTGGACATAGCCTCGAAGAAGGCTGTCCAGAACTCCACAAGTCTGGAGCAAGACCAGAACATGTGGGCGTGGTTGGCCGGGCCTCTTTGGCACCGTTCACATCTGTCCTCCCCCTCCGGGAAGAACCTACTCATACGGTTTCTCGTTAAGTGGGCTCTATGTACCACTTTTAGTTGCGTCAGGCTGAGCCTTGCGCACGTGGAGGTGGAGTTGACCCTATGCAGTGCTTCGCTCCAGAATCCCCACCCTATCTCCATCCCCAGGTCGTCCTCCCATTTCCTTCTTGTTGCGTCCAGTACGGTGTCGTCCCTTTCTACCAGTTGGTCATACATGTCGCTACAGTTCCCTTTCTCTAGGATACTTGCGTCCAGTAGGTCTTCCAGTAGTGTCTGTCGTGGCGGTTGTGGGTACGTCCTTGTCTCCTTTCGTAGGAAGTTTTTGAGCTGGAGGTATCGCAGTTCGTTCCCCCCAGCTAGCCGAAATTTCTCTGTCAGTTCGTCCAGTGTTGCGATCCTGTCGTCCGTGTATAGGTCCCTGATTGTCAGTGTCCCCCCGTCCTGTCTCCACCATTTGAAGGTGGCGTCAGTCAGTGCTGGTGTGAACCTATGGTTGTTGCAGATGGGAGCCTTGTCCGACATTTTGGTCAGGCCAAATTGCTGCCGCAGTTGGTTCCAGGATTGGAGGGTGGCTGTCACCACTGGGCTGCTGGAGTGTTTTTTGGGTGGGGATGGGAGTGCTGCCGTGGCGAGGGCCCGGAGGGAGGTCCCCATGCAGGAGGCCTCCTCCGCACGCACCCACTCGGCTTCTGGCTCCTGGATCCATCCCCTTACTCGCTCGGCTGTTGCCGCCCAGTGGTAGAATTGTAGATTCGGGAGGGCTAGCCCCCCCCGGATTTTGTTTTTTGTAAGAGACTGTGCCAATCCTGACTTGAGGATGACAACTGCTGAAATTACGGAAGGTGTTCGGTAAGATGTCTTACAACACCAGGTTAAAGTCCAGCATGTTTGTTTCAAACACTAGTTTTCGGAGCACTGCTCCTTCCTCATTCACCTGAGGAAGGAGCAGTGCACCGAAAGCTAGTGTTTGAAACAAACATGTTGGACTTTGACCTGGTGCTGTAAGACTTCTTACTGTGCTCACCCCAGTCCAACGCCGGCATCTCCACATCATCGCTACCATACGTGTATTGTCATTGGCTGTCAACATCTAAAATGAGCAACTGTGCCTGAGGTGTTGGATGAACTGAAGACAGGAATTATAGGGACAGTATTTGGGCGGGAAAGTGCAGGTGACATTACTGCCTGAATGTGGTGCTGACACACAGTTTAGCACAAACATTGTATTGGATTGTGCCAATGAAAAAGATGTGAAAGAAAATGTTGCTGCCGAGGAAGAGCCAAAATTGATCCAACATTTGGAAGGAAATCTCACTGTCAGTGTTGCACGTAATGGTTTAAAATCTGCTCCACCCCAGATGGGACTCGAACCCACAATCCCTGGCTTAGGAGGCCAGTGCCTTGTCCATTAGGCCACTGGGGCTGTATCAGTAGTCCAGCTGCAGCTTGTGACATAGCCCTTTGTCTCTAGACCTGCAGGTGCCACACCTGTACTATCCCATTACTGCTAAGGGGCTAGCACCGACGCTCCGTGTAACACAATCGATTCGAATTAGAAATGATGCGCCGTGTCCATGATTGACACTCAGGAGGCTGACAAGCTGCAACCGTATATACACATTACAATTCCCACACATACTCATCCCAGCCAACAAGATGGCACTGGTTGTGCTGGGGTGAGTCGATGCAGCTGATGGGGCCAGAGAGCACCCAAGGAGGCGGCCTGGTTTGGGGGGGGGGGGGGGGGGGGTGGAACTCCTATACGATCCATGGCACTACGTTCACAGTGGGCAGTCAGCAGCATCTGCAGCTGCATGGCTGCCTTGCTGGCTCCGGCAATGGTGATTCAATGAACTACAGAATAGACCGTACAAAAGCTTGACGAGATATTTTCAAGATTCGGGCCAACTGAACAACTCATGAGCGATATCAGCAATAAGTTCACATCAGCTGAAGGGGTGTGGTATCCACCATATCAAATCTGCCCGCTACCATCCAGATACCAGCGGCTTAGCTGAATGTTTTGTTCAATCACTCAAACATGCAGTGAAGGTTTTGAGGGATAAAGGGTCTCTAGCTCAACGTATCAATAGTTTTCTGATAGCCTACAGAAACATTGCATATTTTAGAACACAAAGCTCACCAGCTATATCGATGTTCAAAAGGTAACTACGCACACAATTTGACCTTGTATAAAAAAATATTTTATTCAAGGCATTTTCACATATATACACAAAATATCAGAAGAACAATGAAACAACTCAATAAACAACCACAACCTGCCTCCCCCCTGACAGCAACACCCCACCACATCTTGCCTTCCCATTTTAAGCCCATAAAGTGACCTTTTGACCCCCCCTTCAACTTCAGAGATAGTCAGGCATCATCATCAGATGCAAGTGGCTAGAAAGGAACAACGTTCCAAAAGTCTTTGACCGTGGAACACGGCACATGTTCTTGTGAGAAAACACACCTCAGGTGATAAATGGTTTCCACAATTATATTGACTAAAACGGGTTTGATTTCATATACTGCAAAATCTGATGATGAACAAATTTGGCGTCAGCATGGTGACCAATTATTGTCTGCACGTATTGAATACAGAATCTGTGCCAGATGTTTTCACCACAGAGAATATGGGCAGTGACAATCCTGACTTGAGGACGACAACTGCTGAAATTACGGAATGTGTTCAGTAAGATGTCTTACAATACCAGGTTAAAGTCCAGCATGTTTGTTTCAAACACTTGTTTTCGGAGCACTGCTCCTTCCTCATTCACCTGAGGAAGGAGCAGTGCACCGAAAGCTAGTGTTTGAAACAAACATGTTGGACTTTAACCTGGTGCGGTAAGACTTTTTACTGTGCTCACCCCAGTCCAGCGCCGGCATCTCCACATCATCGCTACCATACATGTGTTGTAATTGGCTGTCAACATCTAAAATGAGCAACTGTGCCTGAGGTGTTGGGTGAACTGAAGACAGGAATTAAAGGGACAGTATTTGGGCTGGAAAGTGCAGGTGACATTACTGCCTGAATGTGGTGCTGACACACAGTTTAGCACAAACATTGTATTGGATTGTGCCAATGAAAAAGATGTGAAAGAAAATGTTGCTGCCGAGGAAGAGCCAAAATTGATCCAACATTTGGAAGGAAATCTCACTGTTAGTGTTGCACATAATGGTTTAAAATCTGCTCCACCCCAGATGGGACTTGAACCCACAATCCCTGGCTTAGGAAGCCAGTGCCTTATCCATTAGGCCACTGGGGCTGCACTTGTGTTTTGACTGCAGCTTGGTGGCCTGGTTGGGGGGGGGGGGGGGGGGGTGGAACTCCTATACGATCCATGGCACTATGTTCACAGTGGGCAGTCAGCAGCATCTGCAGCTGCATGGCTGCCTTGCTGGCTCCGGCAATGGTGATCTGTGCCCGTCCACCCTGACCCCACAGCCCAACTCCTGGCCACCCCCAGCCCTGGCAGAAGCCCCCCGGCGAGCAGCACAACTGTCAGCAAACTATGGCGATGTTGGACACTTTCCGGACGCCCTCTCTCTTCCTGAACAGCCACCACACCGGTTTCACGATCTTTAAAAGCACAAGTGAACCGCGCGTCTGGAACTCGGCCCACGGACGTGGAGAATCGAGGAGGCCCCGGAGAATACCAGGTCAGACCCGCTAATGACATGCAAATGGTGTTTACTGTACATGTGTTCTGGAACGCATTGGCGCCGTCCTCGAGGTGACAGAGGATCACAATTTGGCAAAAAATTGGTGCCTGCCCTGATATGAGCATCGGAACTGAACCTCCACCCATTTTGGCATCAGCCAATGAGAATCCAGCCCAGTCTTTCTAAAGGTTTCAGGAATTTATGCAAGCCACAAGGAGAGAAGACAATTAGTGATCATAGAAAGTAATTATCGAGTGCATCATGATTACAGGTGTCTGTAGCGCAAGTGCAAACTCCACACAGACAGTCACCCAAGGCTGGAATTGAACCTTAGACCCTGGGGCTGTGAGGCAGCAGTGCTAACCACCATGCCACCATCCTTTGCAAACCTGTGCCCGACTGTCCCTCAATTCTATGTCTGAATTCCTCCCATCAAGTTTCTGGCCTGGTTACAGAACTGAAGAGACCTTATTAAAACCCACAACTTGCATTCATGTAGTGCCTTTATTGCAATTGAACATTCCAATGCAATTTACAAGTGCATTTTAGAACAAAAATCACAACCCATGTCATGCAAGTTGATTTGGCCAGGCAAATAATAGGTCGTTCAAAGAACTAGGATTTAAGAAGCGTTGTAAGAGAAGAGAGGTGGAGAGGCAGCGCAATATAGGCAAAGATTTCCAGAACTTGGAGCCTAAGAAGCTGACGGTACAGTTACCAATAGACTGATTAAAAAATCATGAATGCTCAACAGGCTGGAATTGGCAAAGCAGATAATTCCAGGGAAATGACGGGGTAGTGGAACAAATGTAATCAAGGATGAAATTTTTAAAAATTGCATATCCGTATTCCATCGGATAAATTCAAATCTCGTTCGCGCAGCAATCGTTCGCGCCATTTGTAACTTTTAAGTCAATAAACAATTTGGTCCTTGATTAGAGAATCCTGCAGGTCTGCAAAATTGCAGGATTTCGCTTTAAGATGGAGGTCTGTTACAAAAGAGTTGAAAGCTTCGCCCGATTTTTGTAACAGCATACGAAAGACATAGTGCTCAAACGTTACATTTTTCTTCAGATAGCTGGAGTCATCGAAGCCCTCAATTATTTCATTGTAGCGTCCTCCGAGGCAAACTGGAATGTGTTATCCAAGTTAATTGCCTGGGGAACTGCTACAGTCATCACTGATCTGAGGCCTCCTGGAGATTCTGGGCCTCCACGTAAAAAGTAAATTGTTGTTTAAAAGCACGCCAGTTGACGTCTACATTACCAGTCTTGAGGAGTGGGCTGGGAGTCCTGAGTGCTTCTGCCTCGCTTCACCTGGTTGACCCGAGTTTCGCAGCCGATCACTTTCCTGTAGAGCCTCCGATTGTCCTCTTTGATTTTACTTGATTTTTCTGCACCCATTCAACATTCACTCCATGGTACCATATAATGTTCTTGTATGCACGGATGGCGAGATCTTTATAGTTGAAATGATCAGAGAACATAGGGCTTTGTAAATTAACAAAAATGGTTACTAATTAACCACTAAAGGGTTTCTATGATGTAAGATGTATGATGTAAGATCAGAGTTGGATATTCCGGCTATATGCAAACAACTGTGGTTAACTCTAATTAATCTGTCTGTGTGGAGTTTGCACATTCTCCCCGTGTCTTCGTGGGTTTCACCCCCAATACCCAAAGATGCGTAGATTAGGTGGATTGGCCTTGCTAAATTGTCCCTTAATTGGAAAAAAATAATTGGGTGCTCTAAGTTTATATTTTAAAAAACTCTAATTAATAACTGTTAACTCAAGAGCTGCTCAATATGTGACTGCACTCTGTGCTTGTTGTCCAGATTCCTTTCTGTCTGTGCTGTCCATGAGAATACCTCCTATCTACATGAGGTCTGTCTTCCAGTGACCTACTCCTGTCACCACGCTACCTGTGGTCGGATACTAGAATCTCAGTCAATGCATACGGCACCTACCGTAACTTACAGTTTGGTTATTAAATTATACACAAATGATACTCTACATATCATTACAGGGAGGTCGTGTCTCACTAATTTGATCGTGTTTTTCGAGGAAGTGACGAAGATGATTGATGAGGGTAAAGCAGTGGATGTTGTCTACATGGACTTCAGTAAGGCCTTTGGCAACGTCCCTCATGGCAGACTGGTAAAGAAGGTGAAGTCGCACGGGATCAGAGGTGAGCAAGCCAGAAGGATACAGAACTGGCTCGGTCATAGAAGACAGAGTGTGGCAGTGAAGGGTGGGTTTCTGAATGGAGGGCTGTGAATAGTGGCGCTCCTCAGGGATCAGTGCTGGGACCTTTGCTGTTTGCAATATATATACATGTTTTGGAGGAAAATGTAACTGGTTTGATTTGTAAATTTGCAAATGACGCAATGTTTGATAGAATTGCGAATAGTAATAAGGATCGTCAGAGGAATAGCAGGATATGGACTTGGGTGGAGAGATGGCATATGGAGTATAACATAGAGCATATAGTGCAGAAGGAGGCCTTCGGCCCATCGAGTCTGCACCGACCCACCCAGGCCCTCACTTCCACTCCACCACACCCCCGCAACCCAACCCTTTTGGTCACTAAGGGCAATTTATCACGGCCAAACCACCTAACCTGCACGCCTTTGGACTGTGGGAGGAAACCAGAGCACCCGTATGAAACCTACGCAGACATGGGGAGAACGTGCAGAGTCCACACAGACAGTGAAAGGAATCAAACCTAGGACACTAGCGCAGTGAAGCCACAGTGCTATCCACTTGTGCTACCGTGCTGCCCCAATGAAAGTGGAAAATGGGGGCAAATGTAATCCAGACAAATGTGAGGTAATGCATTTTGGAATATTTAATACAGATGAGAAATATACAGTAAATGGCAGAACCCTTAAAAGTATTGATAGGCAGAGGGATCTGGGTGTACTGGTACACAGGTCACTGAAAGTGTCAACGCAGGTGTAGTCAAGAAGGCTATGGCATGCTTGCCTTCATCGGCCGGGGTATTGAGTTTATTGAGTTTAAAAATTGGCAAGTCATGTTGCAGCTGTATAGAACCTTAATTAGGCCACACTTGAAGTAGTGTTCAATTCTGGTCGCCACACCACTAGAAGGATGTGGAGGCTTTGGAGAGGATACAGAAAATATTTGCCAGGATGTTTCCTGGTATGGAGGGCATTAGCTATGAGGAGAGGTTGGAGAATCTTGGTTTGCTCTCACTGGAATGACGGAGGTTGAGGGGCGACCTGATAGAAGTCTACAGGATTATGAGGGACATGGACAGAGCAGATAGTCAGAATGTTTTTCCCAGGGTGGAAGAGTCAATTACTAGAGGGCATAGGCTTAGGGTGTTTAAAGGAGACGTACGAGGCAAGTTTTTTCACAGAGGCTGGTGGGAGCCTGGAACTCGCTGCCGGGGGAGGTAGCGGAGCCGATACAACAGTGACTTTTAAGGGGCATCTTGACAAATACATGAATATGATGGGAAAAAGGGATATGGTCCCTGGAAGGGCAGGGGTTTTTAGTTCAGATGGGCAGCATGGTTGGTGCAGGCTTGGAGGGCCGAAGGGCCTGTTCCTGTCCTGTAATTTTCTTTGTTATTTGTACCCGGACAGATGCAAGAATGTCAAATGTGAAAGGGAACAACAGTTTATACTGTGATAAATGCAAAAATTGTAATATATAATACTTCATATTGTGCTGCAGTAATGTCATTAAAAGTTGTGTTTTAAAATACATTGCAATTTGGCTCTGATTGATCAAAGAATTGCCATGGAGAATGCGCCAGGGTATCACATTAAATCTGTCTCTCATTCTTGAATTTTTTAAAAGCAGGAACAGGGCCGAATGGCCAGTTCCTGTGCTGTACCGTTCTTTGTTCATTGTTCTTTGTACTCTGCCCAGTGCCTTCATGATTTTGAACATTTCTATCTAATCCCCTTCTTCTTCTCTCCAAGGAGAACAGGTCCTCCTTTTTCAATCTACCCACATAACTTAAACTTCTCATCCCTGGAATCATTCTTGTAAACCTCTTCTGCACTCTCCCCAATGTGTTCACATCATTCCCATAGTGTGGTGTTCAAAACTGTGCACAATACTCCAGCTGAGGTACAAATAGTGTCTTGTATGAATTTAGTACAACCTCTTTGCTCTTGTATTAATAAATGATAATATATGTTTTATGAACTGCTCTCTCCACCTGTCCTGCCACCTTCAATAATCTACGGACATATACACTTGGGTATATGTGCCTGCACTCTCTTAAGTATTTGGTGTCTTGTTTTACATTGCCCATGTTCTTCCTCCCAAAATGCATCACCTCATACTTACCCACATTGAACTTTATTGGTCAACTCTCTGCCCACTCCACCATCCTGTCTGTGTCCTTGTGAAGTTCAATCAGAGAGTCAGGAGCTGAAAAGGATATCAGGAGAAGGAGCAGGCAGCGTCTTCCAGTTTGGAGGGAGAGTGTGTGTGTATTTCATCGCGGACTGTGATAACGTGCATCATACGTGAGTTGTAATTGGCTATCGACATCTCAAATTAGCAACTGTGCCTGAGGTGGTGGGTGAATTGAAGACAGGAATTAAAGGGACAGTATTTGGCTGGAAAATGCAGGTGACATTACTGTCTGAATGTGAGGATGACACACAGTTTAGTACAAACATTGTATTAGATTGTGCCAATGAGAAAGAAAATGTTGCTGCAGAGGAAGAGCCCAAATCAATTATAGAAATCTCAGTGTCAGTGTTGCACACAGCAGTTTAAAATCTGCTCCACCCCAGATGGGACTTGAACCCACAATCCCTGGCTTAGGAGGCCAGTGCCTTATCCATTAGGCCACTGGGGCTGCACTTGTGTTTTGACTGCAGCTTGTGACATAGCCCTTTGTCTCTAGACTAATCGGGTCATTATGGGACAATCAGTCAGTTCCTGTCTCGAATCACTGCCAAATTCGAAGGCATTTTGTGGACCAGCTCTTTCTTTTCATTCACAGCTATATTCTATCAATTACAAAGCTCCCAACAATGATGTAACAGGATGTGATTGTCTCTGGTACATTGGCAATTGGTCCAGATGAACCTCCTTAATCATTTATTGTAGGCGGGCTGATAGTGGAGAAGTGTCTAGAAATGATAATTCATTCCAAATTTAACAGTCACTTGGGAAATGCAGGTTTGTTAAGGAAAACGTGGATTCCTGGCGCTGTGATGCAATGGAAGCAGTTAAATCTTGAAATGTGCTCATGGAATGTAAGGGGTATCCATCCCCCTATCAAATGGGAAAAGATTCTCTCCTTTCTTAAGGAGAGGTTCAACACAGCCTTACTACAAGAAACCCATTTTGATGATAAGGAGCATTTAAGATTAAAGCGAGAGTGGGTGGGACTGGTTTTCTTTGCATCTTTTTCATCGAGCAGCAGAGGGGTGGCAATCCTTATCAACAAAAATGTTCCTTTTTGGGTTAAAGCTTGCACTGAGGACGAGGGCGGTAGATATGTGATCATTCAATGTTCGGTGCGTGGAGACATTGTTTCAGTAACGCATGTTTACGGACCTCTGAATTATTCTCCGGACTTCATTCCTAAGGCCTTTTGGATTTTGCTGAGTTGGTCTCAGCTAACTCGATTATGGAAGGCAATTTTAATTGTTATCTGAACCTCCTGGTAGAGAAGCTTCTGGTCACCAAGAACCCCCCCCCCCCACCAAGCTACAGGCTCGGACTTTGGCCTTAGCTTGTGATGAGGTGGTTTTGTGGACATTTGGAGGACTTTATACCCGAATGGTAATGACTTCACTTTTTTTCAGCATTGCATCAATGTCATACTAGAATTGACTATTTTCTTATAACAATATTTCTTGCACCTCTTGCTCCATAGGAAGTATTGTAACATGGCCCCGTTTTCTTGGAATTTTTACTTGAGGGCTCACTCGCCCCCCCCCCCCCCCCCCCCCCCCCCCCCCAACACACCCCAATTGAGAAAAGATGTTTGAAGCCTCCCTGATAAAAGAAACATCATTTACGACACATTTAAAAAGAGTTTGAGAATTTCCTCTCGGTTAACTCAACCCCAGTAGTTCTCCTTCCATCCTGTGGGAGTGAGGAAGGCTGATGCGAGGGGGCTGATTATCTCGTAGGCTGCTAATAAAAGGCTCAAGATGATGGTGGCTGGAAGGCGGGAAGGTTGTTTGGCGAAGACGGAGGAGAGTTATAAGAAGTCTCCAAAATGGCAATTGTTAAGGCAGACTAAATGTCAATAATTTCCAGGGCACATTGTTCCCAGCTCTGTGGAGGTGCAATAAATCCATCTTGACCAGGTCCATCCTGCCCCAGACCTTATTCCAATTCTCCAGGAATCTGAAGTATTTTTCGAGACGCCCAACACCTCGTCTTTTTGGATCTCAATGTGACTCAGGCTATCGACATACCCTTCACCTGACTCAAGATAGAATATGCAGTGCAGAAGGAGGCCATTCGGCCCATTGAGTCTGCGCCAACCCATTTAAGCCCTCACTCCCACCCTATCCCTATAACCCAACAACCCCTCCTAACCTTTTTTGGTAGTTAAGGGCAATTTATCATGGTCAATTCACCTAACCTGCACATCTTTGGACTGTGGGAGGAAACTGGAGCACCTGGAGGAAACCCACGCACACACGGGGAGAACGTGCAGACTCCGCACAGACAGTGACCCAGCATGGAATCAAACCTGGGACCCTGGCGCTGTGAAGCCACTGTGCTAACCACCGTGCTACCGCTTAAAGTACCTGAAGAAACAGAGACTTTGGGCTTATTTTTAGGTTTTGTGCCTTCTAGTATCCCATCAAGCTATAGCTGTATGAAAGTCATCATAGTTCTCAAGAATCACAGACTGCTCTCCTCTATGAGAATACTCTTTGGTGAATACTGATGCAAAGTATTCATTTAGTACCTCGCCCATTTCCTCTGGCTCCACACATAGAATCCCTTGCCTATCCTTCTGTGGGCCAACTCTTTCCCTGGCTACCCTCTTGCTTTTTATGTACGTGTAAAAAGACTTGGGATTTTCCTTAACCCTATTTGCCAATGACTTTTCGTGACCCCTTTTAGCCCTCCTGACTCCTTGATTAAGTTGCTTCCTACTTTCCTTATATTCCACACAGGCTTCGTCTGTTCCCAGCCTTCTAGCCCTAGGACAAATGCCTCCTTTTTCTTTCTGACGAAGTCGACAATATCCTGAAATTTGCCATATTTATCCTTCTTCCTCACAGGAACGTGCTGGTCCTGAATTCCTTTCTACTGACACTTGAAAGCCTCCCACATGTCAGATGTTAATTTAACCTTAAACACCTGCCCCCAATCTAGGTTCTTCCTGCCTAATATTGTTATAATTAGCCTTCCCCCAATTTAGCACATTCACCCTCGGACCACTCATACTTGTCCACCAGCACTTTAAAACTTACTGAATTGTGGTCACTGTTCCCGAAATGCTCCCCTACTGAAACTTCTACCACCTGGCCGGGTTCATTCCACAATACCAGGTCCAGTACAGCCCCTTCCCTAGTTGGACTATCTACATATTGTTTTAAGAAGCCCTCCTGGATGCTCCTTACAAACTCTGCCCCGTCCAAGCCCCGAGCACTAAGTGAGTCCCAATCAATATTGGGGAAGTTAAAGTCTCCCATCACAACAACCTTGTTGCTTTTACTCCTTTCCAAAATCTGTCTATCTATCTGCTCCTCTATCTCCCGCTGGCCGGTGGCCTGTGGTAAACCCCCAACATTGTGACTGCACCCTTCTTATTCCTGATCTCTCCCGCAGTACAGCTGTGATATTCTCTCCTACCAGTAGCCCAACTCCTCCACCCCTTTTACATCCCCCTCTGTCCCACCTGAAACATCTAAATCCTGGAACATTTAGCTGCCAATCCTGTCCTTCCCCCAACCAAGTCTCAGTAATGGCAACAACATCATAGTTCCAAGTACTAATCCAAGCTCTAAGTTCATCTGCCTTACCTGTTACACTTCTTGCATTAAAACATATGCACTTCAGGCCACCGGACCCGCTGTTTTCAGCAACATCTCCCTGTCTGCTCTTCCTCAGAGCCATACTGCCCTATTCCCTAGTTCTCCCTCAAATCTTTCACCTTCTGACCTATTGCTCCGGTACCCGCCCCCCTGCCATACTAGTTTAAACCCTCCTGTGGTTTGCTGTCTAGGTTTTGTGCATTCGGATAGACTTTGGAACAGTTTTGAATGGTGTTAAATACCATCATCAGCAAACATCCCAACTTCTGACCTTATGATGGAGGGAAGGTCATTGGTGAAGCAGCCGAAGATACTGAGGCCTTGGACACTACCCTTAGGAACTCCTGCACTGATGTCCTGTAGCTGAGATGATTTACCTTCCAACAATGATAGTCATCTTCCGTTGTGTTAGTAAAACTCTAATCAGTGGACAGTTTTTGTCCTGATTCCCAATAGCTTCAGTTTTCTCCTTACTGCTGTTATGGCAATCTGCATGGTTAATTCGAGCTCCACTTGATCCAGAGTTGCAACGTAACTGAAATTTTAAAATACCCAAAATCTTTGGTGTTTGGCTGCCTGAGAATTACAGTCACCAGGTTTGTAATTTAAACAAAATTAGTTTTATTAATATCAATATCTAAAATGAAATAATCACCAACTATAATTGGTTAACTATTATCTAATTTTGAACCCCCTCTTTAACTTGCCCCACCCTTTGCACACACAGGCCAGACAAACACAGAGGGGAAAGAGGAATGTGAAAGAAATAGTGCTAAATGTAAAAGGATAAAGTCTCTGTTTCAGATGGACGTCGCCCAGTTAGATTTTCCTTCAGTCTAGGCCTCCACTTGGATGTCTTTGCTTTCCGTCTGTCATGGTTTTCACTGCAGATTCATCAGGGTCTCTCAGAACCAGCAGGAGGGAAACATTTGGGAGACAGAGAAAGAGAGAAACATATAACCTCTCCTCTCAGTGTCCAGGAGCTTTCATTGACCTCTCCAGCGGGAAAACTAAATCCTCTCCAGTAAGAGAGTTTGTGTAGCACCTGTATTCCATAAAATAGTTATGGGTTTGGCGACATGATTTGATGAAAATGGTGTGATTTTGCCCCCCAGACAAAATCCCTGCATATCTTTCATGGAGTTCAGAAGAATGAGGGGGGATCTCATAGAGACTTATAACATTTTAACAGGACTCGATAGGGTAGATGCAGGGAAGTTGTTACCAATGAACCAGATGTGTCCAGAACCAGGGACCACAGTCTAAGGATTCAGGGTAAACCATTTCAGACAGAGATAAGGAGACATTTCTTCACCCAAAGAGTGGTGAGCCTATGGAATTCATTACCACAGGAAGTATTTGATGCTAAAACTTTGAACATATTTAAGAGGCGGCTAAATATAGCACTTGGGGAGAATGGTATCAAAGGCTACGAGGAGAAAGCTGGATTAGGCTATTGAGCTGGATGACCAGCCATGATCGTGGTGAATGGCAGAGCAGGCTCGAAAGGCCAAAAGGCCTCCTCCTACTCCTATCTTCTATGTATCAATGTATATATGTATCTCCCTCATTCATCACACCTGCTCCCACAGCAGTGTTTACCTCAGCTAGAATTACAGTCTGTAGTATTCTCCACTTCTGTTCTCTTTTCAGAATCCTCCTTTTGTACCCGAACAAGTTCCATGGGCTTTCCTTGCAACTTCCAACATGCTGAACCACTGTCCCATTTTATTACAATGATGTCACCTGGGCTCCAAGTCTCACCTCGCACCTCAATACCTTCCTTCCTGGTCTGGGGAGGAGAGCTCGGAGCTTTCCTTGCGATCCATTCATTAACTTGGCTACTTGTCTTCCTTTCATTCTCCCACTTCCTGTTCCTTACATTATTACGTGGGTGGCAGAAAAAGTTTAAATTTATGCAGCAGTTCATAATCGTCAGCTATTCTTGTTTCTTGCCTGGCAGTCATAACATTCCTATACTCACTCTCATGGGGAGTAGTATAGAGATTCCTATCCTGGGCAGATGGTAGCACAGTGGGTAGCACTGTTGCTTCACAGCTCAAGGGGCCCAGGTTAGATTCCCAGCTTGGGTCACTGTCTGTGTGGAGTCAGCATGTTCACCCTGTGTCTCTGCGTGGGTTTCCTCCCGCTTCCTCCCACAAGTCCTGAAAGACGTGTTGTTAGGTGAATTGAATATTCTGAATTCTACCTCTGTGTACCCGAACAGGTGCTGGAGTGTGGCAACTAGGGGCTTTTCACAGTAACCTCATTGCAACGTTAATGGAAGACTACTTGTGACAATAAAGATTATTATTATAAAATGTCCTTCTCCTTATATTCTTCTGAACTTATGACTCTGTCTGGAGGACAGGACCCTTTTTCCCACCCTGTCATTGGTTACAACATGGATCACAACTATGGAATGTTCCCCATCCACTACTCAAAATATTTTACACCCTCTCAGTTATGTCCTTAGAAATCAATCCCTGCAATCCTTGTTGGCACACTTCTGTGGGACATCAAATACCTCAACATTCATTTTTTAAAAAAAATTTTTGTTGAGGTTTTTACATTTTATACAACATACATTCGGTAAAGAGGAATGTGTCAGTTAGAATGTACAAGTCATTTTCCTCTGTGACGATCCCCCCCCCCCCCCCCCCCCCCCGAACGCCCTCACCCGCCCCCGGCCCCTTCATTTGTCGTTTCTGGGTCCTTTCCTGGGTCCCTTATTGTACGATGAACAGTTATCATCTAGTTACATGTGAGCGGTGCCCTCCCCATACCTTTCCCCTTTTTGCCATTTGGACTCCCCCCCCCCCCCCCCCCCCCCCCCCGCTTCCCCCCTTTCTCCACTCTCCCTATCCTGTCTTCAGGATTTCCTTGTGGTTTCCTTTTCTTCCAGCCTTGTTCTATGCCACCTGGCCTCTATGTGGCGCTTTCCAGCTTCCCCCTCCTTTCTCTCTAGCTTCCACCCCATCCCGCCTTCCCTGTCTGTTCCCTGCGGACCCATTGGCTCCCATAGGTCCCTCTCTATTGGCTGTTGGCTTTGAACATTTTCTGGAACAAGTTGGTGAATGCCCTCCACGCTTGTGGAAGCCATCCTCTGACTCTCGGATGGTGGACTTGATCTTCTCTCGGTGGGGAAATACCGATAGGTCTGCCAGCCAGTCTTCTGTGGGTGGTGCTGTTGATCGCCAGCTGAGCAGGTATCTCTGCCATGCGATTAGGGAAGCAAAGGCAAGGGCTTCAACCCCTTCCCCATGAATAGTTCTGGCTGGACCGATACCGTGAACACTGCCACTCTCGGGCATGGCTCCACCCTCATCCCCACAACGTTCGACAGTTCCTCGAAGAAAACTGTCCAAGACTCAACAAATCTGGGGCATGCCCTGAACACGTGGGCATGGTTGGCTGGGCCTCCCTGACACCGTTCACATTTGTCCTCCACCTCTTAAAGGTGGTGTCAAGTATGTCTGGTGCGGACCTATGGTTTCCGCAGATGGGGGTTAAGATGGATATTTCAGTCAGACTGAAGTGTTGCCTCATCTGGCTCCAAGTTCTCAGGGTAGCTACCATCACTGGGCTTGTTGAGTGTTTTGCTGGCTGGGATGGCAGCGCTGCAGTGAGGGCCCGGAGGTACTCTCTGTACAGGAGGACTCCTCCATCCTCACCCATTCCAGCCTTCTCCTTCAGCCTTCTCTCCGTGTTTAGAAAAGGTCCCCCGTGACAGGCGGATTTGGTGCACTGCCTTCCTGGTGGATAGCAGGTTAAAGCCCATTTGTAACATTTTCCTCTCTGCCAGAAGCTTTACGTTGGTGCCTCTGAGTACCTCTTGTCGTCCTCCAGGATGGAGTCGATCAATTGTTGCCTAGCCGCCCTCTCTTCCTTGTCCATGCTTGCTTTATAGGCGATAATGTCTCCCCTATTCACAGCCTTCAGTGTCTCCCAGAACGTGGATAGTAAGACTTCCTCGTTCAGGTTGTTAGTAACGTACTCGTCTCTGGCCTATGATATATTCTGGCAGAAGACCTTGTCGGCCAAGAGGGCCATTTCTAACCTCCATTTGGGGTGTTGGACACGGCCCGTCGACAACCTCACATCCATGTAGTGTGTAGCATGGTCGGAGGTTACAATCGCGAGTTTTCCGCTCTTACTATTTCTGGAAGCACCGAGTTCCCCATTACAAAGTCAATATGGGTGTAGACTCTGCACTGGTGAGAAAAAAGAGAATTCCTTCTTACCCAGGTGCATGAACTGTCATGTCCACTGCACCCATCTGTTCGATAAACGTTCCCAGTTCCCTAGCCATGACTGTCATTTTCCCCGTTCTGGGGTTTTATCTGTCCGTCACAGTTAAAGCCCCCCCCCCCCCCCCCCCCCATTGACAAGGACCCCCGGTGCCCCATCTAGGACACCGCTGACCATGACATAGAACATAGATAGAACATGGAACAGTACAGCACAGAACAGGCCCTTCGGCCCTCGATGTTGTGCCGAGCATTGTCGGAAACCAAGATCAAGCTATCCCACTCCCTGTCATTCTGGTGTGCTCCATGTGACTATCCAATAACCACTTGAAAGTTCCTAAAGTGTCCGACTCCACTATCACAGCAGGCAGTCCATTCCACACCCTAACCACTCTCTGAGTAAAGAACCTACCTCGGACATCCCTCCTATATCTCCCACTCTGAATCTTATATATGCCCCCTTGTAACAGCTCCATCCACCCGAGGAAATAGTCTCTGAACGTCCACTCTATCTATCCCCCTCATCATCTTATAAACCTCTATTAAGTCGCCTCTCATCCTCCTCCGCTCCTAGCCCTAGCTCCCTCAACCTTTCCTCATAAGACCTATCCTGCAAACCAGGCAGCATCCTGGTAAATCTCCTGTGCACCCTTTCCAATGCTTCCACATCCTTCCTATAATGAGGTGACCAGAGCTGCACACAATACTCCAAATGTGGTCTCACCAGGGTCATGTATAGTTACAGCATAACCCTGCGGCTCTTAAACTCAAGTCCCCTGTTAATAAACGCTAATACACTATAAGCCTTTTTCAGGGCTCTATCCACTTGAGTGGCAACCTTCAGAGATCTGTGGACATGAACCCCAAGATCTCTCTGTTCCTCCACATAACTCAGAACCCTGCCGTTGACCCTGTAATCTGCATTCAATTTTTTTCTACTAAAATGAATCCCCTCGCACTTATCAGGGTTAAACTCCATCTGCCATTTTTCGGCCCAGCTCTGCATCCTATCAATGTCTCTTTGCAGTCTACAACAGCCCTCCACCTCATCCACTACTCCACCAATCTTGGTGTCATCAGCAAATCTACTGACCCACCTTTCCGCCCCCTCCAAGTCATTGATAAAAATCGCAAATAGCAGAGGACCCAGCACTGATCCCTGTGGTACACCGCTGGTAACTGGTCTCCAGTCTGAAAAATTTCCATCCACCACCACCCTCTGTCCTCTATGTGATAGCCAGTTACTTATCCAATTGGCCAAATTTCCCTCTATCCCACACCTCCTTACTTTCTTCATAAGCCGACCATAGGGAACCTTATCGAATGCCTTACTGAAATCCATGTATACAACATCAACTGCTCTACCTTCATCTACACACTTAGTTACCTCCTCAAAGAATTCAATCAAATTTGTGAGGCAAGACTTACCCTTCACGAATCCCGGATTAAGCGGCATCTTTCCAAATGGTCATAAATCCTCATAAATGACAAACCGTCACCCTTGGTCTGCAACTGCCCTTGTCATCGTAAACATATCAGAATGGTTACCGCCCCCGCCCCCACCCACCCCCACTAGCTATCATCCACTAGCAGGAATGATAGGTCTGTCTGACCCAGCCCTTTCTTATCTGCAGTCAGTCCCGCACACTCAATTGTGTCCCTTGAAGTAAGACAATGCCGGCTTTCATATCTTTCATGTGGGCGAAGACTCTGGATCTTTTCACTGGGCCGCTAAGTCCCCTGATGTTCCAGGTGACTATCCTGATGGGATTTTCCCTGCAGGATCAACCATAATTACCTTGTGGACGAGCCCCTCACTCTGGGGTCTCCCTTTGTTAGGGGGCCATCCAGAATGGCTGTGGTCACTGTTCTCACAATGAGGCCGGGACCCTGAACTCTGGGGTTTCCCTCTGTCCAGGGGCCACCCAACATGGCTGCTTACGGTGCCATCCTGTTCCACGTTTCCAAGATTAACCTGCTGATGCCAGTCCAGAGCCTTCCCCCTCCCCCCCCCCGTGGTTTTGTTCCCCCTCCAATGAGTCTCGCTGCTCCCCTTACATCCCCCATATCCCCCCTCTTCTGTCTATCCCTCTACCTTCCCCACTCCGACGCTGTGTTCCACCCCGTCCCCCACCAGACGCTCTCTCCGCAGCAGGAGATGTGTTGCGGCCCCTCTCTTACTAATATTTCCTGGTGCTAGCTTTGCCGCCAGTATGGTGCCCCCCCCCCCCCCCCCCCCTTGCCACGGTTGATCTGACTCCCTCCTGATGTGGCTACTATCTGCTCCCTCTCCTGTGCTCTGCTGCCCTCGCCCCCTCTTTCCTATGAGCTTGTTCCCCTGTTCAAAGCGAGGCGATGCAGTCCTGCACAGAACTGTCCATTTCTTTCCTTCACCTCCTCTGTGCCTTCCTCACCGCTGCCTCATTTGCTGCCGGTCCAAACCGTTTTTAGGGACAAATTTGTCCACCTCTGTCGAGGCAGTAAATTATGTTCTTTGCCCTGATATGTTACCCAGAGACTGGCTTGGAATAAGATCCTGAATCTGACCTTGTTCCTAAACAGGGCCTGGTTAAATTGCATGGTTATATTCGGCCCTGCGCTTTGCCTGGTCTGCCCCAATGTCCCAGTAGACTCTGATTTTATGTTCCCCCCAGTTGCACACCTTCGTCTGTCATGAACAGCAAAGGATCCTTTCCCGGTCCTGAATTCTGTGCACCTTTTCTATTATCGCTCTCAGCTGCTCACTGCTTGGAGCAACCAATGAGCCTTATCCACCTCCGGCGATTGGGGAAGCTGTCCCTCCCAACTAGGTTGCCCAGCATTTGGGTGTAACTGGTTGCCTTCGATTCCCTACGGCAGGCCCACTATTCGAATGCTCTGCCACATTGACAGATTCTGCTGGTCCTTGACATTCCCTTCTAGGCTCCCCTGGGTCACCAACCTATTTATCTCGGCCTCCAGGGAGACAATTTGGTCACCCTGGTCCATTGATGCCTTTTCCAGCTCCTGTATTGTGCTCCCCTGGGCTTCTCGCCTTGCCCATGCCGTTGAGTGCTGTCTGCATGGTGGCTAGCGCCTCCGCCACTTGACTGCAGGCTTTATCTCGGCCTTGATCGCTTTTTGTCCTTCATCGCTTTTAGTTCCCTGGTTAGGAATGTCTTCCATCCATCTCCTGGTGGGTGGGGTTTGGGGGAGGGGGGAGTGCTTGCTTTCCGTTTTGCCATCTCTCTCTCTTGGGGTGGCCGAGGACCACTCGCCTCATGGTCTGCTGTCCCGCTTGCTCGCCGCCCCTGCCTCTTGCCACAATTTCTGGTGTCCCTGCAGCCTCTCGAGCTGCTGCTTCTTGGGATTTTTGTCGTCCGTGTTATTGTTGAGGGTAAGGGATGTTAAAGTCTGATTTTGCGGCTAATTCTGGCCAAAAGTACCTACTCTGTTGTCTTATGGAGGAGAGCCACCTGATGTGTGACGACTCAGCACATTCCCATCACCGGAGTGTCAAAATACCTTTGGAATCATGAGGTAGACGTTGTAAGGATCCTTCTGTTTAAACCTGGTTTCCCACTTCTTTTCCCTTCATTCTCTGTTATTTTTGTATGATGATTACAGAAACACCCCAGACAGGGTGCACTATTTGGTCTGGCCTCAGAAAATCTTCCCGGTGAGATGTGCTGCTTGGTTTGGCCCAATGTTGACTCATCTTGATGGACTTGGCTGGCAGCCAGCTAGCTACTTTAAATCCCCAGGTCCTATCAAACCCTCGATGCGGATTAGTGCTGACCATTCTAGAATCTCTGCAGGATCAGGAAGCTTTCATTTGGCTTTCAGATTTGTTTTGATCAAACAGCTAGAAGGCCAGATCTCTGATTTTTTCTCTCAGCTGATGGATTCTTTCTGAAAGTCCAGGATAAAGACCTTTCTCTCTACAGTCAGTTCAACCTGCAGGGAGGGGAGGGGAGGTTATTTTAAAACTCCTTTAAAATTCTCATGTAGAGAACTTATCTCAGTGAGGCTGGTAGTTAATCTGGTGGAGGTAGGAGCAAGTTAGAATTGAACAGCCCTGAGGATGTTCTTTGGTGTGAAGCCACGGATTAATTCAGGTGAAGGTGACTCCCCAAAGGAAGTCTAAAGCCTGAGAGTTCTAATTGAATGCACATGCCAGAAGACTCAAACCAACTGCTGGAAGGTAAGCTGAGTTTTTGATTTCTAACTTACTTTTTCGGAGCAGGAAACCGGAAGTCAGCCGTGGGGAGACCTGGGAAGGGTGTATTACCCAATAAATTTGAACGGTGATGAAACCCGAGACACTACACGTGTAGTGTCTCCCACCCTCCCTCCTCTAACCTAAAAAAAGACTCAGTGCTGTGAGCAGGTCAGCTATTTACATTTTTTTTCTCTTTTCTTTTTTACTGGGAGACTAAGTAGAGGTGATGGCAGCGAGGGCAGTGGAATGTTCCTCCTGCAGAATGTTTGAGGTAAGGGAGACCACCGGGATCCTGGCTGACTTCACCTGCGGGAAGTGCAGCCATCTCCAGCTCCTCACAGACCGTGTTAGGGAACTGGAGCTGGAGCTGGATGAACTGAGGATCATTCGGGAAGCTGAGGGGGTGATAGATCGAAGCTACAGGGACATAGTTACACCTGAGAACAAAGGCAGCTGGGTAACAGTTAGAGGTGGGAAGAGGAGGAAGCAGTCAGTGCAGGGATCCCCTGTGATTGTTCTTCTCAACAATAAGTATACCACTTTGGATACTGTTGGGGGCGATTACCTAGCAGGGGTAGGCTGCAGTGACCGGGTCTCTGGCACGAGGTCTGGCTCTGGGGCTCAGAAGGGAAGGGGGGAGATTAGGAGAGCACTAGTTATAGGGGACTCAATAGTTAGAGGTACAGACAGGCGGTTCTGTGGGTACGGGCGAGACTCACGGATGGTTTGTTGCCTCCCAGGTGCCAGGGTCCATGATGTCTCGGATCGTGTCTTCAGGATCCTTAAGGGGGAGGGTGAGCAGCCAGAAGTCGTGGTGCACATTGTCACCAACTACGTAGGTAGGAAAAGGGGTTGTGGATGTAAGAAACAAGTTTAGGGAGTTAGGCTGGAAGTTAAAAGCCTGGACAGACAGAGTTGTCATCCCTGTTTGTTTGCGTAGGAATAGGGAGAGAGTGCAGTTGAACACGTGGCTGCAGGAATGGTGTAGGAGGGGGGGCTTCAGGTATTTGGATAATTGGAGCACATTCTGGGGAAGGTGGGTCCTGTAAAAGCAGGACGGGTGCATCTGAACCAGAGGGGCACCAATATCCTGGGAGGGAGGTTTTCTAGTACTCTTCGGGAGGGTTTAAACTAATTTGGCAGGGGAATGGGAACCGGATTTGTAGTCCAGCAACTAAGGTAGCCGATGTTCAGGACGTCAAAGCATATAGTGAGGTAATGGGGAAGGTAACACTGACAAAGGAGAGTACTTGCAGGCACGGAGATGGGTTGAGGTGTGTATACTTCAACGCAAGGAGAATCAGGAACAAGGAGGGTGAACGTAAGGCATGGATCGGTACTTGGGAATATGATGTGGTGGCCATCACGGAAACTTGGATAGAAGAGGGCAGAAATGGCTGTTGGAGGTTCCTGGTTATAGATGTTTCAATAAGATTAGGGAGGGTGGTAAAAGAGGGGGTGCGTGGCATTGTTAATTAGAGATAGTATAACAGATGCAGAAAGGCAGTTCGAGGAGGATCTGCCGACTGAGGGAGTCTGGGTTGAAGTCAGAAATAGGAAAGGAGCAGTCACCTTGTTGGGAGTTTTCTATAGGTCCCCCAATAGCAGCAGAGATGTGGAGGAACAGATTAGGAAACAGATTTTGGAAAGGTGCAGAGGTCACAGGGTAGTAGTCATGGGTGACTTCAACTTCCCAAATATTGAGTGGAAACTCTTTAGATCAAATAGTTTGGATGGGGTGGAGTTTGTTCAGTGTGTCCAGGAAGCTTTTCTAACACAGTATGTAGATTGTCTGACCAGAGGGTGGGCCATATTGGATTTGGTACTTGATAATGAACCAGGACAAGTGATAGATTTGTTAGTGGGGGAGCATTTTGGAGATAATGACCACAATTCTGTGACTTTCACTTTAGTAATGGAGAGGGATAGATGCGTGCAACAGGGCAAGATTTACAATTGAGGGAAGGGTAAATACTATGCTGTCAGACAAGAACTGAAGTGCATAAGTTGGGAACATAGACTGTCAGGGAAGGACACAAGTGAAATGTGGAACTTGTTCAAGGAACAGATACTACATGCCCTTGATATGGATGTCCACGTCAGACAGGGAAGCGATGGTCGAGTGAGGGAACCATGGTTGACAAGAGAGGTTGAATGTTTTGTTGAGGAAGGAGGATACTTATGTAAGGCTGAGGAAACAAGGTTCAGACATGGAGCTGGAGGGATACAAGATAGCCAGGAGGGAACTGAAGAAAGGAATTAGGAGAGCTAAGAGAGGGCATGAAAAATCTTTGGTGGGTAGGATCAAGGAAAACCCCAAGGCCTTTACACATATGTGAGAAATATGAGAATGACTAGAGCGAGGGTAGGTCCGATCAAGGACAGTAGCGAGAGATTGTGTATTGAGTCTGAAGAGATAGGAGAGGTCTTGAACGAGTACGTTTCTTCAATATTTGTGAATGAGAGGGGCCATATTGTTGGAGAGGACAGTGTGAAACAGAGTGGTAAGCTCGAGGAGATATTGTTAGGAAGGAAGATGTGTTGGCATTTTGAAAAACTTGAGGATAAACAAGTCCCCCGGGCCTGACGGGATATATCCAAGGATTCTATGGGGAGCAAGAGATTAAATTGCAGAGCCGTTGGCAATAATCTTTTTGTCCTCACTGTCAACAGGGGTGGTACCAGGGGACTGGAGAGTGGCGAATGTCGTGCCCCTGTTCAAAAAAGGGAATAGGGATAACCCTGGGAATTACAGGCCAGTTAGTCTTACTTCGGTGGTCGGCAAAGTAATGGAAAGGGTACTGAGGGATAGGATTTCTGAGCATCTGGAAAGGCACTGCTTGATTAGGGATAGCCAGCACAGATTTGTGAGGGATAGGTCTTGCCTTACAAGTCTTATTGACTTCTTTGAGGAGGTGACCAAGCACTTGGATGAAGGTAAAGCAGTGGATGGAGTGTACATGGATTTTAGTAAGGCATTTGATAAGTTTCCCCATGGTAGGCTTATGCAGAAAGTAAGGAGGCATGTGATAGTGGGGAATTTGGCCAGTTGGATAACGAACTTGCTAAACAATAGAAGTCAGAGAGTTGTGGTGGATGGCAAATATTCAGCCTGGAACCCAGTTACCAGTGGCGTACCGCAGGGATCAGTTCTGGGTCCTCTGCTGTTTGTGATTTTCATTAATGACTTGGATGAGGGAGTTGAAGGGTGGGTCAGTAAATTTGCAGATGATACGAAGATTGGTGGAGTTGTGGATAGTGAGGAGGGATGTTGTCGGCTGCAAAGAGGCATAGATAGGATGTAGAGCTGGGCTGAGAAGTGGCAGATGGAGTTTAACCCTGAAAAGTGTGAGGTTGCCTATTTTGGAAGAACAAATATGAGTGCAGAATACAGGGTTAATGGTAGGGTTCTTGGCAATTGGGGCAGCACGGTAGCATGGTGGTTAGCATAAATGCTTCACAGCTCCAGGGTCCCAGGTTCGATTCCCGGCTGGGTCACTGTCTGTGTGGAGTCTGCACGTCCTCCCCGTGTGTGCGTGGGTTTCCTCCGGGTGCTCCGGTTTCCTCCCACAGTCCAAAGATGTCTGGGTTAGGTGGATTGGCCATGCTAAATTGCCCGTAGTGTCCTAAAGAGTAAGGTTAAGGGGGGATTGTTGGGTTATGGGTATAGGGTGGATACGTGGGTTTGAGTAGGGTGATCATGGCTCGGCACAACATTGAGGGCCGAAGGGCCTGTTCTGTGCTGTACTGTTCTATGTTCTAATGTGGAGGAGCAGAGAGACCTTTGGGTCAATGTTCATAGATCTTCGAAAGTTGCCACTCAAGTGGATAGAGCTGTGCAGAAGACCTATGTGCTAGCGTTCATTAGCAGAGGGATTGAATTTAAGAGCCGTGAGGTGATGATGCAGCTGTACAAAACCTTGGTCAGGCCACATTTGGAGCACTGTGTGCAGTTCTGGCAGTTCTGGTCACCTCATTTTAGGAAGGAATTGGAAGCTTTGCAAAAGGTGCAAAGGAGATTTAGCAGGATGTTGCCTGGAATGGAGAGTAGGTCTTACGAGGAAAGGTTGAGGATGCTAGGCCTTTTCTCATTAGAACAGAGAAGGATGAGGGGCGACTTGATAGAGGTTTATAAGATGATCAGGGGAATAGATAGAGTAGACAGTCAGAGACTTTTTCCTCGCGTGGAACAAACCATTACAAGGCGACATAAATTTAAGGTGAATGGTGGAAGATATAGGGGGGATGTCAGAGGTAGGTTCTTTACCCAGAGAGTAGTGGGGGCATGGATTGCACTGCCTATGGAAATAGTTGAGTCGGAAACATTAGGGACCTTCAAGCGGCTATTGGATAGGTACATGGATTACGGTAGAATGCTGGGGTGTAGATTGATTTGTTCTTAATCTAGGACGAAAGTTCGGCACAGCATTGTGGGCCGAAGGGCCTGTTCTGTGCTGCATTTGCTATGTTCTGAACACTATACGGTTAATTCACATGTTGGGACTCTGAGACCTGTGGGGCTGGAATTGACCACACACTAGCCCTTGGGTGTCATAACAAACTAACATAGTGATGTATTGATGCAAATTGATATCATTGCCTTCATGATTAAGGAAAGCTTTCTCAATCTCCTTCCGAATGATAGATGTGACTTTACAAGAAAATATCACTGATCAAGCAGCTTGAGGAAATCAAGTGTGCTGACGACTGCTATTGATCACCAGTTTGTGGAGTTGGTAGACTTGTTGCAGGAGATAAGGTCAGTAGGCACAAGAACAGCAGACAACCACAAAGGGTGACAATACAAGAAAACGATCAAGTGTTTTATGGTGTAACCTCTAGTTCAACTACAGTAATTGAAAGTGTATTGATTTCTCTTGTGACTTCAAGTCCTACATCAGATAATGCATAGGGGCTGTTTAGCACAGGGCTAAATCGCTGGCTTTGAAATCAGGCTAGCAGCACGGTTCAATTCCCATAACAGCCTCTCCCAACGGAGTGTGGAGACTAGGGGCTTTTCACAGTAATGTCACTGAAGCCTACTTGTGACAATCAGCAATTTTCATTTAATTTCAGTTCAATGCTCTTTCTTTTGACAGAAGTCATCTTTCATCCTGATTGCTGAAATACACAGAGATTAATTAGTTTCAGCAAGTTAACTCCCTTCTAGAGTGAGTGCAATTTTGAGCAAGGAAACCTCTGTAAATAAACCTTTTTACAAACAATTGTTTCATCACATTAACTTTATTTCTTTCTTCACAGATGCTGCCAGGTTTTCTGACAATTTCCATCATTTTCACTTTTTATTATAAAGGAGTCAGTCAGATCCAATTACACGATCATTACTGGGACCTTTGGAATTGATACAATGACGTTGTGTTTGAAAAGAAAGGGCTGACCCACAAACACATCAAACCTTCCACTGAATATGTGGAGAGAAAGGAGCAAAGAGCAAACTGCACATGCTCACTTGTGCAGCCCCAGTGGCCTAATGGATAAGGCACTGGCCTCCGGAGCCAGGGATTGTGGGTTCAAGTCCCACCTGGGGTGAAGTGCTCTTTGGCCCTAAGGGATGAAGCAATTGTGTTTCCATAATCTGTGATAAGTAGCAGCTTTTCCCAGCAGGTGGTTTGTTGTTCCTGGTGACTAAAATCAAAGAAGATTAGATCATCAAGTGATGCTGTTTAGTCAGTGCTTCAAATGAGTGATCCAGCCTAAATCTGATAATTCAGCTCTTCCTTGCGGCTTTGACACTTCAAATATTTACATTTACCCTGGTATTCTTATGTGTGATCAGAGTTTCTGAATCTCCCACACTTTCTGATCTCCCCCCCCACACCACCGTCCACTGCTCGGTGGAAGTAAATTCTCCTCAGCTTGCCTCTGGCTCTTTAATCAAATAGTTAAATCTATATCCACTGGTATTTAACTTCTCTGCTCAGGGAAGCAGGCCCTTCCTATCCATTCCATCTCAGCTCCTCATGAGTTTAACACATCAACTGAATCTCAGCATAAACTGGTTGGGCCTGACTCTGTGCCTACATAAATAAATCTCCCATAACCCCGTCTGTTCCAAAGAAAACAACCCGAGATTATTCAATCTCTCATCGTGGCTAAAATTCTCCATTCCTGGCAGCATCCTTCTCAATCTTCACTTTGGAATTGCTCCGAACATTTTACCAGTTTGGAAATACCCAGATCTACCCGGACAGATAAGGCCTTAAGACGACAAGACATAGGAGCAGAATGAGGCCACTTGGCCCATCGAGTCTGCTCCAGCATTCAATCATGGCTGATATTTTCTCATCCCCATTCTCCTGCCTTCTCCCCATAACCCCTGATCCCCTTATTAATCAAGAACCTATCCATCTCTGTCTTAAAGACACTCAGTGATTTGGCCTCCACAGCCTTCTACGGCAAAGAGTTCCACAGATTCACCACCCTCTGGTTGAAGAAATTTCTCTTCATCTCTGTTTTAAAGGATCATAATTTTAGTCTGAGATTATGTTGTCTGGTCATAGATTTTCCTACAAGTGGAAACATCCTCTCCACATCCACTCTATTCAGGCCTCACAGTATCCTGTAAGTTTCAATAAGATCCCCCCCTCATCCTTCTAAACTCCAATGAGTACAGGCCCAGAGTCCTCAACCATTCCTCATACGACAAGCTCTTCATTCCAGGGATCATTCTTGTGAACCTCCTCTGGACCCTTCCAAGGCCAGTATGTCGTTCGTTAGATACTTGGATTCCTTCAATCCAATACAATGTTTGTACTAAACTGTGCGTCATCCCCACATTCAGGCAGTAACGTCACCTGCACTTTCCAGCCAAGTACTGTCCCTTTAATTCCTGTCTTCAGTTTATCCAACACCTCAGGCACAGTTGCTAATTTGAGTTGTGGGGGTGAGACCCACACAGACACGGGGCCCAAAACTGCTCACAATACTCCAAATGGCGTCTGACCAGAGCCTTATACAATCTCAGAAGTAGATCCCTGGTTTGTATTCTCGCCCTCTGATGTACCATCAATTGGACGCGAGGCACGTCAGCTAGTTGTTAGCCCGGTGGTCGACTACAGAGAAAGGCCAACTGCCGGGAACTCTGGGTACTTATACCCCGCCTCAGAGGCGAGGTCTACTTGCTTCTTGACCAATTGGTGAGCAGTCGCATGACTAGTCCCAGCCAATCAGACGAGAGGCACATGACCAGCCAGAGCCAATGGGAAACTAATGCTCTGCGCCAATGGCAGTGCTCCCATTCATACCACCACACCCTCTTGACATGAATGCGAACATTGCATTTACCTTCTTAGCTGCCAACTGAACCTGCACGTTAACTTTAAGAGAATCGTGAACAAGGGCTCCCAAGTCCCTTTGATGCAAGAATGCCAAATTTCTACTGCACGAGGAAAGGGAGCTGATCAGATGGCAACTTGGCTCTGATTGGTCAACGTATTGCCATGGAGAATGCACGAGGAAATCACTTTAAATCTGTGCTCTCTTGTTCTTGATCTTTTTATGGGCAGGAACAGTTTCTCCCTATCATCCCTGGAACCATTTTTGTAAACCTCTTCTGCATTCTCTCCAATGTGTTCACATCCTTCCTATAGTGCGGTGTCCAAAACTGTGCACAACACTCCAGTTGTGGTCTAATTAGTGTCTTGTATAAATTCTGCAAAACCTCCTTGCTTTGTACTCTGTGTCCCTATTAATTAATCCCAGCATAATATAAGCTTTATGAACTGCTCTCTCGACCTGTCCTGTCACCTTCAATAATTCAGGTACATCTACACCCAGATCCCTCTGCTCCTGATCCCCTTTATGGATTTTACTCCTTATTTTATATTGTCTCTCTGTGATCTTCCTCCCAAAATTCATCACCTCACACTTCTCCACATTGAACTTTATCGGTCAACTCTCTGCCCACTCCAGAACTTGTCTATGTCCTTCTGAAGTTCATTCAGAGAACCAGGAACTCACGGCAGCACGGTGGCAGAGTGGTTAGCATTGCTGCCTCACAACGCTGAGGCCCCAAATTTGATCCCAGCCCCTGATCACTGTCCATGTGGAGTTTGCACGTCCTCCCCGTGTCTGTGTGGGTCTCACCCTCAAAACTCAAATTAGCAACTGTGTTTGGGGCGTTGGATAAACTAAAGACAGGAATTAAATGGACAATATTTGGCTGGAAAGTGCAGGTGACATTACTGCCTGAATGTGGGGGTGACACACAGTTTAGTAAAAACATTGTTTGTGTCAATGAAAAGATGTGAGAGAAAATGTTGCTGCAGAGGAAGAGCCCAATTGATTGATCATTTGGAAGGAAAACAAGTTTTAAAACTGCTCCACCCCAGATGGGACTTGAACCCACAATCCCTGGCTTAGGAGGCCAGTGCCTTATCCATTAGGCCACTGGGGCTGTGCTGATGGGTTTGCTGCAGCTTGTGACATAACCCTTTGTCTCTAGACCAATCAGGTCATTTTCGGACAAAAGGTCAGTTCGTGTCGATAATTACTGCCAAAATTTGAAGGCATTTTGTGACCAGCACTTTCTTTTCATTCACAGTTGTAATCTATCAATTACAAAGCTCGCAACAATGATGTAGCAGGATGTGATTGTCTCTTGTACATTGGCAATTGGTCCAAATGAACCTTCTTAATCATTTATTGTAGGCGGGCTGATTGTGGGGAAGTTTCTAGAACTGATAATTTGATACAAATTTAATAGTCATTTGAGCAAATACAGGTTTGTTAAGGAAAATCATCATGACTTTGTTTCATGGAAATCCTGTTTAAATAGCTTAGTTTAGATTTTGATGGTGTAGGGAGAGCTTTCAGGAGGAGAATGTGGTTGATGTGCTGCACATGAATGTTCATAGAATTTACAGTGCAGAAGGAGGCCATTCGGCCCATCGAGTCTGCACCGGCTCTTGGAAAGAGCACCCTACCCAAGGTCAACATCTTACAAAGCTCCCAACAATGATGTAACAGAATAAGGAGCAATGGGCAGCATAGTAGCACAGTGGTTAGCCCAAAGACGTGCAGGTTAGGTGGATTGGCCATGCTAAATTGCCCTTAGTGACCAAAAAGGTGAGGAGGGGTTATTGGGTTATGGGGATAGGTTGGAAGTGAGGCTTAAGTGGGTGATGCACCAAATGGCCTCTTTCTACACTGTATGTTCTATGTTTTGATACAGTACAGGAACAGGCCCTCGGCCCACCAAGCCTGTACTGGTCATGATACCAACCTTTGCCAAAACCCTCAGCACTTCCTTGTGCCGTATCCATCTATACCCATCCCATCCATGTGTTTGTCAAGATGCCTTTTAAATGGGGTTAATGTATCTGCTTCCACAGCCTCCCCTGGCAACGCGTTCTAGGCACTCACCACCCTCTGCGTAAAAAACCTGCCTTGCACATCTCCTCTAAACTTTGCTCCATGGAACTTAAACCTATGCCCCCTGGTGACTGATCCCTCCATCCTGGGAAAGAGTGTCTGCCCATCCACTCTACCCATGCCCCTCGTAAATCTGTAGACTTCTATCAGGTCACCCCTCAACCTCTGTCTTTCTAATGAAAATAGTCCAAGTCTATTCAGCCTCTCCACATAGCTAACACCCTCCACCCTCCAGACCAGGCAACATCCTGGTAAACCGCCTCTGCACCCTCTCCAAAGCCTCCACATCCTTCTGGTAGTGTGGTGACCAGAATTTTGCGCAACATTTCAAGTGCAACCTTACCAAGGTTCTATACAACTGTAGCATGACTTGCCAGTTTTTATACTTGATGCCCCATCTAATGAAGGCAAGCATCCCGTATGCTTTCCTGACTACCTTGTCCACTTTCAAATTAAGAACATAGAACATACAGTGCAGAAGGAGGCCATTCAGCCCATGAAATCTGCACCAACCCACTTAAACCCTCACTTCCACCCTATCCCCGTAGCCCAATAACCCCTCCTAACCTTTTTTTGGTCACTGAGGGCAATTTAGCACAGCCAATCCACCTAACCTGCACATCTTTGGACTGTGGAAGGAAACTGGAGCAGCCAGAGGAAACCCACACAAACACGGGGAAAACGTGCAGATTCCGCCCAGACAGTGACGCAGCAGGGATTCGAACCTGGGACCCTGGCACTGTGAAGCCACAGTGCTAATCACTTGTGCTACCGTGCTGCCCAAATTGTCAGGCAGTAACTAGTCAGGTGTTGCCACCTTCAAAGATCTGTGGACCTGCACGCCCAGATCTCTCTGACTTTCTATATTCCTAAGGGTTTTGCCATTTATGGTATATTTCCGCTCTCTGTTAGACCAACCAAAATGCATTACCTCACATTTGCCGGATTAAACTCCATTTGCCATTTCTCTGTTTGTTCAGTGGAAACCCGTTTACGTAACTTGGTTGATGTTTTGTTGATGTGCAGAGAATATTGAGGAGGGTTCGTAGGGATTCGAAAGACATTTGATTAATTGCGTCACAGCAGGCTTGTGAGCAAAACTAGAGCTCAAACATACCAGGTTGATCCTGCCATTAACACATTTGCTTGCCTCAAAAATTAAATCAGATTTGAAATTCAAATAGAAACTGTATTTGTATTAACAACCAAGCAGGATGATTATGAGAGTTCAGTTTCTGTTCATAAGTAAAGATAAAGTTTTTGAAGATTTCAGGAATTGATGGAAGCCACAAGGAGAGGAGACATTTAGTGTGTCATGTGAGTGTCCCTTTAAGACAGGTTTCTGTCTTATCACATGGCTTCAGTGATGTGATTGTGTGGGTGGAGCTGGGCTATGGCTGTGGGAGGTTTTTTGGTTTTGCTTTCAGTTTTTGACTGCTGTGGATTACAGACAAGGAGAAATAAATATTTTGGCCTGTCTCTATTTTATTTTTAAAAACCGTGTTAAGAAGTTCTATGTTCTATGTTCTAAACAGGTTGTGGCTGTCATAATATCCACTTATATATATAATGAGATGCAGACAGGCAGTGATTGACACACAGGATCACCAATGAACACACAACACAGAACAACCAATCACCAGACAGGACACCACCACTATAAAGCCCACAGGGCATTAAGACTCTCCCTCTCTCAGGACCCAGCTACTGAGACAGTCAGAGTGCACAAGCTAGTGAGCACTATCACCTTACGGTAGCTGGTAAGCCAGTTAGAGGTCATCAGTTAGAATAGTAGAGTGTCAACCCACAGCTGAACATGTACAGCAGTCCACTAGTTAAATAAAACAGTGTTGGATCATCTCCTGTGTCAGACGTCTGTTTCTAGCTTCACTGCATCCAGTTGCAGTCAACGTCGAACCAACCTGCCTAACACATCAGTGGCTACCGGCTTTGATAACTTAAGAGAGATATTGAGGGAAGACCAGTCTTAGTCAAGTGAGAATACAGTGCGCTGACCCACGCCTTTGAATAGGGTTTTTTGGTTTAGTGGATTTTGTCTTTGAATTGGAACTGTTAAGGGGGGATTCATTAAGTATAATACACAGATTACTATAGCTGGGTTGTGTCTTTATGTTCGTAATTGATAATTCTTGCTGAGTGTTTGTATATATATATGTTAACTAAGTTCTTAGAATAAAGCTTATTTTGATTAAAGTGTCTGGGAAGACTGATAAAACACAGCTGAAGGGAAGGCTCTTGTGCTCATCCTGGCCAAATTCATAAAGGTTGGCGGTCATGCGGACTTCATAACATATTTTGGAGTTTCTAAACCCTGGCCCATAACAAGTGACAATAGAAAGTAATGATCGAGTGTATCATGATTGTAGGTATCTGTAGTTCAAGTACAGTCATTGAAAATGCATTGATTTCTCTTGTGGCTTCAAATCATGCATCAGATGACTCAATACTCATTGTTTTGACAAAATTCATCTTTAATCTACATTGCTGAAATATACCCAGAAACCAATTAGCTTCAGTCACAGAACTGTGTTCAACAATCAGTGCAACTTAGACCAAGGACACCTCTATAAAGAAACTTTTTTTTTACAAGCAATGAACTGTGCCAATTGTTTCTGTGCACAAGCCTGGCGGATCCAATCACACATTAATTCTATTTCTTTCTCCACAGATGCTGTCAGAGTTGTTGCGAATTTCCAGCATTTTCACTTTTTGTTATAAAGGAATCAGTCAGATCCAATCACTACTGCGAGGTTTGGAATTGATACAATGAGATTGTGTTGCTGCCACTGAATATGTGGAGAGAAAGGAGCAAAGAGCAAACTGCACACGCTGACATGTACAGCCCCAGTGGCCTAATGGATAAGGCATTGGCCTCTGGAGCCAGGGATTGTGGGTTCAAGTCCCATCTGGTGTAAGGTGTTCTTTGGGCTTGAGGCAAATGCTGAATGAGTATTCTATCACAGTTAGGCAGCGTTTCTCAGAGGACAGTGTGTATTTTCTGGTAGATAAAATCAAAAATGCTTCAGTCAAGAGAGACCTTTCTACCTGTGATGTTTTTAAATGAGCTACCCAGTCAGATCCCATCTCTTGTTCCACTGCTCTGCTGCTTTGACACTTCAAATGTTTACCCTTAATTGTGATCAGTGATCTAACTGTCCCACACTTTCAGACCCACTTCCTCCTCTGGGTGGAAATAAATTCTCCTCAGCTTCCCTCTGACAGATTTATTAAATAGTTAAATCTGTATCCACTGGTATTTAACTTCTCTGCTTAGGGAAGCAGCTCCTTCCTATCCACTCCATCTCAGCTCCTCATGAGTTTAACACATCAACTGAATGTCGGCATGAACTGGTTGGGTCAGTTCCTGTGTCTACAATCCCTGAATAAATCTCCTATAACCACTGTGATAACTAGCACTGGACATGCGGTGTGGGGATGATTGTTTTCCCTGTGCTCATTGAGGAGTATGAGCTCTCCCGTGAGGGGCGGGGTAGTTTGTATAAAAGGTCGCCAGTCTGGAACCGACTGACGGGAGAGGGAACCTGCTGAGGATATACCGGCACTCATGTATATAATTGTTGTAAATTAAATGTCATGTACTTTTACTTACTTTGGACTCCCCAAGCCTTATTAAACTGGCGACAGGGTAAGCCTGCAGCTGTTGACATGTGACCAATCCAGCTGAGCCACTTCCCCACGTTGATATCATTTTCTTCTAGACCACCCTGTGAATTTGGGTGATTAACGATGTCTCTGTTTGGGCGATTGGCTGCCATTGATCCCAGTATGGAAGCCTCGAATCAGTACTCAGAGCGAATGTAGTACTTCTTCAGAGCCAACAATATCACAGAAAATGAGCTGTAATATGCTGACAGCCTGTGGAGCTCATACGTTTGGAGTGATCTGGGGCCTCACGTTTCCTTCGGCACTGACACGATGATGTTCGACCAGTTTGTTGTATTGGTGGGACAGCATTTCAATCCCACCCTGTCAGTCAGCGGTACAGGTTCAATACGGCAGAGAGGTCCACCAGCGAGTCCATAGCAGAATTCGTTTTGTGATGTCGGAAAATCGCTGAATATTGTGAGCACCCCACTTTTTTTGCAGATATGGTCTGCAAACAATGACGAAACTCAGAAGAAACTTGTGGGCAAAAGTTCCATCATGTTTCGACAAGCACTACAAATTTCCCTTTCACAAGAAAGCGCGGCAAGGGCCAGTCAAGAGTTAGAGGATATGGAACTGAGTGTTGTCCAGCACCATCCCCGACTTGGTTCCTCTAATGCTCGGAAGGAGCACCACTGCAATTCCAGTCTTTGGTCACAGAACCAGGTACCATGCCGCACACTGTCCCCGGACTTCGCTGGGTGACGTGCGGATATCGGGCCAGACGTAGCCACTGGCCGCAGGAGAGCTGGTATCCCAGGCACCCTGGTCATGGTAGGGGTCAATGCCGTGGTAAGACTTTGAGTGTTTACGACCCGGAAGATGCTGAGGATGAGGCCGAGATGCTTCTCAATTGTGTGTCGGCACCCCATATAGCCACAACCCGTATTCCGGTGCAGGTCAATGGAAATTTGCTCCGATTGAGTCGGGCACAGGAGCGGCGGTATTGGAGTTGGCACAACACACTTTTGACCAGATCAAGCAGGGAGTGATTACCTTGTCACTGATGGGCATGAGAAGCTCAGCTGGCCACATATACAGATGAACGTTTGAATATAGTGGGGTCTATGCTCACTCCAGTGGTTTACAGCAGTTAGTTCACCTTCCCCTCATCGTGGTGCAAGGCAATCACCCTAGCTTGTTGCGCTGTGATTGGCTGAGCCACTGGAGAATTGATTGGCAATCTGTTTTTTAGGTGGGGACGAGGAGCTTATGCTCGGTTTTGAGCAAGTTCCCCAAAGCTTCCCCTAACCGGGCAGGGTATGGGGCTGTGGCTACTAGCCAGATGGACCTGAAGCCAAGCCCCGATATATTTGGGCTGTCCAGTTCCTTACACCATCATCAGGACGGCCGAGACTGAGCTTCAATGGTTGGAAAGTTTGTTAAATGATCTGACCATGCATTTCATCGATTGTGCGGCGCCGGTGGGCCCAGTGCTGAAGCCGGTTTGGACGGTTCGCCTTTGTGGTGATTATAAATTAACAGTGAATACGACTTCTCAGTTCGACCATTACCTGCTGCCCAGGATAGAGAATCTATACACCACATTGGCTGGTGGATTGATGTTTACTAAACTCGACATGAGCAATGTCTTTGGATAGGGTCTTGAGGAATATGTGGCTATCAAAACACACAAGGGTCTGTATGAATACACCCGTCTTCCATTTGACGTGTCCTTGGCATGTGCTGCGTTTCAGCACATGATGGAGGACATTTTACGTGGTTTGTGTTGCCGTCTAGCTTGATGACATTTTGATCACTGGTCCATGGAGGAGGAACATCTGTGGAACCGCGAGGTGGTGCTACAAAGATTCTCTGAGTATGGAGTCCACCTGCACAAGGGGAAATGCATCTTTCACACCAAGGCCATCATGTATTTGGGCTACCGGGTCGATCACGAAGGGCTACACTCGGGAGCGAATAAAGGTGGCCCCTGCACCACGAGACATCACGGAGCTCCATTCTTTTTTAGGTCTAATCAGTTATTACGGGCATTTCATTCCAAACCTGGCTACCGTCCTGGCCCCCTTCATTTACTGCTGAAGAAATGCAACACCTGGGGTTGGGGTGCTGCACAGACGATGGCTTTTCAGGAGGTCAAACACATCTTATCCTGATAGAAACTACTGACTCATTTTGACTCATCCAAACCATTGTGTGTGACTTGTGATGTCATGCCATATGACACGGGTGCGGTCCTGTCCCATTGTATGGGTGACGGCCCTGACTATCCAATTGCGCTTCTTTCCCGGACACTGATGGCTGCCGAGAAGAACCGCGTGCATTTTGAGAAAGAGGACCTGGATGTGGGATTTGGAGTCAAAAGTTTTAATCAATACGTCTACAGTCGCCATTTTGTCATCATAACTGGCCATAAGCCGCTACTCAGCCTCTTTCTTGAGGACAAGGCAGTCCCGCCGATAGTATCCACATGGATCCAGTGCCAGGCTTTGCTGTTAGCCCCATATGAGTACTCTTTTGAACACTGACCAGCATCACAAATTGTGAATGTGAACGTGTTGAGTCATCATCCCCTGCTGGTTGTGGCAACTGACGCCCATGATGGATGAAGTCATCGCGGTCCTCAACTTAATGGATTGTTTGCCTGTGCCTGCTTCCTGTGTCAGCGAGTGGTCACAGACTGACCCTGGCTGGTTAAGGTGCATCAGTTGGTGTACACTGGGCAGTGGTAAAAGATTCCAGAGGAATGGAAGATGTTTTCCTCCAAGTTCTCCGAATTGACTGTGGAGGACGGTATCCTGTGGGACTTGCGAGTTGGAGTCCCTGCAATAGGGTAGGCTTTGGTTTTGAAGGATCTTCTCGAGGGGTATCATGGAGTGTCCAAGATGAAGATGTTGGCCAGAAGTCTGGACTAGATTGACAGGAGAGAGTACCCAGTGAGGTTCTACTGGTACTCATATATTATTGTTGGAAAATAAATGATACGAAGATTGGTGAAGTTGTGGATAGTGAGGAGGGTTGTTGTCAGCTTCAAAGAGACATAGATAGGATGCAAAGCTGGGTTGAGAAGTGGCAGATGGAGTTTAACACTGACAAATGTGAGGTTGTCCATTTTGGAAGGACAAATATGAATGCGGAATACAGGGTTAACGGTAGGGTTCTTGGCAATGTAGAGGAGCAGAGAGTTCTTCGGGTCTATGTTCATAGATCTTTGAAAGTTGCCACTCAAGTGGATAGAGCTGTGAAGAAGGCCTATGGTGTGCTAACGTTCATTAGCAGAGGGATTGAATTTAAGAGCCGTAAGGTGATGATGCAGCTGTACAAAACCTTGGTCAGGCCACATTTGGAGTACTGTGTACAGTTCTGGTCACCTCATTTTAGGAAGGATGTGGAAGCTTTGGAAAAGGTGCAAAGTAGATTTACCAGGATGTTGCCTGGAATGGAGAGTAGGTCTTATGAGGAAAGGTTGAGTGTGCTAGGCCTTTTCTCATTAGAACGGAGAAGGATGAGGGGCGAAGTGATAGAGGTTTATAAGATGATCAGGGGAATAGATAGAATAGACAGTCAGAGTCTTTTTCCACGGGTGGAACAAACCATTACAAGGGGACATAAATTTAAGATAAATGGTGGAAGATATAGGGGGGATGTCAGAGGTAGGTTCTTTACCAAAGAGTAGTGGGGGCATGGAATGCACTGCCTGTGGAAGTAGTTGAGTCGGAAATGTTAGGGACCTTCAAGCGGCTATTGGATAGGTACATGGATTAGGGTAGAATAATGGACTGTAGATTAATTTATTCTTAAGGGCAGCACGGTAGCATTGTGGAGAGCACAATTGCTTCACAGCCCCAGGGTCCCAAGTTTGATTTCGACTTGGGCCACTGTCTGTGTGGAGTCTGCACATCCTCCCCGTGTGTGCGTGGGTTTCCTCCGGGTACTCCGGTTTCCTCCCACAGTCCAAAGATGTGCAGGTTGGGTGGATTGTCCATGATAAATTGCCCTTATAGAACAGTACAGCACAGAACAGGCCCTTCGGCCCTCAATGTTGTGCCGAGCAATGATCACCCTACTCAAACCCACAAATCCACCCTATACCCGTAACCCAACAACCCCCCCTTAACCTTACTTTTTAGGACACTACGGGCAATTTAGCATGGCCAATCCACCTAACCCGCACATCTTTGGACTGTGGGAGGAAACCGGAGCACCCGGAGGAAACCCACGCACACACGGGGAGAACATGCAGACTCCGCACAGACAGTGACCCAGCCAGGAATCGAACCTGGGACCCTGGAGCTGTGAAGCATTTATGCTAACCACCATGCTACCGTGCTGCCCTTAGTGTCCAAAATTCTATGATTAACCTAGGACAAAAGTTCGGCACAACATCGTGGGCCGAAGGGCCTGCTCTGTGCTGTATTTCTCTATAAATCTATAAAAAAAAGGTCCAAAAATCTGGCACAGGCAGGAGCTATCAAATACTCCTCCATGGTTGCCACTGGAAGTCCTGATCCACTTCCCTTCTGACAGCTTGAACCTCAATCTGACAAGTCATAGAATCATAGAATTTACAGTGCAGAAAGAGGCCATTTGACCCATTGAGTCCACACTGGCCCTTGGAAAGGGCACCCTACCTAAGCCCACTCCTCTACCCTATCCCCGTAACTCCTCCCAACCTTGTTGGAGACTAAGGGCAATTTAGCATGGCCAATCCACCTAACCTGCTGTGGGAGGAAACCAGAGCACCTGGAGGAAACCCATGCAGACACAGAGAGAAAGTGCAAACTCTGCACAGGCAGTGACCCAAGCCAGGAATTGAACCTGGGACCCTAGAGCTGTGAAGCAACTGCACTAACCACTATGCTACCGTGCCACCCCCATCCCAAATCATCATTCTATATCGTAACCATTTGTCATGAGGTTGTTTTGACAATCAGTTCAAATTGGTGTCTTCTACTTATTGGTCCTTCGTTATTGAAATTTTTTATCTTTTATTTATACTTTCTAAACCCTCGATGATTTTAAACACCTCTTTTCAAGCACCTCTTAACCTACTCTCCTCGAAAGAGAACAAGCTTCACGAGTCTATTCCCATAACTGTAATCGCTCATCCTCAATATCCTGCCAATAAATCTGTCCTACTGCCTTTAGAGATTTGTGCACATACAACCCCAGGTCTCGCTGAGCTTGAATCCCTGTTAAAACTGTGCTCCCTAAAATGTATCACCTCACTTCGTTTTCATTAAATCTCATCTCCAATGTGTCCAGCCCAATGACCAGCTGATTGTATCTTTTTGACATCAACTTTTATCTTAGAATCATAGAATCATTGAATTTACAGTGCGGAAGGAGGCCATTCAGCCCATTGAGTCTGCCCCGGCGCTTCGAAAGAGCACCCTACTTAGGCCCATTTAAACTTAGCATTTTCCAGTTTGGAGGAGGACTGTGCGTGTGTTTCATCCCGGAATGTGACAGTATAAATCATACATGTGTTGTAATCGGCTGTCGACATCTCAAATTAGCAACTGTGCCTGAGGTATTGGGTGAACTGAAAACATGAATTAAAGGGATAGTATTTGGCTGGAAAGTGTAGGTGACATTACTGCCTGAATGTGGGGATGACACACAGTTTAATACAAGCATTGTATTGGCTTGTGCCAATGAAAAATAAGTGAAAGAAAATGTTGCTGCAGAGGAAGGGTCCAAATTGATTGAACATTTGGCAGAAAATCTTGTTCTAAAAGCTGCTCTTCCCCAGATGGGACTTTAACCAACAATCCCTGGCTTAGGAGGCCAGCAGCAGAGGAAGAGCCCAAATTGATTGATCATTTTATGTATTTTTGACATCAACTTTTATCTTCGAATCTTAATCAGTCAATTTACAGTGCAGAAGGCTGTTTTAAAATCGGCACCACGCCAGATGGGACTTGAACCAACAATCCCTGGCTGCGGAGGCAAGTGCTTTATCCATTAGGTCATTATGAGACAAAAGATCAGTTCCTGCCTATAAACACTGCCAAATTTGAAGGCATTTTCTTTTCATTTATAGCTATATTCCATCAATTACAAAGCTCCCAACAATGATGTAACAGAATGTGAGTTACCCCTTATTGTATATCGTCTGTCCATGTTCTTCCTACCAAAATGCATCATCTCACTCTTCCCCACGGTCAACTCTCTGTCCACTCCACCAATCCGACTACGTCATTTGAAATTCAATCACAGTCAGGAGCTCAAAAGGATATCAGGAGAAGGAGCATAGAACAGTACAGCACAGAACAGGCCCTTCGGCCCTCGATGTTGTGCCGAGCCATGATCACCGTACTCAAACCCACGTATCCACCCTATACCCGTAACCCAACAACCCCCCCTTAACCTTACTTTTTAGGACACTACGGGAAATTTAGCAGGGCCAATCCACCTAACCCGCACATCTTTGGACTGTGGGAGGAAACCGGAGCACCCGGAGGAAACCCACGCACACACGGGGAGGACGTGCAGACTCCGCACAGACAGTGACCCAGCCGGGAATCGAACCTGGGACCCTGGAGCTGTGAAGCATTTATGCTAACCACCATGCTACCGTGCTGCCCCCCCTTTTTTTTTTGTTTACAAGCAGGCAGCATCTTCCAGTTTGGAGAAAGAATGTGTGTGTGTGTGTTTCATCCCAGAATGTGATAATGGTCTGGAAAGTGTAGGTGACATTACTGCCTGAATGTGGGGGTGACACACAGTTTAGTAAAAACATTGTATTGGAATCTGCCAGTCAAAAAGTTTTGAGAGAAAATGTTGCTGTAGAGGAAGAGTTTGATCATTTGGAAGGAAATCTCACTACCAGTGTTACACATGGTGGGTTTAAAGGATGCTCCACCCCAGATGGGACTTGAACCCACAATCACTGGCTTAGGAGGCCAGTGCCTTATCCATTCGGCCACTGGGGCTGTGTGACAAAAGGTCAGTTCCTGTCTGCAATCACTGCCAAATTTGAAGGCATTTTGTGGACCAGCCGTTTCTTTTCATTCACAGTTGTAATCTATCAATTACAAAGCTCGCAACAATGATGTAGCAGGATGTGATTGTCTCTTGTACATTGGCAATTGGTCCAAATGAACCTTCTTAATCGTTTATTGTAGGCGGGCTGATAGTGGGGAAGTTTCTAGAACTGATAATTCGATACAAATTTAATAGTCATTTGAGCAAATACAGGTTTGTTAAGGAAAATCATCATGGCTTTGTTTCATGGAAATCCTGTTTAAATAGCTAAGTTTAGATTTTGATGGTGTAGGTAGAGCTTTCAGGAGGAGAATGTGGTTGATGTGCTGCACATGAATTTTCATAGAATTTACAGTGCAGAAGGAGGCCATTCGGCCCATCGAGTTTACACCGGCTCTTGGAAAGAGCACCCTACCCAAGGTCAACACCTCCCCTATCCCAATAACCCAGTAACCCCACCCAACACTAAGGGAAATTTTGGACACTAAGGACAATTTATCCTGCCATTTGCAGATGCTACTCTCAAAGATTAAGCTAGAGTTGAAATTGAAATAGAAACCCATTGGGGTGGGTGAGGGTGTGGCAGTTTTAACACCTTTGCATCATTCATTCCAACCATGTATGTCTTTAGAAAGATGGACCTAATGTGAATTTGTGATGAATGCTAGAGTAGATCACTTGAGGTATAGCCGAGTTTCTCAGATCCGAGTTCACCCCACCACCGTTGTCAGCGACAACGGAGAATTTGGTGCTCCGCCAACATTCCATTCACAGACCAGAGGATCCGGCCAACGTAAACGGACAGGGAATTCAGCCAGTGTGTTTGGACTTAGGTAAGCAGATCAGAGGATCCGAGTAGGATAAAGATGATATTATTAATGGGAGGAGCAGGTCTGTAGCAGGCAGTTTAGCTTTCAGTTTTTGCCAGTGTGATTATCATAGAATTTACAATGCAAAAGGAGGTCATTCGGCCCATCGAGTCTGCACCGGCTCCTGGAAAGAGCATCCTACCTAAGGTCAACACCTCCACCCTATCCCCATAACCCAGTAACCCCACCTAACACTAAGGGCAATTTTGGACACTAAGGGCAATTTATCATGGCCAATCCACTGAACTGATGAATGTAGGAATTTCAAATATATATTGTATTAAATGTATTTGGAGATTAAAGATAGCAGTTAGGAGTTAGTGTTTCATTGTCATTGTATGGCATTGTTTAATTGTAATTGTAAGCTATTTCCTTGTCTGCTATTAAAGATATAGCTGTGAATGAAAATAATGAAATGATTGGATCTGATCCTGTACCTACAATCCCTAAATAAATCTTCCATAACCACGTCTGTTCTTATGTTCTTATGAATGGCAATTTGCCTCTTATTGGTCAAGGCATTGCCATGGAGAATACACCAGGGAATCACTTTAAATCTTTAAATCTCTTCTTCTTGATCATTTACAAGCTGGTAGAGGTTCTTCCTATCTACTCTGCCCAGCCCCCTCGTGACTTTTCCATCTCGATCAAATCTCCTCTTTGACTTCTTCTCTCCTAGGAGAACAGTTCCACCTTTTACAATCTAACCACATAACTTAAATTTCTCCTCCCTGGAACCATTCTTGTAAATCTCTTCTGCATTCTCTCCAATGCGTTCACATCCTTCCTATAGTGTGGTGTCCAAAACTGTGCACAATATTCCAGCTGAGGTATAACTAATGTTCAGGATAGCATGGTGGTTAGCATAAATGCTTCACGGGTCCCAGGTTCGATTCCTGGCTGGGTCACTGTCTGTGCGGAGTCTGCACGTCCTCCCCGTGTGTGCGTGGGTTTCCTCCGGGTGCTCCGGTTTCCTCCCACAGTCCAAAGATGTGCGGGTTAGGTGGATTGGCCATGCTAAATTGCCCGTAGTGTCCTAATAAAAAGTAAGGTTAAGGGGGGGGTTGTTGGGTTACAGGTATAGGGTGGATATGTGGGTTTGAGTAGGGTGATCATGGCTCGGCACAACATTGAGGGCCGAAGGGCCTGTTCTGTGCTGTACTGTTCTATGTTCTAATGTCTTGTGTCAACTCAGCATAACCTCCTTCCTCTTGTACACTATGTCTGTATTAATAAAGCCCAGGATACTGTGTGTTTATAAACTGCTCTCTCCACCTGCCCTGCCACCATCAATGATATTTGTACATATATACACCTGCTCCTGCACCCCCTTAAAAAATTTACTCCTTATTTTATATTGTCTCTCCGCGTTCTTCCTCCCAAAATGCTCTCTCCACCTGCCATATTTAATGATCTTTGAAGATATCCACCATGTCCCTCTGATCTTGCACCCAATTAAGAATTTTACCCCTTATTTTATATTGTCTCTCCGTGTTCTTCCTCCCAAAATGCATCATCACACACTTCTCCACATTGAACTTTATCAGTCAACTATCTGCCCACTCCAAAGTTTACTCTTTGGAGTAAACCCTTTTGAAGTTCACTCAGAGAGACAAAATGATATACGTATGTTGTAATTGGCTGTGGATACCTCTAATTAGCAACTGTGCCTGAAGTGTTGGGTGAACTGAAGACAGGAATTAAAAGGAGAGGATTGTACCAACGAAAAAGATGTGAGAGAAAATGTTGCTGCGGAGGAAGAGGCCAAAGTAGAACATAGAACATAGAACAGTACAGCACAGAACAGGCCCTTCGGCCCTCGATGTTGTGCCAAGCAATGATCACCCTACTCAAACCCACGTATCCACCCTATACCCGTAACCCAACCCCTAACCTTACTTTTTAGGACACTACGGGCAATTTATCATGGCCAATCCACCTAACCCGCACATCTTTGGACTGTGGGAGGAAACCGGAGCACCCGGAGGAAACCCACGCACACACGGGGAGGACGTGCAGACTCCACACAGACAGTGACCCAGCCGGGAACCGAGCCTGGGACCCTGGAGCTGTGAAGCATTTATGCTAACCACCATGCTACCGTGCTGCCCAAAGTGATTGAACATTTGGAAGAAAATCTTGTTCTAAAAGCTTCTCCACCCCAGATGGGACTTGAACCCACATTGCCTGGTTTAGGAGGCCAGTGCCCTACCAACTGGGGCACTATCATAGTTATTTGTCCTTAGAGCTATCAGGTTGCTGTGGGACATGTGACATTTTGGACATGTTCAGTATTCAAAGAGTCAATGTCATGTTGCAATTAACCACCAGCGGGTCCAGTGTTTGGATCCCCGCTCTCCCTGATACATTTAATGACCTGGACCTTAATGTACACAATTTCAAACTTTACACATGAGCAGAAACTTGTAAGTATTGTGTAAAGTGAGATAGGTGATGTTCAGCTTCATAAGGATATTGACATGTTAGTGGAATGGGTGGAATTTAATGGGTGCAGTCGAAAGAAAGTAGGAAGGTACTGAAGCGGGAAGTTAGGAGGGCTAGGAGGGGTCATGAAAAGTTATTGGCAAGTAGGATTAAGGAATCCCAAAGCTTTTTATTCATATGTAAAAAGCAAGGCAGTGTCCAGGGAAAGGATTGGACCACTTAAGGACAGTGGGGGGTATCTATGTGTTGAGCCAAAGGGAATAAACAAGATACTAAATGAGTATTTTGCATCAGTGTTTACCTAAGTAAAGAACTTTGTGGAAGATAATTTTCGGATAGGGTGTGTGGATAGTCTGGGTCGTGTTGACATCGAAAAGGAGGAGGCGTTGGGTCTTTTAAAATACTTTAAGGTCGATAAGTCCCCTGGGCCGGATGGGATTTACCCCAGAATACTGAGGGAAGCAAGGGAGGAAATTGCTGGGGCCTTAACTGATATCTTAGCATCCTCATTGGCTAGAGGTGAGATGCCAGAGGATTGGAGAATAGTTAATGTGGTACCGCTGTTTAATTAAGATAGAGGGATAATCCAAGACACTATAGGGTGGTGATCCTCACGTCGGTAATAGGTAAATTATTAGAGAGAATTTTCAGGGACAGGATTTATTTGGGAACAAATGGACTCATTAGCGATAGACAGCATGGTTTTGTGAAGGGGAGGTCGTGCCTCACTAACTTGATCGAGATTTTTGAGGAGGTGACAAGATGGGGGGAGGACGGTGGATGTTGTTTACATGAACTTCAGTAAAGCCTTTAACAAGGTGCCTCATAGCAGACTGGTACAAAAGGTGAAGTCACACGGGATCAGAGGCGAGGTGGCAAGCTGGATACAGAACTGGCTCGGTCACAGATGGCAAAGGGTAGCAGTAGAGGGGTGTTTTTCTGAATGGAAGGTTGTGACCAGTGGTGTTCCACAGGGATCGGTGCTTGGGCCTCTGTTGTTTGTAGTATACATCAATGATTTGGAGGAAAATGTATCTGGTCTGATTAGTAAGTTTGCGGATGACACCAAGGTTGGTCGAGTGGCAGATAATGTTGAGGATTGTCAGAGGATACAGCTGGACATACATAGATTGGAGACTTGGGCAGAGAAATGGTAAATGGAGTTTATTTCAGATAAATGTGAGGTAATGCATTTTGACAGGTTTAACATAGAGGGGAAATATACCATAAATGGCAAAACCCTTAGGCATATAGAAAGTCAGAGGGATCTGGGCGTGCAGGTCCACAGGTCTTTGAAAGTGGCAACACAAGTGGACAAGGTAGCCAAGAAAGCATACAGAAAGCTACAGTTGTAAAGAATCTTGGTACGGCTGCACTTGGAATATTACGCACAACTCTGGATGCCACACTTCCAGAAGGATGTGGGGGCTTTGGAGAGGGTGCAGAGGAGGTTTACCAGGATGTTGCCTGGTATGGAGGGTGTTAGCAATTCAGAGAAGCTGAATAGACTCGGACTGTTTTCATTAGAACGATGGAGGTTGAGGGGTGACTTATAGAGAATACAAGATTATGAGGGGCATGGATAGAGTGGATGGGCAGGCACTCTTTCCCAGGGTGGAGGGGTCAGTCACCAGGGGACATAGGTGTAAGGCCTGTGGGGCAACGTTTAGAGAAGACGTGCAAGGCAGTTATTTTACACAGAGGGTGGTGAGTGCCTGGAACTCGTTGCCAAGGGAGGTTATGGAAGCAGATACATTAACAGTGTTCAAAAGGCATTGTGACAAATGCATGGAGAGGGTGGGTATGGAGGAATACTGCACAGGGAAGTGCTGAAGGTTTTTGGCCAATGTTTTATTTTATGAATTTCAAGTTTCCAATTCATACATTTTCCAATTAAGGGACAATTTAGTATGGCCAATCCATCTAACCAGCACATCTTTGGGCTGTGGGGCGAAACTGACGCAAACACAGGGAGAATGTACAAACTCCACACACACAGTGACCCAGAGCCGGGATTGCACCTGGGACCGTTGCACCGTGAGACCACAGTGCTAACCCACTGTGCCACCCTGCTGCCCTTGGCAAATGTTGATATCATGATTGGTACAGGCCCCCTTTGGGTATAAGAAGAAGCCCCCAAGAGAGAATCGTTCTTCTTGGCCTTGGCTCTCAGCGAGGAGAGACCTGCCTAGCAGCTGCACCAGAACAAATAAGTCCAAAGTCAATGCACGCTACGAGATAGACGCTTCTAGCTACTATTCAATACCAGTTCGAAGCCAGCAGTATCAGAACCGGACAACGGCCATTGTTCCTCTGGCTGAGTGGGCGCCCGAAGCTAAGTATAGGCTTTAGTAGTAGTGATAGTTTAGTTGGTAGAGTTTGTGCATGAGTAATAATTGACTGTGTGTGTAAATAAATGAGCATTGATTTCGAACTTACTAACTGGTGTATCGAGTCTTTGATCAGTATTCGGTTTTGAACCTTGTGGCGGTATTGAAAGATACCTGGCGACTCGTGAGCAAACGTAATTAGAATTAAGGAAGGCAACCGTATTAACCGCCATAAACAGAGCCAATTAAAGAGAGAACACAACGAACAACAAGTTTTGCAGTCTGTTATAGGGTTTTAAGTGGAAGAGCAGTTTTGCGAAATGTTGTTAGGTTGAGCAGAAATGTTCTGCACCTGCTCTTGAAAGGAACTCTCTCCAAAGATCTGCGCAGCTGAGCAAGTAACCTGTTTTCTTAAGTTTATATGGTAGGCTGCTCTGGAAAATTAGATCACATGAAACCTAGGGATTGCTGGCAAATTGAATATACAATTGGCTTGATGGCCGTTGGAAAAGGGGAATGAAGGAAGGATGCTTGTCGGACTGGAGGCCTGTGACTAGTGATGTGCCTCAGGGGTCAGTGCTGGGCCCATTGCTGTTTGTTATCTATATCAATGATGTGGATGAGAATGTACAAGGCATGATCAGTAAGTTTGCAGATGACACTAAAATGGTTGGTATTGTAGACACTGAGGATATAATGTTGGAATTGTATAACACACTGGATCAGGCTGCAACTGGAATATTGTGTACAGTTCTGGTCACCACATTACAGGAAGGACGTAATTGCTCTGGAGAGAATGCAGAGGAGGTTCCCAAGAATGTTGCGAAGGCTAGGAAAATGTAGTTATGAACAGAGATTGGATAGGTTGAAATTATTTTCCTTGCAACAAAGACGGCTGAGGGGTGACTTAATTAATCTTAACGACCCATTTGCATCCATTTAGCTGGCCCGGCACCCTAAGCTCCAGTCCTCCGTGATTCTCCGGTCCCCAGAGCCTGGATCACGTGAGCGCAGATCTTTTGTGGTCTCTACATTGTGGATATGGTGCGGTGGATCTCGCAGCTAGCCTAGAGGGTATCTCCTCCGGGGAGTTGCCCCCAGAGTCCATCTGAAGGCTACCATACCCCCCCATGCACTACCTGTCCACCCTTCCTCGACCCGACCCACAACCCCCCCCCAAGGACCTCCTAACAAGGAAGAGCCCCCCCCACCCCCCACAAGCCCCTGTAATAGGGAGACCCCCAGGACTCCTAGAATAGGGTGACACCACAGGAGCCCTGTAATAGTGACCCCGATTCTATTTGGGGTAGAATGGATGCTCGCTCGAGCTCTAACTCTACTCTTCCTGCTATAATTACTGCACCACTGCCTTTCTGTCCCATTAGATTTTCCTCAAATCCGGTGGTGGTTTCCTCCCTCACGATTTGGAAGGGAAGATTTGCCAGTTTTAGGGAGCTGGCTGATGAATTTCAGATGCCCAATTCTCGCCTCTTACATTATTTTCAGATTTGTGACTTTTCCCCGTAAGGTTTTTCCTTCCTTTCCTTTGGCCCCACCCTCCTCCTTGCTGAAGAAGGTTTCATCCCAACCTGGCAAAGGGTCTATTTCGGACCATTTTGGCTATGTTCACTTAGCCCATTGGATGGGGTGAGGGTGAGATGGGAGAACAAGCTGGGTCCTGTGCTTACTGATGGGACTTGGAGGGAGGCCCTCTACAGGGTCAACTTCATGTCCTCTTGTGCCTGGTTGATTTTAAACCATTCAAAGTGTTGCACAGGATGCATTTGACCAGGACAATGATGAGTGGGTTTTTCCCAACCGTGGAAGACAAATTGTTGACTTGCCCCAGCTATAACCATACACGCATGTTTTGGTCCTGCCCCATACTTGTCAGCTTCTGGATTACCTTTTTCACCACCATATCAGAGAATCTTCTGGTGATTCTAGAATCATGTCCATTGATAGCCATATTTGTGGTCTCAGGCTCACTGGTGTTTCACCCTGGGGGAAGGGTGGATGTTGTCACCTTTGCTTCACTCGTAGCCTGGAGGTGGATATTGACTGGCTGGAATTCCCTCATCCTGCCTGGCTGGGTGATTGAATGGGTGACTCCTGCAGTAAAAAAAATATATCCCATCAGGGCCCCGTGAGGAGGTTCTGCCTTAGATGGCAAACTTTTACTTCCTTTTTTAAAGATCTAGACACGGTCAGCTGTTAGGGGGTTTAATTGTGCTTTTTATTGGGGATTTGTTTGTAACTTTGTCACTTTGTACCCTTACATCTTGGTTGGTCGATTGTTTGTCATATTGTTATTAAAACTTCAATAAATATACTTTTTAAAAAAGGTGTGAGTCAGATCCAATAACATGATCATTCCTGGAATTTTTGGAATTGATACAATGAGGTTGTGTTTGACCCACAAACACATCAAACCTGTAGACTGGGACTGTACTCACTGGAATTTAGAAGGATATGGGGGGATCTTATAGAAACATATACAATTATGAAGGGAATAGATAGGATAGATGCAGGGAGGTTGTTTCCACTGGCGGGTGGAAGCAGAACTAAGAGGCAGAGCCTCAAAATAAGGGGAAGTAGATTTAGGACTGAGTTTAGGAGGAACTTCTTCACCCAAAGGGTTGTGAATCTATGGAATTCCTTGTCCAGAGAAGCAGTTGAGGCGCCTTCATTAAATGTTTTTAAGATAAAGATAGATAGTTTTTTGAGCTGAGTCCACAAAAGATCAGCCAAAATCTTATTGAATGGTGGAGCAGGCTCGAAGTGCCAGATAGACTGCTCCTCCTCCTCGTTCTTAAGTTCTTATGTTCTGCCACTGAATATGTGGAGAGAAAGGAGCAAATAACAAACTACACACACTCACATGTGCAGCCCCAGTGGCCTAATGGATAAGGCACTGGCCTCCGGAGCTAGGGATTGTGGGTTCAAGTCCCATCTGGGGTAAGGTCTATAGTGGGACTTAAGACAGAGAAAGATTTTTCTGTATTCTGTGACACAGGCAGCTTTCATCAAAAGACAGTCTCTTTCCTGCTCGATAGAATCAAGGATGCTCAGGTCAAGATGGAGACCTTTATGACTGTCATGCTTTTAAACAAGCTATCCAGTCTGATCCCACGATCCAGTTCTCGTTCCACTGCACTGTGGAATTGACACTTCAAATGTTTACTCTTGTTTTCTTAATTGTGATCGGAGTTTCTAACTGTCCCACACTTTCAGACCCCCACCCGCCTCCGGATAGAAAGTTTGTCTGCTACAAATAATTTATTAACATTAACTGTGGGTTAATGATATACAAAACAACAGATGTTCATGCACAAGCAACCTCTCTCTTCCAGCCCTCCAGTCAGTTTTCAGTCACCTGACTCTAACTTTCCCGCTATTCACCAGCCTTGTTTCACTTAAGCAAGAACATAACGAGGCCGGTCGATTGCACCCAAGTTCGCCTCAGCTCTCCTGTGAGAGATTTATTAAATAGTTAAATCTCTACCCACTGGTATTTAACGTCTCTGCCAAGGGAAGCAGATCCTTCCTATCCACTCCATCTCAGCTCCTCATGATTATATCACATGAACTGACTCGGTCTGTTCCTGTGCCTACAATCCCTAAATAAATCTCCCATAACCACTGTGATAACTAGCACGGGACATTGGGTGTGGGGGTGATTGTTTTCCCTGTGCTGATTGAGGAGTATGAGCTCCCCTGCGAGAGGCAGGGCAGCTTACCCGCATTTGTATAAAAGGTCAGCCAGTCTGTAAATGACCGACAGGAGAGGGAACCTTGTGAGGATCTATCGTTACTCATGTGCATAATTGTTGTAAATTAAACGTCATTTACTTTTGCTTACTTTTGGCTTACCGAGCCTTATTAAACTGGCGATGAGGGTACACCTGCAGCTGTTGACATATTCAGCTGAGCCACCTCCCCACGTTGATTTCCTTTTCTTCCAGACCACCCTGCAAATTTGGATGATTAACGATGTCTCTGTTTGGCCATTTGGATCTCTTTGACCCCAGTATGGAAACCTGGAATCAGTACACAGTGCGAATGGAATACTTCTTCAGAACCAACAATATCACAGAAAATGAGCACCAGACCGGAACATTGCTGGCAGCCTGTGGAGTGAAGACACTTGGAGTGATCTGGATCCTCATGTTTTAGTTTTTGTTTGAACTGGGCATTTCTTTGTAACTTTTTGACTTTTTACCCTACATCTTGGTTGGTTGGGTTGCTTGTTATATTGTTATTGTTATTATGTAAAACCTCAATAAATATATTTAAAAAATAAAAAGTGTCAGTCAGATCCTTCACACGATCATTACTGGAAACTTTGGAATTGATACAATGAGGTTGTGTTTGAAAAGAAAGGGCTGACCCACAAACACATCAAACCTTCCACTGAGTATGTGGAGAGAAAGGAGCAAAGAGCAAACTGCACATGCTCACATGTACGGCCCCAGTGGCCTAATGGATAAAACACTGGCCCCTAGAACAAGGGATTGTGAGTTCAGGTCCCATCTAGGGCACAGTTTTCTGTCGGATTGAGGTAAATGCTTAATGAATATCAATACCGTGTAGTAAGCAGATAGTTTTCCTCAGAGTGTGTGTATAGAACATTACAGCGCAGTACAGGCCCTTGATGTTGCGCTGACCTGTGAAACCATCTGAAGCCTCTCTGACTTATGCTATTCCATATGTCCATCCAGTGACCACTTAAATGCCCTTAAAGTTGGTGAGTCGACTACTGTTGCAGGCAGGGCGTTCCACACCCTTACTACTCTCTGAGTAAAGAAACTGCCTTTGACATCTGTCCTATATCTACCACCCCTCAATTTAAAGCTATGTCCCCTCGTGTTGGTCATCACCATCCGAGGAAAGAGACTCTCACTGTCCACCCTATCTAACCCTCTGACTATCTTATATGTCTCTATTAAGTCACCTCTCAGCCTTCTCCTCTCTAACGAAAACAACCTCAAGTCCCTGAGCCTTTCCTCGTAAGACCTTCCCTCCATACCAGGCAACATCCTAGTAAATCTCCTCTGAACCCTTTCCAAAGCTTCCACATCCTTCTTATAATGTGGTGACCAGAACTGCACGCAGTACTCCAGGAGCGGCCGCACCTGAGTTATGTACAGCTGCAGCATGACCTTGTGGCTCCGAAACTCAATCCCCCTACTGATAAAGGCTAGCACACCATATGCCTTTTTAACAGCCCTTTTAACCTGGGTGGAAACTTTCAGGGATTTATGTACCTGGATGCCGAGATCTCTCTGTTCATCTACACTACCAAGAATCTTGCCATTAGCCCAGTACTCTGCATTCCTGTTACTCCTTCCATAGTGAACCACCTCACACTTTTCCGCATTAAAATCCACCTGCCACCTCTCAGCCCAGCTCTGCAGCGTATCTATGTCCCTCTGTATCCTATAACATCCTTCAGCACTATCCACAACTCCACCGACCTTCGTGCCATCTGCAAATGTACTAACCCATCCTTCTACACCCTCTTCCAGGTCATTTATAAAAATGACAAACAGCAGTGGCCCCAAAACAGATCCTTGCGGTACACCACTAGTAACTGAACTCCAGGATGAACATTTGCCATCAACCACCACCCTCTGTCTTCTTTCAGCTAGCCAATTACTGATCTAAACCGCTAAATCACCTTCAATCCCATACTTCCTTATTTTCTGCAATAGCCTACCGTGTGGAACCTTATCAAATGCCTTACTGAAATCCATATACACCACATCAACCGCTTTACCCTCATCCACCTGTTTGGCCACCTTCTCAAAAAACTCAATAAGGTTTGTGAGGCATGACCTACCCTTCACAAAACCGTGTTGACTATCGCTAATCAACTTGTTCTTTTGAAGATGATTATAAACCCTATTTCTTATAACCTTCTCCAACATTTTACCCACAACCGAAGTAAGGCTCACAGGTCTATAATTACCAGGGTTGTCTCTACTCCCCTTCTTGGACAAGGGGACAACATTTGCTATCCTCCAGTCTTCCGGCACTATTCCTGTCGACAAAGACGACATAAAGATCAAGGACAAAGGCTCTGCAATCTCCTCCCTGGCTTCCCAGAGAATCCTAGGATAAATCCCATCTGGCCCAGGGGACTTATCAATTTTTACACTTTCCACAATTGCTAACACCTCCTCCTTGTGAACCTCAATTCCATCTAGCCTGGTCGACTGAACCTGAGTATTCTCCTCGACAACATTGTCTTTCTACAGTGTAAACATTGACGAAAAATATCCATTTAACACTTCCCCTATCTCCTCTGATTCCACACACAACTTTCCACTACTATCTTTGATTGGCCCTAATCTTACTCTAGTCATTCTTTTGTTCCTGATATACCTATAGAAAGCCTTAAGGGAAAATCAAGGGTTTTCCTTGATCCTATCCGCCACTGACTTTTCGTGTCCTCTCCTCGCTCTTCTTAACTCTCCCTTTAGGTCCTTCCTGGCTAACTTGTAACTTTCAAGTGCCCTAACTGAGCCTTCATGTCTCATCCTAACATAAGCCTTCTTCTTCCTCTTGACAAGTGCTTCAACTTCCTTAGTAAACCACGGTTCCCTTGCTCGACAACTTCCTCCCTGCCTGACAGGTACATACTTATCAAGGACACGCAGCAGCTGTTCCTTGAAAAAGCTCCACATTTCGATTGTACCCATCCCCTGCAGTTTCCTTCCCCATCCTATACATTCTAAATCTTGCCGAATAGCATCATAATTGCCTTTCCCCCAGCTATTGGGGGGGGGTGTTTTCTAGAGCTGTTGGGGAGGGTTTAAACTAATGTGGCAGGGGGATGGGAACCAATGCTGGAAGTTGGAAGGTAGTAAAACAGGGACAGAAACAAAAGGAAGTAAGGGGAAAAGTGCAAGGCGGAGAAGACATAGTCAGAAATCCATAAGGGCGACAGTACAAGGTACAGTGACTGAGGGGAGCACAGTGAATAGGCCCAGTAATAACAAAAGGAATAAAACTGGAGATGTTAAGATTCAAAACAGAGGTAAAAAAACCAACATAAGTGTACTTTCCCTGAATGCTCGTAGTATTCGGAATAAAGTAAATGAGTTGGTGGCACAAATCATCGTAAATGACTATGATTTAGTGGCCATTACTGAAACATGGTTAAAGGATGGTCACGACTGGGAGTTAAATATCCGAGGGTATCAAACTATTCGGAAGGACAGAGTGGATGGTAAGGGAGGTGGTGTTGCTCTGTTATTTAAGGATGACATCCGGGCAATAGTAAGGGATGACATCGGTGCTATGGAGGATAAGGTTGAATCCATTTGGGTGGAAATCAGGAATAGTAAGGCGAAAAAGTCACTGATAGGAGTAGTCTATCGGCCACCAAATAGTAACGAGATGGTGGGGCAGGCAATAAACAAAGAAATAACTGATGCATGTAGAAATGGTACAGCAGTTATCATGGGGGATTTTAATCTACATGTCGATTGGTATAACCAGGTTGGTCAAGGCAACCGTGAGGAGGAGTTTATAGAATGTATCCGCGATAGTTTCCTAGAACAGTATGTAATGGAACCTACGAGGGAACAAGCGGTCCTAGATCTTGTCCTGTGTAATGAGACAGGATTGATTCATGATCTCATAGTTAGGGATCCTCTCGGTAGGAGCGATCACAATATGGTGGAATTTAAAATACAGATAGAGGGTGAGAAAGTAAAATCAAATACTAGTGTTTTGTGTTTAAACAAAGGAGATTACAAGGGGATGAGAGAAGAACCAGCTAAGGTAGACTGGGAACTAAGACTTTATGGTGGAACAGTTGAGGAACAGTGGAGAACCTTCCAAGCGATTTTTCACAGTGCTCAGGAAAGGTTTATACCAACAAAAAGGAAGGACGGAAGAAAGAGGGAAAATCGACCGTGGATATCTAAGGAAATAAGGGAGAGTATCAAATTGAAGGAAAAAGCATATAAAGTGGCAAAGATTGCTGGGAGATTAGAGGACTGGGAAATCTTTAGGGGGCAACAGAAAGCTACTAAAAAAGCTATAAAGAATAGTAAGATAGAGTATGAGAGTAAACTTGCTCAGAATATAAAAACAGACAGTAAAAGTTTTTACAAATATATAAGGCAAAAAAGAGTGGCTAAGGTAAATATTGGTCCTTTAGAGGATGAGAAGGGAGTTTTAATAATGGGAAATGAGGAAATGGCTGAGGAACTGAACAGGTTTTTTGGGTCGGTCTTCACAGTGGAAGACACAAATAACATGCCAGCGACTGATAGAAATGAGGCTATGACAGGTGAGGACCTTGAGAGGATTGTTATCACTAAGGAGGGAGTGATGGGCAAGCTAATGGGGCTAAAGGTAGACAAGTCTCCTGGCCCTGATGGAATGCATCCCAGAGTGCTAAAAGAGATGGCTCGGGAAATTGCAGATGCACTAGTGATAATTTACCAAAATTCACTAGACTCTGGGGTGGTCCCGGTGGATTGGAAATTAGCAAACGTGACGCCACTGTTTAAAAAAGGAGGTAGGCAGAAAGCAGGAAATTATAGGCCAGTGAGTTTAACTTCGGTAATAGGGAAGATGCTGGAATCTATCATCAAGGAAGAAATTGCGAGGCATCTGGATAGAAATTGTCCCATTGGGCAGACGCAGCATGGGTTCGTTAAAGGCAGGTCATGCCTAACTAATTTAGTGGAATTTTTGAGGACATTACCAGTGCAGTAGATAACGGGGAGCCGATGGATGTGGTATATCTGGATTTCCAGAAAGCCTTTGACAAGGTGCCACACAAAAGGTTGCTGCATAAGATAAAGATGCATGGCATTAAGGGTAAAGTAGTAGCATGGATAGAGGATTGGTTAATTAATAGAAAGCAAAGAGTTGGGATAAATGGGTGTTTCTATGGTTGGCAATCAGTAGCTAGTGGTGTCCCTCAGGGATCCGTGTTGGGCCCACAATTGTTCACAATTTACATTGATGATTTGGAGTTGGGGACCAAGGGCAATGTGTCCAAGTTTGCAGATGACACTAAGATGAGTGGTAAAGTGAAAAGTGCAGAGGATACTGGAAGTCTGCAGAGGGATTTGGATAGGTTAAGTGAATGGGCTTGGGTCTGGCAGATGGAATACAATGTTGACAAATGTGAGGTTATCCATTTTGGTAGGAATAACAGCAAACGGGATTATTATTTAAACGATAAAATATTAAAGCATGCCGCTGTTCAGAGAGACTTGGGTGTGCTAGTGCATGAGTCACAGAAGGTTGGTTTGCAGGTGTAACAGGTGATTAAGAAGGCAAATGGAATTTTGTCCTTCATTGCTAGAGGGATGGAGTTTAAGACTAGGGAGGTTATGTTGCAATTGTATAAGGTGTTAGTGCGGCCACACCTGGAGTATTGTGTTCAGTTTTGGTCTCCTTACTTGAGAAAGGATGTACTGGCGCTGGAGGGTGTGCAGAGGAGATTCACTAGGTTAATCCCAGAGCTGAAGGGGTTGGATTATGAGGAGAGGTTGAGTAGACTGGGACTGTACTCGTTGGAATTTAGAAGGATGAGGGGGGATCTTATAGAAACATTTAAAATTATGAAGGGAATAGATAGGATAGATGCGGGCAGGTTGTTTCCACTGGCGGGTGACAGCAGAACTAGGGGGCATAGCCTCAAAATAAGGGGAAGTAGATTTAGGACTGAGTTTAGGAGGAACTTCTTCACCCAAAGGGTTGTGAATCTATGGAATTCCTTGCCCAGTGAAGCAGTTGAGGCTCCTTCATTACATGTTTTTAAGGTAAAGATAGATAGTTTTTTGAAGAATAAAGGGATTAAGGGTTATGATGTTCGGGCCGGAAAGTGGAGCTGAGTCCACAAAAGATCAGCCATGATCTAATTGAATGGCGGAGCAGGCTCGAGGGGCCAGATGGCCTACTCCTGCTCCTAGTTCTTATGTTCTTATGTTCTTATGTTCTTATAATTCTTGCCTTGCGGTATATAGCTATCCCTGCCCATTGCTAAAGTAAACATAACCGAATTGTGATCACTATCACCAAAGTGCTCACCTACATCTAAATCTAACACCTGGCCGGGTTCATTACCCAGTACCAAATCCAATGTGGCCTCGCCCCTTGTTGGCCTGTCTGGTAGATGGAGTCAAAGAAGCTTTGGTCACAGGAGGAGGCTGCTTTTAATCAAGTTATCCAGCCTAATGCCATGTTCCAATGCTCTTTGGCATTGAAATATTTACCTGGGTGTTCTTAAATGCAATCAGAATTTTTCTCCCACAATTTCAGACTGCCACCCCTGTCTGTGTTGAAGTAAATTCTCTTCAGCTCCTTTAATCAAATTGTAACATTTTTAATAATAAATTTAGAGTACCCAATTAATTTTTTCCAATTAAGGGGCAATTTTAGCAATCCACTTACCCTGCACACCTTTGGGGGGCAAAACTCACACAAACACGAGGAGAATGTGCAAACTCCACACGGACAGTGACTCAGAGCCAGCATCAAACCTAGGACCTCGGCGCTGTGATGCAGCAGTGCTAACCACTGTGCCACCATGCCGCCTTGAACAGTTAACTCGGTTTCTATTGTTATTTAGCATCTGTGCTCAGGCAGCTGGTCCTTCCTATCCACTCCAGACTAATTTTAACACATCAATTCAATCGGCATGAGCTGGTTGGATCTGTTCCTGTGACTACAATCCCAAAATAAATCTCCCAGAACCACATCTGCTCGTGAAAAGAACTCTTTTCAAAGATTTGCATAGTTAATCAAGTAACCTGCTTTGTTAACTTTATATATAAGTGCCATTTGAACTGCATTAGGATGCTTAATTGGAATTCGGGGCAGGTGTAGATAGTAAGTTCAAGTTTATCCTTTTATTAAAGAATGGTTTGACTGATAATAGTAATGCTATTTCTTTGATGTTAAAATGGCTAATCTGGTGTTTAAATTAAAGCTCATTTTAACATGAATGATACCCGTCAGACTGAGTTGCCACTCCTGACGAAAGTATCCTTTCCTTACAGCTTTACAAATAGAACATTTTGGGTATTATCCAGTTTCCAACCTAATGTTGGGGTCTTGTCTAACAATACGACATGAGGAAATGGAGCTGGATGGGTGGCCATTTGGCTCAGATTCGTAGGTCTTCCTTATCCACACTATGTCGAGTCATCATAATTATAACACCTCAATTAAGCATGAACTGGTTGGGTCTGTTCCTGTGACTGCAATCCCTGAATAACCATTTCTGTTCCAAAGAAAACAACCTGAGTTTATCCACTCTCTCACCATGCCAGCATCCTTCTCAATCTTCACTTTGGACTCTGAGCTTTTTACCAATTTGAAAATATCCAGATCTACCTGGACAGATGCAAGAATGCCAAATTTCAAAGGGAGCAACCATTTATACTGCGTGAGGAAAGGCAACTTGGCTCTGATTGGTCAAAACATTGTTCTGGAAAATACACCAAAGAATCACTTTGAATCTGTGCCCTCTCGTTCTTGATTTTTATACAATACCCGAGCTGAGGTCTAATTAGTGTCTTGTATAAATTCAGCATAACCTCCTTGATCTTATTAATAAAACCCAGAATACTATATAATTTATGAAATGTTCTCTCCACCTGTCTTGCAACATCAATAATCTTTGCACACATACACACAGGTCCTCCAAACCCTGCACACCCTGAAGAAATTCACCCCTTATTTTATATTTCCTGTCCATGTTCTTCCGACCAAAATGCATCATCTCACACTTCTCCACATTGGATTTTATAGGTCAACTCTCTGCCTACTCCACCATCCTGTCTGCATCCTTTTGAAGTTCAATCAGAGAGTCGGGAGCTCAAAAGGATACCAGGAGAAGGAGCAGGCAGCATCTTCCAGTTTCGAAGAAGAGTGTGCGTGTTTTTCATCCTGGAATGTGATAACATGAATCATACATATGTTGTAATTATCTATTGACATCTCAAATTAGCAACTGTGCTTGAGGTGTTGGGTGAACTGAAGACAGGAATTAAAAGGACAGTATTTGGCTGGAAAATGCAGGTGACGTTACTGCCTGAATGTGGGGGTGACATACAGATTAGTACAAACATTTTATTGGAGTGTGCCAATGAAAAAGATGTGAGAGAAAGTGTTACTGCTGAGGAAGAGCCCAAATTGATTGATCATTTGGAAGGAAATCTCACTGTCACTATTGCACATAGGGGGCGAAATTCTCCGACCCCACGCAGGGTCGGAGAATTGGCGGGAAGCGGCGTTATTTCCGCTCCCACAGGTTTTCGAATTCTCCCGCCGGTAAAAAACCGGCGTTGTGCAAATCCCGCCGGCAGCCTGTGAAAACAGCTGGCGCCGGCGGGATTTCATTTTTTTTGCACTGACCTTAAATCTCCGGCCCGGATGGGCCGAAGTCCCGCCGACGTGGCCACGGGTCACGTCGGCGCAAATCAAAGTTGGTTTAAAACGGCGTCAACCATTGATGATGGTTGACGCCGTTCAGTGTCGGGGGTGAATGCGCGTGGGGTGGGTAGCGGCATTGGAGCGCGGTGGGGGGGAGCGGTGGGGGGGGCGGCATTGGAGCGCGGTGGGGGGAGCGGTATTGGAGCGCGGTGGGGGGGGCGGCATTGGAGGCATTGGAGGCATTGGAGCGCGCGGTGGGGGGAGCGGTGGGGGGAGCGGTGGTGGGAGCGGTGGGGGGGCGGCATTGGAGGCATTGGAGGCATTGGAGCGCGCGGTGGGGGGAGCGGTGGGGGGAGCGGTGGTGGGAGCGGTGGGGGGGCGGCATTGGAGCGCGGTGGGGGGAGCGGTATTGGAGCGCGGTGGGGGGGCGGCATTGGAGGCATTGGAGGCATTGGAGCGCGCGGTGGGGGGAGCGGTGGGGGGAGCGGTGGTGGGAGCGGTGGGGGGGGCGGCATTGGAGCGCGGTGGGGGGAGCGGTATTGGAGCGCGGTGGGGGGGTGGCATTGGAGGCATTGGAGGCATTGGAGCGCGGTGGGGGGAGCGGTGGGGGGGAGGCATTGGAGGCATTGGAGCGCGCGGTGGGGGGAGCGGTGGGGGGAGCGGTTGGGGGGCGGCATTGGAGGCATTGGAGCGCGCAGTGGGGGGAGCGGTGGTGGGAGCGGTGGGGGGAGCGGTGGGGGGGATAGGGGATGGGGAGGAGGTAGGGGAGAGAGGGGTGGGGAGGTGGGGGTGTTGGGAATAGAGAGATCAATCACTTACCTCGAGTGCCGGTCGATTGGGGGGGGGAGGTGTTTGTTAAGAGAGAGAGATCAATCAATTACTTTAGTGCTGGTAGATTGGGGGGGGATGGATGGGGGGGGGGATGGATGGGGGGGGGGGGATGGATGGGGGGGGGATGGATGGGGGGGATGGATGGGGGGGGATGGATGGGGGGGGGTTGTTGTGGTTGGGGTGGGTGATGAGGGCAGTGATGACATGGTTGACTTCCCTGCCACAACCCCCCACCCCCTGCAGGCCATGTTTTTCAATCAGCCTGTGATGTTGGCCGCCGTAGTTGCATCCGCGATTGTACAAGTCGCCCTGGAGGAGGAGGAGGAGGAGGAGGAGGAGAACGAGGAGGAGGAGGAGGAGGAGGAGAACGAGGAGGAGGAGGAGGAGGAGGAGAACGAGGAGGAGGAGGAGGAGGAGGAGGAGGAGAACGAGGAGGAGGAGAACGAGGAGGAGGAGGAGGAGGAGGAGGAGAACGAGGAGGGGGAGGAGAACGTTGTGGCGGCACATAGACGGAGACGTCTGAGGAGGCCCCGTGTGTACATATCCCGTTCATCGTTCCTGGAACTCACAGACCGGGCATGCAGGAGGAGACTCCGGATGAGCCCTGAAACCGTGGCACACATATGCAACCTGATGGCTCACCTGGCACCGCGTGGCACTGGGGGAGGACATCCTCTCCCCGTGTCACTCAAGGTTACAGTGGCCCTCAACTTTTACGCCACGGGCTCATTCCAGGCGCCGACTGGGGACCTGTCTGGCATCTCACAGGCATCGGTGCACCGGTGCATCCGGGCAGTGACAGACGCCCTTTATGCCATCGCGGACCGCTACATCCGCTTCCCCATGGACCAGGCGAACCAGGATGCCCGGGCCGTGGGGTTCTCTGCCATGGCTGGTTTTCCCATGGTCCAAGGGTTGATCGATGGGATGCACGTAGCCGTGCGGCCACCTGCAGACGACAGGGCCGTCTTCACAAACAGGAAAGGGACATATTCTGTGAACACCCAAGTGGTCTGCGACCACCGCATGATAATCATGCACGTTTGCGCACGGTTCCCGGGAAGTGTTCATGACTCATACGTGTTGTCGCGGTCGAACATCCCTGGAATGTTCAAGGGACGCCACCGCCGGATGAGGGGCTGGTTGCTGGGAGATAGGGGTTACCCGTTGCGGACGTGGCTGATGACGCCTGTACGGAGGCCACAGACTAACGCAGACAATAGATACAACGATGCCCATGCAGCGACCAGGGGTCTAATTGAGAGGTGCTTCGGGATCCTCAAGTCGCGATTCCGGTGCTTGGACATCTCTGGGGGGGCCCTCCAGTACCCGCCAGATAGGATCGGCCGCATCATTGTGGTGTGTTGTGTCCTGCACAACATCACCCAGCAGAGGGGTGATGTGCCGCAGACAGAGGAGGGGGGAGTGGAGGAGCGGGAGGAAGAGCCGCAGACTTCCCCAGACGAGGGAGATGGGGGCAATGGTCAGGGCAGACGGGCAGATCATTGGCGGGTGGCCGCCCGACCTCACCGTCTAGGCCAGCGAGCACGGGACAGGCTGATAGCCGGCCGGTTCACAGACTAGGGTGGTAGCGATTCTGCAAGTATGGCGACGTTCCACACGCCTTTGCAACATCCGATCACCCTCAACCCCCCCCCCCACCCACCCACCCAACACTCTGACTCCCCCTCACCCGCCCAACACCCTCACTCCCCCTCACTAACCATGCACCAAGTCCCAACACCTCACCAACCATTCCCACATCACCTGAAAGTACAACACCCCTCCATTGCACATCCACTGCGACACAATGGGCAGTCATCACACGGTTGCCGATGGAAGCGTGTCTACTGCTGTCCATGGAGGATGATGACGTCACGCACTGCGATGAGCTCCTGGCTCCATTTCGTCGCTCAATGTCTGACCCATGGCCACAGTACCACCAGCCTTCCGGACCATCCCTGCATGCGGCCGTCACACTGCAGCGCTCGGTCACATCCTCTGCCCAGAGGGATTGAGAGGGCGGGCAAGGTGAAGGGGGGGGGGGGGGGCACACTCACCTGAGGCCGACATCAGACCCTCCACACACACTGGCACTCAACCTACATGACACGCATCGGACAGAACACAAAGGCAGCCTCTGTAGGTGCGTTAGTGATTTTAATAACAAACAGTTCAAACATGTGCCCTAGACCCTGAATCTACTGTGCCCTTCACCCATGCCAACTTACTAAGTGTCTACTATCTTGCTTTTACGGACCCTTTTACTACGTCTAGGTGCTTCCCCAGACAGTACAGCAGGACTGGAGGTGGACTCCTGCGATTCCAGCCCTGTGACTTTGGATCCGTTTAGCGGACGTTTCCTGGGGCGGCCCGGCCTAGATGGGCCAGGCCGCGGCTCGGGTGACTGGGATGGCGAGCTGCCAGCCTGTCTTACCCGCTGCCCACCAGATGCACCTGGGACGGAAGGGGGGGAGTCCGAGGTAGCGCGGTGTTCCGGGACCTCCTCTACAGGGGGACCCGGTACAGAGCACAGCACCTCCTCCTCCCTCGGGGTGCCCGATGGCCCCCGGGCCTCTACATGGGTCGGGGGTGCGTCTGGAACAGCCATCCGACGCTCCCCCGGCACCTGGCGCTGCCAGTCCTGGAGGCCCGTGCTGGTACTGACAAGGGTCCTCAGATCTGCAGCCATGGAGCTGAGGGAGTTGACCATCCCTCTTTGTGTGTCGGAGACGTCGGAGAGGTGATTGATTATGACACTCATGCCCTCAGCGATGGACTGCTGAGACTGCACCATGGCCTGATGAGACAGAGCCACAACGTTTAATGCCTCAGCAATCATCCGCTGTGTCTGGTTCATGGCTTCCAGTGAGTGGGAAGCCACGTCCTGGGACACGGACGCCGCCTGCACGGACAGCTCCAGAGCCTGAATACTGCGACCCATGTCAGACACCGTTGCACCCATTGCCTCGACCGCGGACGCCACCCGTGCGGTTTCGGTATGGGTGGCACGTATGAGCGGCACGACTTCCTGCACCTGGACACGGTTGGACTCCTCCACCTGCGTGTGCATCAGCTGCAAGCCGGCCCTCACCCTCTTCCTTGGACCCAGGTTTGTTGATTGCATGGGGTCTATGGGTGGGTCCGTTGACTCCAGGAACCCAGGACCAGTCTGGGCGGCAGATGTCTGCTTGCGCCAGGATGCCCTCCGACCACCCGGCCCCTCTGCCGCTCCTACCTCCACCTGCTGCACTGGGACGACAGTGTGGTGCTCACCAGCGAGTGACCCTAAGGAATCATCACTAAAAAGCCCAGCCGGGGTGAGTGTGTCTGCGATGGTGCAGCGTGCTGGAGAAAGCTGTGCCGGTAAACTGTGCGCATTGTCCGATTGGCTGTCTGATGACGGCTGGGGTTCCCCCATCTGTGGGGCCCGTCCACTGTCCTGGGTGGCAGTGTCCTGCCCTTGGGTGTCCATTTGTCTGTGCGTCGGGGGCCTCTGGCTTATCCCCTCATCGCGGCGTCTTCTCAGCACTCGTCGCCGGATGCGCCCGTCACGCGAGCGTACATGACAGATGACCACACGTCTCCTCTGCCGCACCGGGGCATCCTGTGGCCGTTGCAGGCCAGAGGGGCCGGGTCGCTCCCTCTCCTGTGGTCTCAGTGGGGCATCCTGCGGGCGGGGGGCATCCGCGGTGACGGGTGCCTCGATGTCTGGACCTTCAAGACACAAGACAGCATGGTTAAGCACTCAGATCGGGGGATATGGGGAGAGGGGATTGGGGGGGGGGTATGAGAGAGGGGGAAGGGCCGTGGGTGGCTCACTTGCTCGCGGGCCGCCGTCCTCTGCGTTGCCAAACGCCCGGTCCTCGGGTCCTCCTGCCATCTCCAGGGCCCTCTACTCGTGGACCGTGAGTGGTCTCTCCTCTGCACTGCCCCCACCACTCGCTCGAGACCTCCTGTTGAACGAAAGCTTCTCCTGTTGAAGGGTGGGTAGCAAATGTAGCAACAACAGTGTTAGACACGAAACCAATATTCAATTTGCTTTCCCAATAATCTAGTTTACTGCATGCTAGCTTTTTTTCTTTAATGCTTGGAGACCCCCAGATCCAACAGTTTTGCAGCTTTCAGCACTCTTTCTCCATGTTAATCATATGCAGCTCATTTATTCCTCCTACCGTAGTTCTGAACGTTATATTTTACTTATTTATATCCCGTCTGCCATTTGTTGGCTAACTAACTTAATCTGTCCAAATTCCTTTGTAGACTTGTGCCTTCACACCAGTTGATGTGTCTGCCACGATTATGGCAGAAGCGATTCCACTTCCCTCATGAATATAAATAGCAATGTCAACCTCATCATGGTTTCTAAAAGCAGATGCTGGAAATGAATTGGTGTTGATGTAGTGTCCTGATAGAAGCGCCAGTGTCGGAGCCTTTAAGGACGTGCAAAGGGGCCAGCACCGGTGCCCAGTGGAAATCTAGCTATTCTAACTCAGGCAAACATTGAATTTGGTTCAGTCCTGACTGGCACCCGAGAGCTTGATTAGTTTGTACTTCCTTTAAGCATTCCTCTCCCCACACACTTGGGGAGCCAGGAAATAGGACCTTAAAGAGTTGCACCGACATTCGCAACTGTAGAGCTACAGACACAGCTGAATGCCATGCAGGAGAGTTGGGACAACCTGTTCCCTGGACAAGGAAGGAGACAGATTCCAGCCGGTGTTCAGAGGTTCAGCGTCACGGGCCCCACTCCAAGGAATCGTCATCAGAGCAGTCATAATCAGCTCAATGTCCTTGGGTCGGTCCATATCAGTCACCAGCCCATATCCCCTGGCAACGGTGATGACACATTAGGGATGGTGACCAGGTCAGACTGGAGGTCAGGTTCAAGGTCAAGTTCAGACTGGAGGTCAGGTTCAAGGTCAAGTTCAGACTGGAGGTCAGGTTCAGACTGGAGGTCAGGTTCAAGGTCAAGTTCAGACTGGAGGTCAGGTTCAAGGCCAAGTTCAGACTGAAGGTCAGGTTCAAGGTCAAGTTCAGAATGAAGGTCAGGTTCAAGGTCAAGTTCAGACTGGAGGTCAGGTTCAAGGTCAAGTTCAGACTGAAGGTCAGGTTCAAGGTCAAGTTCAGACTGAAGGTCAGGTTTGGGTTTCAATGTCACGGGGAGGGGACTCACCCTGGCTGCCCTGACGAGGTCGTTTATCTTCTTATGGCACTGAGTGCCTGTCCTTGGGGTGATTCCGGCAGAACTGACCACCTCAGCGACATCCCTCCACAGACGACTACGTCGGCGCGGGGCGAGCCTGCGCCCATCTCGGGGGTAGAGGTCCTCCCTCCTGGCCTCTACAGCGTCCAGGAGCGCTTCCAAGTCTTGATCCTGAAATCTTGGCGCTGGTCTACAGGACGCCATGTCCGCACATCTGGCAGGGGGTGGGCGAAAGCGCTATTTGTTTCCGGGTTCGCCAGGCGCCGTTGATGAAGTCGCCCGACGCATCACCTGCGGGGCGCATTAACATGACGCGTCCGGGAACGGAGAATAGCGGCCTTAAAGAAGGCCCCGACGCCGGCGTGAGTAGCACCGATTTTTTTCGCAGGCAACCCGCGTTACGAAGAATCCAGCCCAGGAGCTTTAAAATCAGTTCCTCCCCAGATGGGACTTGAACCCACAACCCCTGGCTTAGGAGGCCAGTCACTTAGCCATTAGGACACTGGGGCTGTACCAGTGCTCCTGCTGCAGCTTGTAACATAGCCCTTTGTCTCTAGATCAATTGGGTCATTATGGGATCAAATGCCAGTTCCTGTCTCGAATCACTGCCAAATTCGAAGGCATTTTGTGGACCTTTTCATTTGTATTCTATCAATTACAAAGCTCACAACAATGATGTAACAGGATGTGATTGCCTCTTGTGCATTGACAATTGGTCCAGCTGAACCTTCTTAATCATTTATTGTCAGCAGTCTGATATTGGGGAAATTTCTAGAAATGATAATTTGGTACAAAATTAACAGCCACTTGGGCAAATGTAGGTTTGTTAAGGAAGTTCATTATGGATTTTTGTTCGTGGACAACCTGTTTTAGTTGTGGTTTTGATGATGTGCAGAGAGTATCGATGAGGTTAATGTGACTGATGTTAAGCACATGGATTTGCAAAAGACATTTGATAAATTACAGCACAGCAGATGTGTAAACTGAGCTCGGACTGATTGAATAATAGTGACAGTAACATCATGGATACAAAATTGGTTGAGTGACTGAAACAGCGAGTGGGTGTGAACAGTTATCTTGCAGGCTTGAGGAGGAACATAGAACATAGAACAGTACAGCACAGAACAGGCCCTTCGGCCCTCGATGCTGCGCCGAGCAACGACCACCCCACTCAAACCCACGCATCCACCCCATACCCATAACCCAACAACCCCCCCCCTTAACCTTACTTTTTAGGACACTACGGGCAATTTAGCATGGCCAATCCACCTAACCCGCACATCTTTGGACTGTGGGAGGAGGTAATGGCAAAATGGTATTGTCACTGGGCTGGTATCAGTGACCCAGGGGACCAGAATCCCACCACAGCTGATGGTGACATTTGAATTCAACAAATAAAACGTTGACTTAAATGTCTGATGATGACCATTGTGGTAAAAACCCGTGGGAAGGAAATCTGCTGTTACTCCAGACCCACAGCAATGTGACTGATAAATTTACCTGTTCGATACAAGCCACTCAGTTCAAGGGTAGTTTGGGATGGACAATGAATACTGGCCCAGGTAGTGATGCCTACATCCCATTACAAATAGATAAAACATTCTCCAGGGGGCCAGTGTTTGGATTCCCGCTGATTCATCTAATAACCTGGACCGTAATGTACACAATTTCAAACTTTACAGATGAGCTGAAACTTGGAAGTATTGTGTATTATGAGGAGGGTGATGTTCTGCTTCATAAGGATATTGACATGCTGGTGGAATGGGTGGAAAAATGACAAAGTAAGTTCAATGTAGATGACATGAATCAGAATTGAGTGTCTACATTTTAAATTAACAACTGTGCCTGAGGTGTTGGGTAACTGACGATCGGTGTTAAAGCGACTGTAATTGCCTGGAAATTGCAGGTGACATTCTTCCCCTGAAGATTGGGATGGTGCACAGTTTGAACATTGTGTTAGATTGTGACAGTGAAAACCACAAGACAGAACAGTATCCACTGAGGTTAGTTACCTCTCCTGGAATGTATTTTGATACAAGAACAGTAAATGCTGGGAAAACCCAGCAGTTCTGGCAGCATCTGTGGACAGAGACAACAGAGCTACTGTTTTGAGTCCATGTGACTCTTCCTCAGGGCTAAAGAGAGGGAGAAATGTGATGGAATTTCTACTGTTTCGTGGGGGAGATGGTGGAACAGCTGGAGCAGAGTAGAAGCTCAGTGATTGATGGGTGCTAGGAGAGATTGCAACAAAGATGTGTATGTCACGATCAAAGGAAACGTTCATGGCATTAAGTAGTGTGCTCGTAGTGGAATAAAGCTAAGTTCTCAGAAAATGCTAATGGCAGAACAAGGGTGAGTGCTCACTGAAATCAAAACGTCTGAACGAGTGAGGTAGGGGAAGGGAATGGGGTTTGCGTTGGGCCGAGAAATGTTATGGATATTTAATAAAACGACTTCAAGATGTAGGCGAACAGTTGCAGTCTAAAGTTGCTGAACTCAGTGTTGAGTCCTGAAGGCTGTAACGTGCCCATTCGGAAGGTGAGGTGCTCCTGCAGTTTGCGTTGGGCTTCTCTGGGACGTTACAGCAGCCAAGGATGGACATGTGTACACAAGGTCAAGATGCTGAGTTAAAATGGCAGCAACAGGAAGTTTGGGGTCATGGTTGTGGGCTGAACAAAAGCATTCTGCAAAGTGTTCACCCAGTATGTGTCTAGTCTCTCCAGTGTAGAGGAGACCACATTGGGAACAGCTAATACAGTAGACCAAAATGAAGGAGGTGCAAGTGAAACGCTGCTTAACCTGAAAGGAATGTTTGAAGCGTTAGACAGTGAGGCGAGAAAGGGACAGCTGTTGCACCCTTTGTAATTGATTGAGAAGGGGATGAATATGATGGAGGAGTGGTCCAGAGTGTTGCGGAGGGAGAGCTCCCTGTGAAATGCTGATAAGGTGGATAAAATATGGCATCAATTTATTTTGATATTCGTTCAGGCTCAAAAGCTGCTCCAGCCCCAATAGGACTTGGATCCGTGCTCCCTGGCTCCAGAGGCCAGTGCATTCTCCTCTAGGTTACTGGGGTATCACAAGATGCAAACTTGGAGCTTGCAACATATTCCTTTGTCTCTATGTAATGCTTATAAGATTTTGTGCTTTTTGAGGTCCAACCTATTGAACCACATTGCTACAATTCCAAAGCTCCAAAAAATGGATGCAACAGGATCAACTTTTGTGTTTTCAAATTAATGGACAAGGTGTGTGAATCACTGGCTAGGCCAACATTTTTTTCCCATACTAAATTGCATGTGAGAAGCTGGTGGTGAGCTGCCTTCTTGAACCACTGCAATCCACATGGTGTAGATGCACCCACAGTGCTGTTCGAGAGGGAGTTCCAGGATTTTGACTCAGCCACAGTGAAGAAAAAGTGATACATTTCTAAGTCAGGGTTGTGAGTGGTTTAGAGGGAAAATTCCCACTGGTGGTGTTCCCAGGTATCTGCTGCGCTTGTCCTAGGTGTTAGTGGCCGTTTTGAAAGCTGCTGTTCCCATGGGGGTCAGGAGCTAAAATAATTTGCCCTTGGCAATTCAGGAGTGGGAAAACAACTGCGATGGACTGAATGTCTGCAGAAGGGGAAGAAATGAAGAGGGTTGCTTTTTCCTGGATGGTGGTGGGCTCCTTGAGTCTTGTTGGAGCTGCATTCATCCAGGCAAATGGAGAGTAGTCCACTACTTATGCTTTGTATATGATGGACAGGCTTTGGGGAGGGGGGGGGGGGGGGTCAGGAGGTGAGTTACTCTCCAAAGGATTCTTAGCCTCTGACCTGCTCTGATAGCCACTGTATTAAAATGGCTACTCCAATTCAATTTATGGTCAATGGTAACCACCAGGATGTTGGTTGTGGGGGATTCAGTGAATGTCAAGAGGTAATGGTTAGATCCTCTCTTGTTGGAGATGATCTTTGCCTGGCACTTGCCACTAGTTACCCCAAGCCTGAATATTATCCAGGTTTTGCTGCATTTGGACATGAACTGATTCAGTATCTGAGGAGTCACAAATGGTGCTGAACATTGTGCAATCATCAGCAAAGGAAGGTTATTGATGAAGCATCTGAAGATAGTTGGGCCAAGGACACTAGCATGAGGCACTCCTATAGTGATGTCCGGGGATTGAGATGACTGACTTCGAACCACCACAACCATCTTCCTTTGTCTCCAGTTTTGCTCGGGCTCCTTGATTCCCCACTTAGTCAAATGCTGCCTTGATATCAACGGCAGTCACACTCACCTCACCTCTGGAGTTCAACTCTTTTGGCTATGGTTGAACCAAGGCTCTATTGAGGTCAGGAGCTGAGTGACCCTGGAGTAACCCAAACTGAGTGTCCGTGAGCAGGTTATTGCTGAGTAAGTTCCGCTTGATAGCACTGCGGATGACCCCTTCCATTAGTTTACTGATGATCGAGAGTAGACAGATTGAGCAGGGAAATTAGCAGCAAAAACTGATGCAGTTTATTGTTTGCCAAATATTTGTTGCTGATGAACTACAATTGTGCCAGGGGTGAGAGACTTCAGTTACATGGAGGGACTGGCTTATTGAAAGTACTTTGTCATTTGCGTCTGAGCCTAAATTTAACTTCACCCCAAATAAAGCTTCAATCCACAAAGTCAGGCTGGAGATACCACTGTTTTATCGATTATCCCACTTGCTGTACAGAAGACCTGATCTTTGGGCTGATAACTTTCCCTTTGCCTCCACGGAATACAGGATAAACTTCATTGTGTCTGTCCCTTTCCTAACACACACAGCCACATTGCAGCATTGTAGTGGAATCCTAGAATCCGAGAATAGTCAACACCAAAAGAGGCGATTCGGCCCATCATGTTTTTCCTGGTTCTTTCCAAGAACAATCCCATCTGTCCCACTTTTTCCTCATTTCCCTCCGATTTTGCTTCCTTTAAGTATTGATCCACTTCCCTTCTGACAGCTCGTATTGAACCTCAATCTCCCTGGATCAGGAAGGTCATTCCAAATCGTAACCATTTGTCATGAAGTTGTTTTGACAATCAGCTCAAATCGTCTTCTGCTTATTGATCCTTCAGGTATTGAAAAGTTTTGCTTGATTTATGCTTTCTAAACCTTCCATGATTTTAAACACTACTTTTCAACTTCCTCTCAACCCCCTCCCCTCAAAAGAGAACAAGCTTCACGAGTCTATTCCCATAACTGTAATTGATCATCCCCAATATCCTTCCAATAAATCTGTCCTACTACCTTTAGAGATTTGTGCACAAACAACCTCAGGTCACTCTGAGCTTGAATCCCTGTTAAAACTGTGCTCCCTAAAATGTATCAGCTCACATCTTTTTCATTAAATCTCATCTCCAATGTGTCCAACCTAATTGACCAGCTGATTATATCTTTTTGACATCAACTTTTCTCTTAGAATCATGGAATCATTGAATTTACAGTGCAGAAGGAGGCCATTCAGCCCATTGAGGCAGCCCTGGCCCTTCGAAAGAGCACCTTACTTAGGCCCATGCCTCCACTCCATCCCCATAACCCAGTAATCCCACCTAACCTTTTGGGCACTAAAGGGCAATTTAGTATGGCCAATTCACCTAACCTGCACATCTTTGGATAGTGGGTGGAAACCGGAGCAGCCGGGTGAAATCTAAGCAGTCACGGGAAGAAAGTGCAAACTCCACACAACTTCCTACCTGTTTACTACATTTCCATGTTTGTTATCATTTGTGATTTTCAAAATTGTGATCTGTACCTCCAAGCGATTACGATATATCAAAATCAGCAGTGACCTTAGTCCTCAAGTTGAATACTGATTGTAATCACTGTTTCCCAAATGCTCCTCAACTGAAACAAACTCCACTCCCGCACAACATGTCCCAGCAGTAAGTCCAGTGCTTCTTCCTCCTGCTTTGGGCTGCAAAGAAAACATTTCTCTTGCCCAAATTTCAAGAATTGCACCCTCCATTTAGTAATTGAAATCCCTCTATAGCAGGGGGGGGCAAACTACGGCCCGCGGGCCGCATGCGGCCCGCCAAAGGTCTTTATTTTTATTTATTTTTTTAATTTAAAATTTTTTTTTTAAGGTTAATGGGGGGGCTGTTGGGTTACTTACTGGTATAGGGTGGATATGTTGACTTGAGTAGGGTGATCATTGCTCGGCACAACGTCGAGGGCCGAAGGGCCTGTTCTGTGCTGTACTGTTCTATGTTCTATATGAGGCGCCCAGAATCATAACCGGGTGAAGTAATTATTTTACTTAATATACTATGCGGCCCTTTAAAATTGTGAATTTCTGAATGTGGCCCTTGCACGGAAAAGTTTGCCCACCCCTGCTCTATAGTCTTTTGGTGTTTGGCTAGATCTTCAGCATTCTTCTCAAGACACAGAAACTTCTGATCCTGCCAACAACCTCGTCTGTGTAGCTCATTACCAGCACACTATCCATTTGCCTGTGAAGTGCTTCTGGGACCAAGCAGTATTTAAACTTTGCATTTTCCAGTTGTTTGGAGGAGGACTATGCATGTATTTTATCCTAGAATGTGACAACATAAATTGTACATGTGTTGTAATTGGCTGTCGGCATCTCAAATTAGCAACTGTGCCTGAGGTGTTGGGTGAACTGAAGACAGGAATTAAAGGGACAGTATTTGGGCTGTAAAGTGTAGGTGACATTACTGCCTGAATGTGTGGATGACACACAGTTTAGTAAAAACATTGTATTGGATTGTGCTTGTGAAGAAGAAGTGAGTGAAAATGTTGCTGCAGAGGAAGAGCCCAAATTGATGGATAATTTTGACATGAATTTATACTGTATTGTTGAATCATAGAATGTAGAGTGCAGCATGCTGCTGTAAAACCTGTACCACCACAGATAGGACTTGAACCCACAAACCCTGGTTTAGGAAGTCAGTGCCTTGGGGCTGTACCAGTGCTCCTGCTGGAGCTTGTGACACAGCCCTTTGTCTCTAAAACAATCAGGTCGTTATGGGACAAAAGGCCAGTTCTGTTGATAATCCCTGCCAAATTTGAAGGCATTTTGTGGACCAGCCCTTTCTTTTCATTCACAGATATATTCTATCAATTGTAAAGCTCCCGACAATGATGTAATAGGCTGAAAGCAAATTACTGCGGATGCTGGAATCTGAAAGGAGAATTACCATGGATTTTTGTTTGTGGAAATCCTGTTTAAATAGCTTTGTTCAGTTAGATTTTGACTGTGTGCAGAGAGCATTGAGGAGGGTAATGTGGATGCTGTGATGCACATGAATTTGCAAAAGTCCAGTGCAAACAACAAATTGCCTCACAGTAATATTGTGAACAATGATTAAGCTGAAATTTAGCAGGTTGATCCTGACATTTGCAGGTGCTTCTCTCAGAGATTAAGTTGGAGTTGAAATTGAAATAGAAACCCATTGGGGTGGGTGAGAGTGTGGCAGTTTGAACACCTTTTCTCAGTATTTCGGGGAGAAAAGACTACTGCTGTGCAAGAGGCAGAAAGAAGGCAGCATCTTCCATGCAAAGCTGGTAAATTGTTTTCGTCTGAATAACCATGCAGGATGATTGTGAGAGTGAATTTTCTGTTCAAAAGTAATTTATGGAAGCCACAAGGAGTGGAAACATTTAGTGACAATAGAAAGCAATGCTCGAGTGTATCATGATTGTCGGTATCTGTAGTTCAAGTGCAATCATTAAAAATACATTGATTTCTCTTGTGGCTTCAAATCCTACATAAGATTTTCTCAAACACTTTATTTTGACAAAAGTAATCTTTAACTCTCATTACTGAAATACACACTGAGATTAATTTGCTTCAGCCGAGAAACTGCCTTCTGTCATGAATGTAGTATATTTTTATATGGATTGTATTATATACATGTTGCAAGAACATTATTAAAAGCCATATCACAGTACATTTTTTACATCCTGGGTTTACATACATGCAGACTCTGTGGCTACAAAAGGTGCAATTAAGATGTTGTAAAACTGAGATCATGTTTACGATACCCTGCAAAGTAGATCATTTGAGGCATGGCCGTGTATCGCAGACTATGTGGCCGCCGTAAATGGACGGAGACTTCCAGACATTGCATTTGGACTTAGGTAGAGATCAGAGGATCTGAGTAGATTACAGATGATATTATTAATGAGAGAAGCCAGGTCAGCAGCAGGCAGTTGAGCTTTTAGTTTTTGCCAGTTTGTTGCATGTAGTAATTTCAAATATATATTGTATCATATGTATTTGGACATAAAATACAGCAGTTAAGAACTAGTGTTTTATTGTCCTTGTTTAGCATTGTTTAAGAGGTAATTGTAAGCTATTTTCATGTCTGCTATTAAAGATATTTTAATCCTGTTTAATAATAAAGTATGTTTTAGTGTACTATAATCTGGATTGTGTATGGAGTAACTCCTGGACCAAAGAATGCTTTCCTCACAGACGTACAAATTAAATCAAATATTGGGGTTTCTGTCCAGTATCCCAGCAACTGTAAAGTTCTGGTCCGGGAATTAAATACTCAGAGTTCTAAGTTGAACAGCAGTCTGACATAGACAGATGGATCTGCAGGCTGTTATCTGAAATGATCTCTCTCTATCTTCAAGCAGTCTTCCCAAGAAATCTCCATACAACAGTACATAAAGTCGCCTCTGTTTGCTAACTTTATTTATAAGTGTTTTTTGATCTGTAATTGGCTTTGCTTAATTGGAGATAGAGAAGATATAAATCACTAGTAAAAAGGGTTGACTTTAAAAAAAATAATTGTCTAACTGTTAATTGGAAAGTAATGTTCAGTGATGTTAATGTGTTTAATCCTGTGTTAAGAATAAAGTTTGTTTTAATATAAAAGATGCCCATCATCAGAGTCATCACTCCTGGAATGAAGTACTCTTTCCTCACAGTTTTCAAAATGAATAAAAGTGTTTGGCATTCTCTTCCTGTATCCCAACAAATTATCCGGCATCTTATCTCTTCCACAGTCAGTGCAACTTAGTGCAAGGAAACCTGTGTCCTGTGTCACAAGCCCGTCAGATCCAATCACACTTTAACTCTATTTCTTTCTCCACAGATGTTGCCAGAGTTGCTGCGAATTTCTACCATTTTCACTATTCCTTATAAAGGAGTCAGTCAGATCATTACTGAGACCTTTGGAATTGATAGAATGACGTTGTGTTTGAAAAGAGAGGGCTGACCCACAAACACAGCAGACCTTCCACTGAGTATGTGGAGAGAAAGAGGCAAGAGCAAATTGCACACAATCACCTGCACAGTCCCAGTTGCCTAATGGATAAGGAACTGGCCTTCAGTGCAGGGGTTGGTGGGTTCAAGTCCTGTTTGGGGTAAGGGCTTCTTTGGGTGTGAAAGTAATACAGAATGAAATTTCATGTTCTGTGAAATGGAGGCAGCTTTTCTCAGAGGGTGGTGTATATTTTCTTATGTCTGTAATCAACCATGTTTCGGTCACAGGAGGAGGCCATTAAACTATGGTGATTTTAAATCAGTTATCCAGCCTAATCTCACTCTCGTTGCACAGCTCCGTGGCTTTGATGCTTCAAATATTTATCCTGGTATTCTTAAACGTTATCAGAGTATCTCACTCTTCCACACTTTCAGACCCCCACCTTCCTCTGTGTGGAAGTAAATTCTCCTCAGCTTCCCTCTGACCCTTTTATTAAATAGTTCAATCTATATCCACTGGTATCTAACTTCTCTGCTTAGGAAGCAGGTCCTTCCTATTCACTCCATCTGGGCCCCTCATGATTTTAACACATCAATTAAAATGGCCATGGAATGATTGGATCTGATCCAGTACCTACAATCCCTCAATCTCCTATAACCACGTGTTTTCCAAAGAAAACAACCAAAGATTATCCAACCTCTCAGATCACTAAAATTCTCCATTCCAGGCAGCATCCCAACAAGGATGTGCAGGTTAGGTGGATTGGCCATGCTAAATTGCTCTTCGTGTCCAAAGAGGTTAGGTGGGGTTACGGTGATAAGGTGGAGGTGTGGGCTTAGGCAGGGTGCTCTTTCCAAGGGCCGGTGCAGGCTCGATGGGCCGAATGGAGAATACACCAGGGAATTCCTTTAAATATTTAAATCTCTTGTTCTTGCTATTTTATGATCTTTTGCAGCATGCCCCCGGATCTCTCCGTCTCACCTGCTGGTCAATGGGGTTTCCCACTGTGGCCAGGTCCACGCCATTGGGAAATCCCTGGGCTGCCAGCGCATCGGAGAATCCCAACAGCGGAGAATCCAGCCCATTGTGTTGGATTGTGCCAATGGAAAAGATATGAGAGAAAATGTTGCTGCACAGAAAAAGCCCAAATTAGTTGATCATTTGGAAGGAATTTTTGCTGCCATTGTTGTCTTTAACACCTGCACCATCCCAGATGGGACTTGAACCCATAACTATTTGCTTACTGAGTCAGTGCCTTATCCATTAGGCCACTGGGGCTATACCAGTGCTCCTGCTGCTGCTTGTGACATAGCACTTGGGACTCAAGACCAATGGGTCATTATGGGACAAAAGGTCAATTCCTGTCTATAATCACTGCCAAATGTGAAGGCATTTTCTTTACATTCAGTGTTATGGGCCAGGGTTTAGAGAAATCCAAAGTAGATCATGGAGATCACCTGACCCACGACTTTTACTAGATTGTGGTATGGGGAGCACATGGCCCACTATACAGGTGTGGTGGAGCAGAAATCTAAAAGTATTTTTTAAAGCAAAACAATGTTTATTGTATAAACTCAGTTAACCTTTTTTAAAACATACAGTGACCATCCTAGCAACCATCAATTCTAATATAACCCCCCCCCCCCAAGAATACAACACTAAGTAATCCTTAAACTTTCCTTTTAACATCCATAAGACAAAAACCCTATTTACAGAAGGACATCAGGTTTAAATTCTCGACTGAGAGCAGTTATCATTCTGAATTCACCAAATGATCTAGAGATAGTCTTTACATGGCAGAGAGATCAAAATTACACCTTCTTCGGCTGGCTTCAGCTCCAACACTGAAACGAAACTAAAAAAAACACAGATACACCCAAGCTTTTCTTCTAAGTGAAACTAAAAAGCAGAGCCAGAGCTTAGCTCCACCCACACTCTGACATCAGTGCAGCCACTTGAGCAGACAATCATTTCTTAAAGTGATATTCACCACAGCTCTTTTATATAAACACCAATTTCTTAAAGGTATTCACACATGACAACTGCTATTCTATCAATTACAAAGCTCCCAACAATGATGTAACAGGATGTGATTGTCTCCTGTACATTGACAATTGGTCCAAATGAACCTCCTTAATCGTTTATTGTAGGCGGGCTGATTGTGGGGAAGTTTCTAGAAATGATAATTCGATACAAAATTAACAGTGACTTGGAAAAATGCAGGTTTGTTAAGAAAAATACCCAGATCTACTCGGACAAATACAAGAAAGCCAAATTTCGAAGGGAGCACTAATTTAAACTGCATGAGGAAAGGGAGCTGATCGGAAGACAATTTGGCTCTGATTGGTCAAGACATTGTCATGGAGAATACACCAAGGAATCACTTTAAAACTGTGCCCTCGTATTCTTGATCTTTTACGAGCAGGAACAGTTTCTCCCTAGCTTCCTTTCTGCCCAGCCCCCTTATGGATTTGAACATTTCTATCAATTCTCCTCTTAGCCTTCTTCACTTCAAGGACAACAGGTCAACCCTTTTCAATCTATACATAACTTAAATTTCCATCCCTGGAACCATTTTTGTAAACCTCTTCTGCATTCGCTCCAATGTGTTCACATCCTTACTATAGAGTGGTGTCCACAACTGTGCTGAGGTCTAACTAGTGACTTGAATGAATTCAGCATAACCTCCTTTCTCTTGTACTCTGTGCCCCTATTAATAAGGTCCAGAATAATATATGTTTGATGAACTGCTCTCTGTACCTGTCCTGTCATATTTAATAATCAATGTATACATCCACCCAGGTCCCTCTAATCCTAAACCCAAATAAGAATTTTACCCCTTATTTTATATTGCCTGTCCATGTTCTTCCTACCAAAATGCATCATCTCACACTTCTCCACATTGAACTTTATCGGTCAATTCTCTGCCCACTCCACCATCCTGTCTATGTCCTTTTGAAGTTCAGAGAGTCAGGAGCTGAAAAGGATATCAGGAGAAGGAGCAGGCAGTGTCTTCCAGTTTGGAGGAAGAGTGCGTGTGTTTCACACCGGATCACATGAATCATACATGTGATGTAATTGGCTGTCGACATCTCAAATTAGCAACTGTGCCTGAGGTGTTGGGTGAACTGAGGACAGGAATTAAAGTGACAGTATTTGGCTGGAAAGTGGAGGTGACGTTACTGCCTGAATGTGGGGATGACACACAGTTTAATAAAAACAGTGTATTGGATTGTGCCAATGAAAAAGATGTGAGAGAAAATGTTGCTGCAGAGGAACAGTCCAAATCAATGGATTAGTTGCACATGATAGTTTCGAATGCTGCTCCACCCCAGATGGGATTTGAACCCACAATCCCTGGCTTAGAAGGCCAGTGCCTTATCCATTAGGCCACTGGGGTTGTGCTGATGTAATTGCTGCAGCTTGTGACATAGCCCTTTGTCTCTAGACCAATCGGGTCATTATGGGACAAAAGATCAATTCCTGTCCATATATCACTGCCAAATTTGAAGGCATTTTGTGGACCAGCTCTTTCTTTTCATTCACAGCTATATTCTATCAATTACAAAGCTCCCAACACTGATGTAACAGGATGTGATTTTCTTTTGTACATTAGCAATTGGTCCAAATGAACTTTCTTAATCTTTTATTGTAGGCGAGGAAGTTTCTAGAAATGATAATTCAGTACAAATTTCACAGTCATTTGGGAAAATGCAGGTTTGTGAAGGAAAATCATCATGGCTTTGTTTAGTGGAATCCTGTTTAAATAGCTTAGTTGAATTTTGATGGTGAAGAGAGAGCTTTGAGGAGGATAATATGGTTGATGTAGTGCGCATGAATTTGCAAAAGTCCCGTGCAAACGATAACTTTCCTCGCAGCAGTGTTGTGCACAATACTGGAGCTGAGATTTAGCAGGTTGATCCTGCCATTTGCAGATGCTTCTCTCATGGATTATGCTGCAGTTGAAATTGAAATAGAAACCCATTGGGGTGGCAGTTTTAACACCTTTTCATCATTCATTCCAACCATGTATGTGTTTATAAAGATGGACCTAATGTGAATTTGTGATGAATGCTAGAGATACCCTGCAGAGTAGATCATTTGAGGCATATCCGAGTTTCTCAGACCCAAGTTCACCCCACCACCGTTGTCCGCGACAACAGAGAAATTGGTGCTCCGCCAACATTCCATTCGCTGCAGCAGGACCAGATGATCCGGCCGACGTAAACAGACAGGGAATTCAGCCAGTGTGTTTGGACTTAGGTAAGCAGATCAGAGGATCTGAGTAGGATAGAGATGATATTATTAATGGGTGGAGCCAGGTCTGTAGCAGGCAGATTAGTGTTTAGTTTTTGCGAGTGTGATGAATGTAGGAATTTCAAATGTATAGAACATAGAACAGGCCCTTCATGTTGTGCCGAGCAATGATCACCCTACTTAAACCCATGTAACCCGTATACCCGGTAACCCAACAATCCCCCCATTAACCTTACACTACGGGCAATTTAGCATGGCCAATCCACCTACCCCGCACATCTTTGGACTGTGGGAGGAAACCGGAGCACCCGGAGGAAACCCACGCACAAATGGGGAGGACGTGCAGACTCCACACAGACAGTGACCCAGCCGGGAATCGAACCTGGGACCACTGGAGCTGTGAAGCATTGATGCTAACCACCATGCTACCGTGAGGCCCTATATATTGTATTGTATTAAATGTATTTGGAGATAAAAGATAGCAGTTAGGAGTTAGTATTTCATTGTCATTGTATAGCATTGTTATACAATGGTTTGTTCCATATGTGTTTGTGGAACCCATCTTTTCATTCACCTGATGAAGGAGGTGCACTCCGAAAGCTAGTGATTTGAATAAACCTGTTGGACTTTAACCTGGTGTTGTAAGATTTCTTACTGTACCCACCCCGGTCCTACGCCGGCATCTCCACATCATTGTTTAACAGGTAATTGTAAGCTTTTTTTTCTCTGCTATTGAAAATATTTTAATCCTGTGTTAATAATACATTTGTTTTAGTGTACTATATCCTGGTTTGTGTGTGGAATAACTCCTGGAGCTAAGAATGCTTTCCTCACATTCTTACAAGTTAAATCAAATATTGGGGTTTCTGTCCGGTTTCCGAGCAACTGTTAAGTTCTGGTCTGTGATTTAAATACTAGGAATTTCAAGTTGAGAAGCAGTCTGACACAGACCGAGAGATCTGCAGGCAGTTTCCTGAAAGGATCTCTCTTGATCTTCAAGCAGTCTTTCCAAAAAATCTCCATACAACAGGACATAAAGTCGCCTCTGTTTGCTAACTTTATTTATAAGTTGCTTTTGACCTGTAATAAGCTTTGCTCAATTGGAGATAGAGAACATATAAATAAATAGTAAAAAGGGTTTCCTTTTTGAAAAATAATTGTCTAATTGTTAATTGAAAAGTAATGTTCAGTGATGTTAATGTGTTTAATCCTGTGTTGAAAATAAAGTATGTTTTAATGTAAAAGATACTCATCATCAGAGTCATCACTCCTGGAATGAAGTATCCTTTCCTCACAGTTTTCAAAATGAATAAAAGTGTTTGGCATTCTCTTCCTGTATCCCAACAAATGATCCGGCATCTTATCTCTTCCACAGTCAGTGCAACTTAGTGCAAGGAAACCTGTGTCTTGCATCGAAATGAACTGTACTAATTGTTTCTGTACACAAGCCCATCAGATCCAATCACGCATTAACTCTATTTCTTTCTCCACAGATGCGACGAGAGTTATTGCGAATTTCTAGCATTTTCACTTTTCCTTATAAAGGAGTCAGTCAGATCATTCCTGGGACCTTTGGAATTGATACAATGAGGTTGTGTTTGAAAAGAAAGGGCTGACCCACAAATACATCAAACCTTCCACTGAATATGTGGTGAGAAAGGAGCAAAGAGCAAACTGCACGTGCTCAGATGTACAGCCCCAGTGGCCTAATGGATAAGGCACTGGCCTCCGGAACCAGGGATTGTGGGTTCAAGTCCCATCTGGGGTGAGATCTTCTTTGGGTGTGAGAATGAAATTTCTTCTATGAAAAGTGGGGTGGTGTGGATTTCTTATAACTGTAACCAATGATGTTTAGGTCACAGGAGGAGGTCATTCAGAATGTGGTGAATTTAAACCAGTGATCCAGCCTAACCCCACTCTTGTTCTGCACTTCAAATATTTATCCTGATATTCTTAAACGTTATCAGAGTTTCTCACTTTTCCACACTTTCAGACCGCCACCCTCCTCTGTGTGGAAGTAAATTCTCCTCAGCTTCCCTCTGACCCTTTAATCAAATAATTAAATCAAAAAGCAATGGTATTTAACTTTTCTGCTCAGGGAAGCAGCTCCTCCCTATCCACTCCATCTGGGCTCTTCATAATTTTAACACATCAATCAGATGGAGTTTAAGACTAGGGAGGTTATGCTGCAATTGTATAAGGTGTTAGTGAGGCCACACCTGGAGTATTGTGTTCAATTTTGGTCTCCTTACCTGAGAAAGGACGTACTGGCGCTGGAGGGTGTGCAGAGGAGATTCACTAGGTTAATCCCAGAGCTGAAGGGGTTGGATTACGAGGAGAGGTTGAGTAGACTGGGACTGTACTTGTTGGAATTTAGAAAATTTAGAAGGATGAGGGGGGATCTTATAGAAACATATAAAATTAAGAAGGGAACAGATAGGATAGATGTGGGCAGGTTGTTTCCACTGGCGGGTGAAAGCAGAACTAGGGGGCATAGCCTCAAAATAAGGGGAAGTAGATTTAGGACTTGGTTTAGGAGGAACTTCTTCACCCAAAGGGTTGCGAATCTATGGAATTCCTTGCCCAGTGAAGCAGTTGAGGCTCCTTGATTAAATGTTTTTAAGATAAAGATAGATAGTTTTTTGAAGAATAAAGGGATTAAGGTTTATGGTGTTCGGGCTGGAAAGTGGAGCTGAGTCCAGAAAAGATCAGCCATGATCTCATTGAATGGCGGAGCAGGCTCGAGGGGCCAGATGGCCTACTCCTGCTCATAGTTCTTATGTTCTTGTGTTCTTAAATCTCACCATGGAATGGTTGGGTCTGTTACTGCACCTACAATCCCTAAATAAATCCCCCATAACCACGTCTATTCCAAAGAAAACAGCCCAAGATTATCCAATTTCTCAACATGACTAAAATTCCCCATTCCTGGCAGCATCCATCTTAATCTTCACTTTGGACTTCCACTGCTCCAAGCATTTTCCCAATTTGAAAACACTCAGATCTACCCAGACTGATGCAAGAATGCCAAATTTTAAAGGGGGCAACAATTGGTACTGCATGAGTAAAGGGAGCTGATCAGATGGCAAGTTGGCTCTGATTGGTCAAGGCATTGCCATGGAGAATACATCAGGAAATCACTTTAAATATATAAACCTCTTGTTCTTGGTCTTTTACAAGCTGGAAGAGATTCTCCCTACCTACTCTGTCCAGCCCCCTCGTGTATGTGACATCGTGATCAAATCTCCTCTCAGCCTTCTTCTCTCCAAGGAGAACAGTTCGACCTTTTACAATCTATCCACATAACTTACATTTCTCCTCCCTGGAACCGTTTTGTAAACCTCTTCTGCACTCTCTCCAATGCGTTCACATTCTTCTTATAATGTGGTGCTCAGATATGTGCACAATACTCCAGCTGAGGTATAACTAATGTCTTATGCCAATTCAGCATAACTTCCTTCCTCTTGTACTCCGTGCCCCTATTAATAAAGCCCAGGATAATATATGTTTATGAATGGCTCTCTCTACCTGTCCTGCCACCTTAAATGATACAGGTACATCTACACCCAGGACCCATTAGCCTGCACCCCCTGAAGAATTTTACTCCTTATTTTATATTGTCTCTCTGTGTTCTTCCGACCAAAATGCATCATTTCACATGTCTCCACATTGAACTTTATCGGTCAACCATCTGCCCACTCCAGCAACTCGTCTATGTCCTTCTGAAGCTCACTACGAGAGTCAGGAGCTCAAACATATCAGGAGAAGAAGCAGGCAGCATCTTCCAGTTTGGAGGAAGAGTGTGCGTATATTTCATCCCAGAATGTGCCAATATGAATCATACGGTGCAATTGGCTGTCGTTATCTCAAATTAGCAACTGTGCCTGAGGTGTTGAGTGAACTGAAGACAGGAATTAAAGGGACAGTATTTGGCAGGTGACATTACTGCTTGAATGTGGGGAGGACACACAGTTTAGCAAAAACATTGTATTGGGAGCAGCACGGTGGTGCAGTGGGTTAGCACGGTGCTGAGGTCCCAGGTTTGATCCCGGCTCTGGGTCACTGTCCGTGTGGACTTTGCACATTCTCCCCGTGTTTGTGTGGGTTTAGCCCCCACAAGCCAAAAATGTGCAAGCTCAGTGGATTGGCCATGTTAAATTGCCCCTTAATTGGAAAAAATGATTCGGGTACTCTAAATTTAAAAAAAAACATATTGGATTGTGTCAATTAAAAAGATGAGAGAAAATGAAAAAGGGGAGAGAAAATGTTGCTGCAGAGGAAGAGCCCAAATTGATTGATCATTCGGAAGGAAATCTTGTTCTAAAAGCTACTCTACCGCAGATGGGACTTGAACCCACAATCCCTGGCTTAGGTGGCTAGTGCCTTGTCCATTAGTGTCAAGGCTCCTACAACAGCTTGTGACATAGCCCTTTGTCTCAAGAACCATCAGGTCATTTTGGGACATGTGACAATATAGAAATGTTCAGTGTCAATGTCATGCTGCAATTAATCACTAGATGGAGCTAGATGCAGTACTATATAAAACACTGACTCTCAGGCTTCAGGGAGAAGGAAGGCTGGAATAGAGTGCATAGGAGAGATTTAGAGAGGATAGCGTACAGTTAGAGTGTAGAGACTGTTAGTAGAGTGTAGATTACTATAATTATTGTTTACTATTGGAGTAAGTGGTCAAGCTTAATTTAATAGTATAAATAAAAGTTAGCTTTGTTAATGAATTTAGCTTCTGTGGTCTTTGTGAGCACTACGACATCCATCCTGATAACAGAATCACAAAGAATACCACAGGCCAAAAGGTCAGTTCCTGTCTCTAATCATTGCCAAATTTGAAGGCATTTTGTGGACCAGCTCTTTCTTTTCATTCACAGCTATATTCTATCAATTACAAAGCTCCCAACAATAATGTAACAGGATGTGATTCTCTCTTGTACATTGGCAATTGGTCCAGATGAACCTTCTTAATCATTTATTGTAGAGGGGCTGATAGTGGGTGTATCGATATATTGGTATATATTATGACATCCTCCCTTTTATAAAATAATGTTGATCTAGGCATGCGCTAATAAATAGTGTGGGTGTGTGGAGAATGTACCTAGCTACGTGTGAGGTGCGAAGACATATGTACAAAGCTATATACAGGGAACAAGACTATTTACAGAGGAAGGTGCCTGGTGCAGATGACTACCATGAACTGGAACAACCAATGAATCTATTTACAAATCATTGGATAACGAATGCAACAACAAAGAATATGGGAAAAAAACATTTCAAAAAGTCCACATGTGTGCAGAGTTCATAAGTTCAGTCTCTGAGGTGGGCGACGAATTCTGGTTGACCGCCTCAAGGGTGGGGCAATAGCTGGAGCCTCAGGAGCCGGGAGGGCTGCAGCACTGTCAGGGGCAGGCAGAGGGACTGGAAGCGCCACACAGTCCACGGCGGGATCAGTAGAAGAGCTGGTTGGAAGATCCCGTGACGACCCTGGAACCAGGCGAAGAGCACGCCTGTTGCAGCGCCGAATGGATCCATCCGGTAAGCGGACGAGGAAGGAGCGGGGGGGGGGGGCACCTGCTTTAGAACGACAGCAGGCGCAGACCAGCCACCATCCGGGAGGTAGATGCGAACCTTGTCGCGTGGATGGGTGTCGAGAAGGTCAGCAGCCTGTGAGTCGTATGAAGTTTTCTGCTGCAGTTGAGACATGTGCATGCGGTGGAGCATGGGGACATGGTCGAGGTTGGGAGCAAGAATTCATGGCATCGTCATTCTGAGGGTGCGGTTCATTAGCAGCTGAGCAGACGACAGGCCGGTGGAGAGTGGGGCGGAGCGATATGCCAGCAGAGCAAGATGGAAATCTGAGCCGGCATTGGCGGCCTTGCTGAGGAGCCGCTTTACGATGTGGACCCCTTTTCCGCCTTCTCATTGGATTGGGGATACAGGGGACTGGACGTCACGTGCTGGAAATTGTAGTGTCGGGCGAAGCTGGCCCATTCCTGGCTCTCAAAACAGGGGCCATTGTCCGACATGACCGTCAGCGGAATGCCATGTCGGGCAAATGTCTCCTTACACGCCCTGATCACAGCCGAGGATGTGAGGTCGTTCAGCCTGATGACCTCTGGCACGTGGATAGGTGGGATCGCTGCCATCGTGGTGGTCGCATGGGTCGGCAGGATCGCTGGCAGATCGGTGGCCTCATGGCAGGGTACGTCCGGGGGAAGTATGATGGCCGGTGGAGAACTGTGGTCAGGTGGTGGGCGTGGAACTCTTCGCAATGCCCGTCGGTTGCGCAGTAGCAGGGGCCCATCAGCCATGCGGACAAGGAAAGACCTTGGGGCAACTTGTTTAACAACAACAGCTGTGGCTGACCAGCCACCCTCAGGCAACTGGACGCGAACATGATTGGCTGGAGCCAGCTCCGGTAGATCCGTAGCATGGGCATCATATGTGGCCTTCTGTTGAGCCCAGGACTGCTGCATTTTTTGTAAAACCGTGAGGTGGTCAAGGTCTGGAACATGGATGGCTGGAACTGTGATCCTCAGAGTGCGATTCATGAGCATCTGCACTGGAGACAACCCAGTGGACAGCGGGGTTGCTCTGTATGCCAGCAGTGCCAGGTTGAAGTCGGAGCCTGAGTCTGCAGCTTTGCACAGCAACCGCTTGACAATATGGACCCCTTTCTCGGCCATGGTGTGGGATGCCATATTGGGAATGAATTTCCCGAGAAAGTTGACCATCCTGAGGAAGCGGAGGACCGCCTTCTTGTCCTCGGGGTCTTCACGGCGTTGATCGCCAAGACCTTGTCGACGTCTGGCCGCACACCCTGCTGCGAGATGTGGTCACCTAGAAACTTAATATCCGATTGACCAAATGAGCACTTGGCCCTGCCGAGCTGGAGACCATGTTCATGAATTCACTGAAAGACCAGCTTAAGGCGAGCGATGTGTTCCTGGGGCATTGTGGACTAGATAACCATGTCGTCCACGTATACTCGCACCCCCTTGATGCCCTCCAGTCAGATCAGTACAGTGAAACACTTCGGAGGCAGATATGATGCTGAAAGGCTTGCGGTTGTAGCAGTAGCGACCGAACGGGGTGTTGAACGTGCACAGCTTGCGACTGGACACGTCCAGCTGTATTTGCCAAAAACCCCAGGAGGCGTCCAGCTTAGTGAAGAATTGGCATGAGCCATCTCACTGGTCAACTGCTCACATTTCGGGATTGGGTAATGCTCCCGCATGATGTTGCGGTTTAGATCCTTAGGATCAATGCAAATGCGGAGCTCCCCTGATGGCTTCTTTACGCAGACCATGGAGCTGACCCAGTCTGTTGGTTCTGTGACCTTCGAGGTGATGCCCTGGTCCTGGATGTCTCGTAGTTGCTTTTTCAGACGATCCTTGAGGGGCGCCAGCACCCGGCATGGTGCATGAATTACAGGGGTGGCCAGCTCATGTGTGGTTATGGTGCCCACCCAATATGGAGACTTGAGGCACTCAGCATCAGGGTCTGTTGGGCTGTCGAGATCAGAATCTGGCATGCCTTGCTGTATTGAGCGGACACTTCTGCGCCGCAGCTGGGATCGCTGGCTGCTGAGCGGTGGAGCAGATCTGCAAGGGCTGCGTAGTGGCCACACTTGCCACACTGGATACATCGGCGTGCTTTTGCTGGACATTACCGCTTGAAGTGGGCGGGGCCACAATTCGGACACATCATGACGCTGACGTCAGCGCGTTCCATATGCCATCGCGCATGCACAGTGCGGTCGGTCGACGTACGCACCTGCGCAGTCTGGTTGTCGGTCTTGTCGTCCACTCGGTCGTGGCGCGCATGCGCAAGGATCTGGGAAAAGCGCGCGAAACGGCCACTCTCCTCGATACTCAGGCCCTGTATCTGTGCGATGGCCTGCATCCGTTCCGCCTCGTGGGAGGCCAGCTTTGCAGTCTCTGCCGCCCTGATGTGGGAGTAACGATTGTTAGCATGTTCATGGACAACGCACGTCTCAATAGCGACAGAGAGGGTCAACTGTTTGATTTTAAGGAGCTGCTGCCACAGGGAGTCGGAGTGGACCCTGAAAACGATCTGATCCCGGACCATGGAATCAGCCATTGAGTCATAGTTACATAGAACATAGAACATAGAGCATTACAGCGCAGTACGGGCCCTCGATGTTGCGCCGACCTGTGAAACCATCTGAAGCCTATCTGACCTACACTATTCCATTTTCATCCATATGTCTATCCAGTGACCACTTAAATGCCCTTAAAGTTGGCGAGTCTACTACTGTTGCAGGCAGGGCGTTCCACACCCCTACTATTCTCTGAGTAAAGAAACTGCCTCTGACATCTGTCCTATATTTACCACCCCTCAATTTAAAGCTATGTCCCCTCGTGTTGGTCATCACCATCCATGACTGCACTAGGATGCAGAGATGGGTCAAGAAGGAGTGAAAAGGTTCATCCTTACCCTGAAGCCTCTGCTGGAAGATGTACCGTTCAAAGCTCTCATTCACCTCAATGTCGCAGTGGCTGTTGAACTTCAGCAGGACTGTTTTGAATTTTATTTTGTCTTCTCCCTAGGCAAACGTAAGGGAGTTGTAGATGTGAATGGCGTGATCCCCTGCAGTGGAGAGAAATAGCGTGACCTTCCTGGTATCCGATGCTACCTCGAGGTCGGAGGCCTCGATGTACAAGAGGAACTTTGGCTTGAAGATTTTCCATTTGGTGTCGAGGTTGCCGGAGATGCAGAGTTGCGGAGGAGGCTGGGTGTTTTCCATTTCGCTGGATGGCTGTTTGCTGGTCAATGCTGATTCATTCAAGGAAGTTAGAAACAGACGTCTATCACTGGAGAAGATCCAACACTGTTTTATTCAACTATAGAACTGCTATATATATTCAGCTGTGGGTCGACACAATACTGATCTGACTGGTAACCTTGTAGTAGCCTGACCAGACTTACTAGCTAACGCATGGTGTTTGCACTTGCTAGCTCGTGGACTCTGACTGTCAGTAGCTGGGTCCCGAGAGAGCGGGAAACCTAGTGCCCTCTTGCTTTATAGTGGTAGTGTCCTGTCTGGTGATTGGCTGCACTGTGCTGTGTGCTCACTGGTCATCCTATGTGTCAATCACTGCCTGTCTGCTTCTCATTATATACATGAATGGATATTATGACACCAGTTTCTATCACTAAGCTAGTCCCACTTTTTGGTCCATATCCCTCTAACCCCACCCTGCCCATGCAACTGTCTAACTGCTTTTTAATGGACAAAATTGTATCCGCCTCTATCACCCTGGCAGCCCATTCCAGATGCTCACCACCCTCTGTGTGAAGAAATTACCCCTCTGGTCTCTTTTATATCTCTTGCCCCTCACCTTAAACCTATGCCCTCTAGTTATAGACTCCTCTACCTTTGGGAAAAGATGTAGACTATCAAACTTATCGATGCTCCTCATTTGTTTGTTATATTGTTATTATATAAAACTTCGTTAAATATATTTAACAAAACGGTGTCAGTCAGATCCAATCACACAATCATTACTGGGACCTTTGGAATTGATACAATGAGGTTGTGTTTGAAAACATAGAACATAGAACATAGAACGATACAGCACAGTACAGGCCCTTCGGCCCTCGATGTTGCACCGACATGGAAAAAAAACTAAAGGCCATCTAACCTACACTATGCCCTTATCATCCATATGCTTATCCAACAAATTTTTAAATGCCCTCAATGTTGGCGAGTTCACTACTGTTGCAGGTAGGGCATTCCACGGCCTCACCACTCTTTTCGTAAAAAACCCACCTCTGACCTCTGTCCTATATCTATTACCCCTCAATTTAAGGCTATGTCCCCTCGTGCTAGCCACCTCCATCCGCGGGAGAAGGCTCTCGCTGTCCACCCTATCTAACCCTCTGATCATTTTGTATGCCTCTATTAAGTCACCTCTTAACCTTCTTCTCTCTAACGAAAACAACCTCAAGTCCATCAGCCTTTCCTCATAAGATTTTCCCTCCATACCATGCAACATCCTGGTAAATCTCCTCTGCACCCGTTCCAAAGCTTCCACGTCCTTCCTATAATGAGGCGACGAGAACTGTACGCAATACTCCAAATGCGGCCGTACTAGAGTTTTGTACAACTGCAACATGACCTCATGGCTCCGGAACTCAATCCCTCTACCAATAAAGGCCAACACACCATCTTCACAACCCTATCAACCTGGGTGGCAACTTTCAGGGATCTATGTACATGGACACCGAGATCCCTCTGCTCATCCACACTACCAAGAATTTTACCATTAGCCAAATATTCCGCATTCCTGTTATTCTTTCCAAAGTGAATCACCTCACACTTCTCCACATTAAACTCCATTTGCCACCTCTCAGCCCAGCTCTGCAGCTTATCTATGTCCCTCTGTAACCTACAACATCCTTCCGCACTGTCTACAACTCCACCGACTTTAGTGTCGTCTGCAAATTTACTCACCCATCCTTCTGTGCCCTCCTCTAGGTCATTTATAAAAATGACAAACAGCAACGGCCCCAGAACAGATCCTTGTGGTACGCCACTCGTAACTGAACTCCATTCTGAACATTTCCCATCAACTACCACTCTCTGTCTTCTTTCAACTAGCCAATTTCTGATCCACATCTCTAAATCACCCTCAATCCCCAGCCTCCGTATTTTCTGCAATAGCCGACCATGGGGAACCTTATCAAACACTTTACTGAAATCCATATACACCACATCAACTGCTCTACCTTCGTCTACCTGTTCAGTCACCTTCTCAAAGAACTCGATAAGGTTTGTGAGGCATGACCTACCCTTCACAAAACCATGCTGACTGTCCCTAATCATATTATTCCTATCTAGATGATTATAAATCGTATCTTTTATAATCCTCTCCAAGACTTTACCCACCACAGACGTTAGGCTCACCGGCCTATAGTTACCGGGGTTATCTCTACTCCCCTTCTTGAACAAAGGGACCACATTTGCTATCCTCCAGTCCTCTGGCACTATTCCTGTAGCCAATGATGACCTAAAAATCAAAGCCAAAGGCTCAGCAATCTCTTCCCTGGCTTCCCAGAGAATCCTAGGATAAATCCCATCCGGCCCCGGGGACTTATCTATTTTCACCTTGTCCAGAATTGCCAACACTTCTTCCCTACGCACCTCAATGCCATCTATTCTAATAGCCTGGGTCTCAGCATTCTCCTCCACAATATTATCTTTTTCTTGAGTGAATACTGACGAAAAGTATTCAATTAGTATCTCGCTTATCTCCTCAGCCTCCACACACAACTTCCCACCACTGTCCTTGACTGGCCCTACTCTTACCCTAGTCATTCTTTTATTCCGGACATACCTATAGAAAGCTTTTGGGTTTTCCTTGATCCTACCTGCCAAAGACTTCTCATGTCCCCTCCTTGCTCGTCTCAGCTCTCTCTTTAGATCCTTCCTCGCTTCCTTGTAACTATCAAGCGCCCCAACTGAAACTTCATGCCTCATCTTCACATAGGTCTCCTTCTTCCTCTTAACAAGAGATTCCACTTCTTTGGTAAACCACGGTTCCCTCGCTCGACCCCTTCCTTCCTGCCTGACTGGTACGTACTTATCAAGAACATGCAATAGCTGTTCCTTGAACAAGCTCCACATATCCAGTGTGCCCAACCCTTGCAGCCTACTTCTCCAACCAACACATCCTAAGTCATGTCTAATGGCATCATAATCGCCCTTCCCCCAGCTATAACTCTTGCCCTGCGGGGTATACTTATCCCTTTCCATCACTAACGTAAAGGTCACCGAATTGTGGTCACTGTTTCCAAAGTGCTCACCTACCTCCAGATCTAACACCTGGCCTGGTTCATTGCCCAAAACCAAATCCAATGTGGCCTCGCCTCTTGTTGGCCTGTCAACATATTGTGTCAGGAAACCCTCCTGCACACATTGTACAAAGAACGACCCATCTAATGTACTCGAACTATATCTTTTCCAGTCAATATTTGGAAAGTTAAAGTCTCCCATAACAACTACCCTGTTACTTTCGCTCTTTTCCAGAATCACCTTCGCCATCCTTTCCTCTAAAAGAAAGGGTTAATCCACAAACACACCAAACCTTCCACTGAATTTGTGGAGAGAAAGGAGCAAATGGAAAACTGAACTTACTCACATGTACAGCCCCAGTGGCCTAATGGATAAAGCACTGGCTTCAGGAGCCGATGGCTGTCAGTTCAAGTCCCACCTGGGGTGAAGTGCTCTTTAGGATTGAGACAAATGCTGATTGAATATCAGTGATGTGCAGTAACAGGCAATTTGCAGACAGTGTGTGTTTGCAGTCAAGGAAGCTTTGCTCACAGGAGGAGGCCATTCAGCCTCTGCTGCTTTCAACCAAGCTGTCATTCTGTGCCTTTAGTATTCAAACTTTTACACGGGTATTCTTAAATGCGATCAGAATTTCTAACTCTCCCACACTTTCAGACTGTCACCCCTGTCTGGATGTAAATTCTCCTCAGCTCCTTTAATCAAATAGTTAAATCTCTAGCCATTGTTGTTTAAGTGAGAAGTCTTACAACACCAGGTTAAAGTCCAACATGTTTGTTTCAAACACTAGCTTTTGGAGCACTGCTCCTGCCTCAGGTGAATGAAGAGGTATGTTCCAGAAACATACAGACAAATTCAAAGATGATGTGGAGATGCCGGCGTTGGACTGGGGTGAGCACAGTAAGAAGTCTTACAACACCAGGTTAAAGTCCAACAGGTTTGTTTCAAACACGAGCTTTCGGAGCACGGCTCCTTCTTCAGGTGAATGGAAAGGCTTGTTCCAGAAATGTTTATATAGACACAGTCAGAGATGCCCCGGAATGCGAGCACCTGCAGGCAATCAAATCATCAAAGATGCAGAGAGAGAGGTAACTCCAGGTTAAAGAGGTGTGAATTGTCCCAAGCCAGTTCAGTCGGTAGGCCTCTGCAAGTCCAGGCTTGTTGGTGGGGGCCGAATGTAATGCGACATGAATCCCAGATCCCGGTTGAGTCCGCATTCATGCGTGCGGAACTTAGCTATAAGTTTTTGCTCAGCAATTTTGCGTTGTCGCGTCTCCTGAAGGCCTCCTTGTAGAATGCTGACCCGGAGATCAGAGGCTGAATGTCCTTGACTGCTGAAGTGTCCCCCAACTGGAAGGGAACAGTCCTGCCTGTTGATAGTCGCACGATGCCCGTTTATTCGTTGTCGCAGTGTCTGCATGGTCTCGCCAATGTACCACGCTTCGGGACATCCTTTCCTGCAGCGTATGAGGTAGACTACATTGGTCGAGTCGCACGAGTATGCGCCGCGTACCTGGTGGGTGGTGTTTCCACGTGTAATGGTGGTGTCCATGTCGATGATCTGGCATGTCTTGCAGAGATTACCCTGGCAGGGTTTTGTGGTGTTGTGGTTGATCTATCAACCACAACAGGCAGGACTGTTCCCTTCCAGTTGGGGGACACTTCAGCAGTCAAGGACATTCAGCCTCTGATCTCCGGGTCAGCATTCTACAAGGAGGCCTTCAGGAGACGCGACAACGCAAAATTGCTGAGCAAAAACTTATAGCTAAGTTCCGCACGCATGAATGCGGACTCAACCGGGATCTGGGATTCATGTCGCATTACATTCGGCCCCCACCAACAAGCCTGGACGTGCAGAGGCCTACCGACTGAACTGGCTTGGGACAATTCACACCTCTTTAACCTGGAGTTACCTCTCTCTCTGCATCTTTGATGATTTGATTGCCTGCAGGTGCTCGCATTCCGGGGCATCTCTGACTGTGTCTATATAAACATTTCTGGAACAAGCCTTTCCATTCACCTGAAGAAGGAGCCGTGCTCCGAAAGCTCGTGTTTGAAACAAACCTGTTGGACTTTAACCTGGTGTTGTAAGACTTCTTACAATTCAAAGATGCCAGACAATGCTTAGAATACAAGCATTTGCAGGTAATTGAATCTTTACAGATCCAGAGATAGGGGTAACCCCAGGTTAAAGAGGTGTGAATTGTCTCAAGCCAGGACAGTTGGTAGGATTTCGCAAGCCCAGGCCAGATGGTGGGGGGTGAATGTAATGCGACATGAATCCCAGGTCTCTGTTGAGGCCGTACTCATGTGTGTGTAACTTGGCTATAAGTTTGTGCTCGGCGATTCTGCATTGTTGCGCGTCCTGAAGGCCGCCTTGGAGAAAGCTTACCTGGATTTCAGTGGCTGAATGCCCTTGACTGCTGAAGTGTTCCCCGACTGGAAGGGAACATTCCTGCCTGGTGATTGTCGCACGAAGTCCATTGATTCGTTGTCTCAGCTTCTGCATGGTCTCGCCAATGTACCACGCTTCTTTTCCTGCAGCGTATGAGGTAGACAACGTTGGCCGAGTCGCACGAGTATGTACCACGTACCTGGTGGGTGATGTTCTCATGTGTAATGGTGGTATCCATGTCGATGATCTGGCATGTCTTGCAGAGATTGCCTCGGCAGGGTTGTGTGGTGTCGTGGTCGCTGTTCTGAAGGCTGGGCAGTTTGCTGCAAACAATGGTTTGTTTGAGGTTGCGCGGTTGTTTGAAGGCAAGTAGTGGGGGTGTGGGGATGACCTTGGCAAGATGTTCATCTTCATCGATGACGTGTTGGAGGCTGCGAAGAAGATGTCGTAGTTTCTCCGCCCCAGGAAAGTACTGGACGATGAAGGGTACTCTGTCGGTTGTGTCCCGTGTTTGTCTTCTGAGGTGGTCGGTGCGGTTTTTTGCTGTGGCGCGTTGGATGAGCTGAGCGCCATATCCCGTTCGCACGAGGGCATCTTTCAGCATCTGTAGGTGTCTGTTTTGCTCCTCCTTGTCTGAGCAGATCCTGTGTACATGGAGGGCCTGTCCATAGGGGATGGCTTCTTTAATGTGTTTCGGGTGGAAGCTGGAGAAGTGGAGCATCGTAAGGTTATCCGTGGGCTTGCGGTAAAGCGAAGTGCTGAGGTGACCGTCCATGATGGAGACAAGTGTGTCCAAGAATGCAACTGATTTTGGAGAGCAGTCCATGGTGAGTCTGATGGTGGGGTGGAACTTATTGATGTCATCTATACTGGATGACTTATTGATGACATCAATAAGTTCCACCCCACCATCAGACTCACCATGGACTACTCTCCAAAATCAGTTGCATTCTTGGACACACTTTACCTTAACTGATTACAAATATAATATCAAATAATGAATAAGTGAAAGGAATAAAGATTTTACTTACCAATCACAATACTTACCAACATACGAAGAGTTAAATTTCTCCCAGCTACTGCTAATTGGAGCACTTTCCTTACCAGCCAATCAGGTCACTGCTTTGCTGTGATGTGACTCCTCAAATATATCCCCAAAGACCTTGTGGCCGCTGGTTAAGCAGCTAGTTTAAATATTCACCGCTCAACTCTGTAGCTCCGCCCACTCCAACAGCTGAATTCCCGCCGAAAAAATATGGGAGGGAATGTGGGATTAGGCTATTGAGTTGGATGATCAGCCATGATCATAATGAATGGCGTAGCAGGCTCGAAGGGCCGAATGGTCTCCTCCTGCTCTTATTTTCTATGTTTCTATGTAATACTATTTGTTTTGACAATGGTGATCTTTAATCCTCACTGCTGAAATACACAGAGATCGATAAACCTCAATCAGGAAACTATCTTCAAAAATCAGTCCAACTTAGAGCAAGGACACCCTGTAAAGAAATTTACCAGCAATGAACTGTACCAATTGTTTCTGCACAGGAACCCATCAGATCCGTTAACTTTATTTCTTTCTCCACAGATGCTGCCAGAGTCAGTGAGAATTTCCAGCATTTTAATTTTTTATATAAAGGTGTCAATCAGTGATCTCTGGCGCAGTGCAGGTGGCTCCCACTCAGAAACTGATTTTTTTTACCCTTCTTTCTGGTGCCACAAACCATTTATTCTTCAAAAACCTCACAATTTAGTGAAACAGAGCTTCTACCTTACTGAGGTGCAAGGGAGAGACAAAACTAAGAAGGATTCAGGCCAAAATCTGCCAATCGATTCTGAAACCTGGCAGGATTGTTCTGGCAGTAAGATGGTGGCGGTGGGGCAAAGTTTTGCGGTAGATATCAAAAGGTTAATTGAAGAGGCCTTGGCCCCATTCGTTTGGCCTGAGAAAGAACGAATAAGAACACCGGGGCTCATGGAGCCACAACTAAAAGCATCAAGACAGCATTAATAGATCACAGTGATTGGATCATTTCTCTAGAGGCTGATTTTAGTTCGGTGGTTGAATGTAACAAGTCATTGAAGGCCAAACTGAGAGACCTGGAAAATAGATCCAGGAGCCAGAACATTCACATTGTGGGATTGTCGGAGTGGATGGAAGCCCGCACCCCTACTGAATATGTTTCAAGCATGTTTTGCAAGCTGGTGGGTAAGGATGTTTTCACGTCCCCACTCCCCCCAGAATTAGACGAGGCACATTGCTCTCTGAGACTAAAGCCTCGATCTGGAGATCCGCCTTGTGCGGTTATCGTACAATTTTGTAGATTGAAAGAAAAGAAACAGGTCCTTCGCTGGGCTAGAGAGCATCGAGATATTAAATGGGAGGGCCACTCCATCAAGCTGCACCAAGATCTGAGTGCGGACCTGGCAAAACAAAGAGCTGTTTTCAATGGAGTGAGAGCGACCTTGTATGGAAATGGAGTCAGATTTGGAATGGTTTACCCGGCTTGCCTTCGTATGACTGTTGGGGAAAAGGCACGCTTTTTTCGGAAGGTGGAAGGTACTGGCTCCTTTGATCGAAAGCTCAAATTGGGCAGTGTTTAAGCTCTGTTTCATTTATGTTTTGGCCCTGTGGACGGACACGTCATATGTTTGGGGTTTGGGTTTGCTCACAACACCTTTAGTTAAATTTGAGAGTTTTCTGCTGTTCTGTCTTTTTTTTTGTGATGATTTTATTTTTCTCATTCTCTTTACATCGTTATTATTGGGCTTGATAATTGAACACTAATGTGGCGTTTCAACCTAGATGAAGCTTTACTCTCCAGTTGGGAGTCTCCCTGCTAACAAAGGGGTTAGCTAACGGAGGCGGAGATAAAGGGTTTTCTGCAGCTCTTCACATTAGTCTGTGAGATTGAGCTTCGAGCGTACAGTTAGTTGTGTTTTATTAACTGTAGATTTTTGGATAGGATATTTTTTTACTGTTTCAATTTAGCGTTATTGAGGTAGTGAGGGCTTTTATTATTAGTATGCTGACGGCGTCTGTGGGTTCTCCTTTGTCGAGTCTTCTGATTTGGCTCGGAAACAGGAATTTCTCCTTTCATTTGGGCGGGTGAGAATCCCCGAATCCACAGTATTCTGCTCCAAAGATACAGACTGGAGGGAGGCTTGGCTCTCTCAAATGTTTTTTTTTACAATTGGGTTGCTAATATCCAAAATATTCAAAATGAGTTGCTGTGGATTAGTGATGCGCAATCAATTACGACGAGGCGAGAGTAGAGAGTAATCGAGGCTTTATTACGCAGAGATGTGTAGCCTCCCGCAGCTGCTGCTGAAATGGCTGCAGCTCGGAGAGCCCACACATTTATACTCCGCCTACTGGGCGGAGCCAGCAAGCAAGGATCTACCCCCGTACCTGTAGTACAGGAGTCTTACCGTATTACATCTCGTATGTGATATATACAACAGTAGTGACTACCACATTCACCCTCTGTTAAAAAAGAGTCCAACATTTTGGGGAAAGTTCACAAATTCAGCCGATCGGGTGCCTTGGTCCTCCGTTGTGAGTGGCGCAGTCCCGGTGGTGATGCAGGCGTCGGCTCAGTCGCCGGTGACTCCGGGAGCGTGTAGACCTCATCTTCATCCCCGGGTGAAGGGGAGGACGGATCGCCCTGGAGCGGGGGCTGTGGTGAGATACGCTGGGGGGAGGGAGGGTGGCGCCGGGGCAGAGGGGTGGGGTGGGGGCCCAGCTGGTGCCAGGTCCCTGAGGGAGACTGTGTCTTGGCGGCCGTCGGGGTATGCTACGTAAGCGCACTGCGGGTTGGCGTGGAGTAGAATAGAATAGAACAGTACAGCACAGAACAGGCCCTTCGGCCCTCGATGTTGTGCCGAGCAATGATCTCCCTACTCAAACCCAGGTATCCCCCCTATACCCGTAACCCAACAACCCCCCCCTTAGCCTTACTTTTTAGGACACTACGGGCAATTTAGCATGGCCAATCCACCTAACCCGCACATCTTTGGACTGTGGGAGGAAACCGGAGCACCCGGAGGAAACCCACGCACACACGGGGAGGATGTACCCACACGGGGAGTAGCTGTACCCTCTCGACCAATGGGTCCGCCTTGTGGAGCCGCACGTGCATGCGGAGAATCATAGAATTTACAGTGCAGAAGGAGGCCATTTGGCCCATCGAGTCTGCACCAGCTCTTGGAAAGAGCATCCTACCCAAGGTCAACACCTCCCCCTATCCCAATAACCCAGCAACCCCACCCAACACTAAGGGCAATTTTGGACACTAAGGGCAATTTATCATAGCCAATCTACCTAACCTGCACATCTTTGGACTGTGGGAGGAAACCGGAGCACCCGGAGGCCTGGGGAAGGCAAGGAGACATTCATGGGGGGTTGCATTAGTCGCAGTGCAAAGTAGTGATTGGATGGAGTGAAGGGCCTCAGGGAGGACCTCCTGCCAGCGGGAGACCAGGAGAATTTTGGCCTTACAGAGCGTCCCATTTTCCCACTGCACCTGCCCGTTTCCCCGGGGGTTGTAGCTGGTCGTCCTGCTCGAGGCGATTCCCTTGCTGAGGAGGTACTGACGCAGCTCATCGCTCATAAATGAGGATCCCCGGTCGCTGTGGATGTAGGCGGGGAAACCGAACAGGGCAAAGATGGTGTTGAGTGCTTTGATGATGATGGTAGACGTCAAATGGGACGGCGAAGGGGAATCTGGAGTATTCATTGACCACGTTAAGGAAGTACGTGTTTCGGTCGGTGGAGGGGAGGGGCCCTTTGAAATCGATGCTGAGGCGTTAAAAGGGGTGGGAGGCCTTCACCAGGCGCGCACAGTCTGGCCGGTAGAAGTGCGGTTTGCACTCCGCGCAGACCTGGCAGTCTCTGGTGATAGCCCTGACCTCCTCAATGGAGTAGGGCAGATTGCGGGCCTTTATGAAGTGAAAGAACCGGGTGACCCCTGGGTGACAGAGAGCGTGTTGTAGGGTACGAAGTCGGTCCACTTGTGCGCTGGCACATGTACCTCGGGATAGGGCATCGGGGGCTCGTTGAGCTTATCGGGGTGATACAAAATCTTGTAATTGTAGGTGGAGAGCTCGATCCTCCACCTCAAGATTTTATCATTTTTGATCTTGCCCCGCTGTGTGTTATTGAACATGAAGGCAACCGACCGTTGGTCAGTGAGGAGAGTGAATCTCCTGCCGGCCAGGTAATGCCTCCAATGTCGCACAGCTTCAACGATGGCTTGGGCCTCCTTTTCGACGGAGGAGTGTGGAATTTCGGAGGCATGGAGGGTGCGGGAAAAGAATGCCACGGGCCTGCCGCCTGGTTGAGGGTGGCGGCCAGAGCGACGTCTGATGCATCGCTCTCGACTTGGAAGGGGAGCGTCTCGTCGACCGCATGTATCGTGGCCTTGGTGATGTTGGCCTTGAAGGCCTGGTGAGCCTCGGCCTTCAGGGGAAAAGTGGTGGAGTGAATGAGTGGGCGGGCCTTGTCCGCATAGTTAGGGACCCACTGGCCGTAGTATGAAAAGAACCCCAGGCATCGTTTCAGGGCCTTGGGGCAGTGGGGGAGGGAGAGTTTCATGAGGGGGCTCATGCGATCGGGGTCAGGCCCTAGAACTCCATTTTGCACCACATAGCCGAGGATGGCTAAGCGGTTGGTGCTGAACACGCACTTCTCCTTGTTGTACGTTAGGTTGAGGAGGAATTTGGAAAGGTTAGCGTCGTGGTCCTGCTGGTCATGGCCGCAGATGGTGACATTATCCAGGTACAGGAAGGAGGCCCGCAGTCCGTACCGGTCAACCATTCGGCCCATCTCCAATTGGAAGACCGAGACCCTATTAGTGATGCCGGAGGGAACCCTAAGGAAGTGGTAAAGGCGGCCATCCGCTTCAAAGGCAGTGTACGGGTGGTCCGCCTTGCGAATGGGGAGCTGGTGGTAGGCAGATTTCAGGTCTACTGTCGAGAAGACCCGGTACTATACAATCTCATTGACCATATCAGATATGCGTGGGAGGGGGTACACGTCGAGCTGCGTGTACCGATTGATGGTCTGACTGTAATCAACGACCATCCTGTTTTTCTCCCCAGTTTTCACAACTACGCCTTGAGCTCTCCAGGGGCTGTTGCTGGCCTCAATGATGCCTTTCCGCAGCAGCCGCTGGACCTCAGACCTGATGAAGGTCCTGTCCTGGGCACTGAACCGTCTGCTCCTGGTGGCGACGGGTTTGCAATCCGGGGTGAGGTTTGCAAACAGAGAAGGCGGGTCGACCTTAACGGTCGTGAGACCACATACATTGAGGGGTGGTAGGGGCCTGCCAAATTTCCGAGTGAGACTTTGGAGGTTGCGCTGCAAGTCCAGGCCGAGTAGCAAGGCAACGCAGAGGTTGGGGAGCACGTAGAGCTGGAAGTCGCTGAACTCTACGCCCTGGATGGTGAGGGTGGCGGTGCAGTACCCCCGGATCACCACGGAGTAGGATCCGGAGGCCAGGGAGATTCATTGTGTTATGGGATGTGCCGCGAGGGAGCAGCGCCTTACCGTATTGGGGTGGATGAAGCTCTCTGTGCTCCCAGAGTCAAAAAGGCAGGAGGTCTTGTTCCCATCGACTTTTACCGTCGTCGATGCGGTTGCGAGGTTGTGCGGCCGGAAAGCCCCTGGCTCGTCAGCGGCGGTTACAGGCAATGAGCGGCCCGATGAGGTGTCCAACGAGCAGGGTCCTGAGGCGGGGAAGATGGGGGTGCCCAAGGGGCGCATGTGGCGGGCAGCGTTAAAGACGGTGGTGCACAAGGGCCGCACGAGGCCTGATGGGGGGAAGATGGCGGCGCCCAGGGGCCGCACATTTTGTGAGGCGAGGAAGATGGCGGCAGGGCCGGCTCAAGGCACCGGCAACTCGGGCAGTCGCCCGGGGCGCCATGTGCTAGGGGGCGCCAGAGACTCGGGTCCCGCGCATGCGCAGTTGGGCCGGTGCCAACCAGCGCATGCGCGGTGGCCGCCCTCCCCCGGGGCGGCCCCCCGGCTCGGTCCGCCCCCCCTCGGGTCCGCACCCCCCCGCCCCCCCCCCTCGGGTCCGCCCCCCCGCCCCCCCCCCCCCTCGGGTCCGCCCCCCCCCCTCGGGTCCGCCCCCCCGCCCCCCCCCCCCGCCCCCCCCCCCTCGGTCCCCCCCCCGCCTCCCCACTCGGTCCCCCCCCCCCGCTCGGGTCCGCCCCCCCCTCGGGTCCGCCCCCCCCGCCCCGCCCTCGGGTCCGCACCCCCCCCGCCCCGCCCTCGGGTCCGCCCCTCCTCGGCCCCCCCCCCCCCAAGGGCTCCGAAGTTCAGCTTGCCCGGGGCGCCAGCAACCCTAGGGCCGGCGCTGGATGGCGGCGCCCATGGGCCGCACGTGGGGGGTACAGGAACAATGGGCCTGGTTACAGTGGCGATCGAGCATGCCTGGCACACAGCAGCAAAATGTCCTTTCTTCCCGCAGGCCTTGCAGAGTGCGCTCCGTGCCGGGCAGCACCGAGTGCTTTGTCTGTCCGCAGAAGTAGCAGTTGGGTCCCCCGGGGCTGGCCGGCTGCCGCGCGGCGCAAGCTTGGGGTTGGCTGGGTGCGGTCGCTGGTGTTGTCCACATGGTGTTCGCTGGTGGGGTCCACGATGTCCAGGAGGGGGACGGCGTGCAGTCGGGCGCGTATGCTTGTACATTACGGGAGGTGACCGTTAGTGAGATTGCAAGTTACTTGGTCAGCGCGAGGTCGAGCGTACCCCCTTCTAAGAGGCGCTGGCGGATGTAAGCCGACCCTATGCCCGTAACGAAAGTGTCCCTGATTAGGAGTTCGGAATGTTCAACGGCCGAAACGGCTTGGCAATCGCAGTCCCTCGCCAGGACGTGCAGGGCATGCCAGAAATCTTCCACAGACTCACCGGGGAGTTGATGCCGCGTGGGCAGGAGGTGCCTGGCATAGAGTTTGTTGGTCTGCTGGGTGGAGTTCTCTTTGAGTAGCGCCATGGCCTCAACGTAGGTGGGCGCGTCCTGGATGAGGGGAAAGATATCGGAGTTCAGCCACATATACAGGATCTGGAGTTTCTGTGCCTCTGAGGGTGGTTCTGTTGCAGATCCGATGTGGGCCTCAAGGCAAACTAGCCAATGGGCGAAGGCCGACTTGGCGTTGTCTGCTTGAGGGTGCAGCTGCAGGCGATCAGTCTTGATGCAGAGGTCCATCGTTGTAAAATCTCTGCCTAATAAATTGATGCACTATCAATTACGACGAGACGAGAGTAGAGTGTAATTGAAGCTTTATTAAGCAGAGATGTGTAGCCTCCTGCAGCTGCTGCCGAAATGGCTGCAGCTTGGTGAGCACAAACATTTATACTCCGCCTACTGGGCGGAGCCAGCAGACAGGGATCTACCCCCATACCTGTAGTACAGGAGCCTTACCATATTACGTCTCGTGTGTGATGTATACAACAGTGGTGACTACCACAATTAGTGACCCCGATTCTATTTGGGGTAGAATGGATGCTCGCTCGTGCTCTACCTCTACTCTTCCTGCTATAATTACTGCACCACTGCCCTTCTGTCCCGTAAGACTTTCCTCAAATCCGGTGGTGGTTTCCTCCCTCAGGATTTGGAAACAGATTCGGCAACATTTGAAGCTTTTCTCTCTGTCTTCTTTAGTCTCTGTTTGTAACAATCATCTCTTCTTATCTTCTGGTTTGGACCCTTCATTTAAATCGTGGAAGGCCAGGAGACTTGAGCATTTTGGGGACCTATTTGTAGAGGGGAGATTTGCCAGTTTTAGGGAGCTGGCAGATGAATTTCAGATGCCCAATTTTCGCATCTTTCATTATTTTCAGATTTGTGACTTTTCCCCGTAAGGTTTTTCCTTCCTTTCCTTTGGCCCCACCCTCCTCCTTGCCGAAGAAGGTTTCATCCCAGTCCTTCCTTTCCTTTGGCCCCACCCTCCTCCTTGCTGAAGAAGGTTTCATCCCAACCTGGCAAAGGGTCTATTTCGGACCATTTTGGCTATGTTCACTTAGCCCATTGGATGGGGTGAGGGTGAGATGGGAGAACAATCTGGGTCCTGTGCTTACTGATGGGACTTGGAGGGAGGCCCTCTACAGGGTCAACTTCATGTCCTCTTGTGCCTGGTTGAGTTTAAACCATTCAAAGTGTTGCACAGGACTCATTTGACCAGGACAATGATGAGTGGGGTTTTCCCAACCGTGGAAGACAAGTGTGATCATTGTTGACTTGCCTCAGCGAGAACCACACATACATGTTTTGGTCCTGCCCCACACGTGTCAGCTTCTGGATTACCTTTTTCACCACCATATCGGAGAATCTTCTGGTGATTCTAGACCCATGTCCATTGATAGCCATATTTTGGTCACTGGTGTTTCACCCTGGGGTAAGGGTGGATGTTGTCACCTTTGCCTCACTGGTAGCCCGGAGGTGGATATTGACTGGCTGGAGTTCCCTCATCCTGCCTGGCTGGGTGATTGAATGACATTCCTGTATTTAAAAAATCCGAGATGCCAAGAGAGAATATCAAACTAAGCTAGAGTCACAGACAGACTCTCGGCGGTTGTGGCAAGGACAACATAACGGGCTACAAAGCAAAGCCGAGCAGTAACTCTGGCAGTAGCGCACCCCTCCCCGATGAACTTAATACATTCTATGCTCGGTTCGAGCAGGTAACCAACAAACCGCTGTTGAGTGCCCCAGCAGCCCATAATTCACCCATACCCACCATCACAGCTTCCGAAGTCAGATCGGCCTTCCTGAAAGTGAACCCTCGGAAGGCGACGGGTCCGGACGGGATCCCTGGTCGTGCGCTCAGAGCCTGCGCGGACCAGCTGACAGAGGTATTCACAGACATCTTTAACCTATCCCTACTCCACTCCGAGGTCCCCACCTGCTTCAAGAAGGTCACCATCATACCGGTACCAAAGAAGAACCAGGCAACGTGCCTCAATGACTACCGCCCGGTGGCCCTGACGTCAGTTGTAATGGAATGCTTCGAGAGGCTGATCATGAAGCGCATCACCTCCATACTCCCAGAATGCCTTGACCAACTTCAATTCGCATACCGTCGCAACCGGTCCACATCAGACGCCATTTCCCTGGCCCTACACTCATCCCTAGAGCATCTCGAAAACAAGGACCCCTACATGTGGACAGCACGGTAGCATTGTGGATAGCACAATCGCTTCACAGCTCCAGGGTCCCAGGTTCAATTCTGGCTTGGGTTACTGTCTGTGCGGAGTCTGCACATCCTCCCCGTGTGTGCATGGGTTTTCTCCGGGTGCTCCGGTTTCCTCCCACAGTCCAAAGATGTGCAGGTTAGGTGGATTGGCCATGATAAATTGCCCTTAGTGTCCAAAATTGCCCTTAGTGTTGGGTGGGGTGACTGGGTTATGGGGATGGTGTGGAGGTGTTGACCTTGGGTAGGGTGCTCTTTCCAAGAGCCAGTGCAGACTCGATGGGCTGAATGGCCTCCTTCTGCACTGTAAATTCTATGAAAAAAAAATCAGACTCCTATTTATTGACTACAGCTCCGCCTTCAACATCATAATCCCAGCCAAGCTCATATCAAAGCTCCAAAACCTAGGCTCTCCACTCTGCAACTGGATCCTCGATTTTCTGACCAACAGACCACAATCAGTAAGAATGAACACCAACACCTCCTCCACAATAGTCCTCAATACTGGGGCCCCGCAAGGCTGCGTACTTAGCCCCCTACTATACTCCCTGTACACACACGACCGCGTGGCAAAATTTGGTTCCAACTCCATCTACAAGTTTGCTGACAATACGACCATAGTGGGCCGGATCTCGAATATCGACGAGTCAGAATACTGGAGGGAGATAGAGAACCTAGTGGAGTGGTGTAACAACAATCTCTCCCTCAATGCCAGCAAAACTAAAGAGCTGGTCATTGACTTTAAGAAGCAAAGTACTGTACACACCCCTGTCAGCATCAACGGGGCCGAGTGGAAATGGTTAACAGTTTCAAATTCGTTGGGGTGCACATCACCAAAAATCTGTCCTGGTCCACTCACATCGACGCTATCACCAAGAAAGCACAACAGCGCCTGTACTTCCTCAGGAAACTAAGGGAATTCGGCATGTCCACATTAACCCTTACCAACTTTTACAGATGCACCATAGAAAGCATCCTATCGGGCTGCATCACAGCCTGGTATGGCAACTGCTCGGCCCAGGACCGCAAGGAACTTCAGAGAGTCGTGAATACTGCCCAGTCCATCACATGAACCTGCCTCCCATCCATGGTCTCCATCTACACCTCCCGCTGCTTGGGGAAAGCGAGCAGCATAATCAAGGTTCCCTCCCACCCGGCTTACTCACTTTTCCAACTTCTTCCATCGGGCAGGAGATTCAAAAGTCTGAGAACACGCACGAACAGACTCAAAAACAGCTTCTTCCCCACCGTCACCAGACTCCGCAATGACCCTCTTATTGACTGACCTCATTAACACTACAGCCTGTATGCTTCATCCGATGCCAATGCTTATGTCTTGTGTTGCCCTATTATGTATTATCTTGTATTTTCTTGAATTCTGTTTAATTCCCTTTTCTTCCCATGTACTGAATGATCTGTTGAGCTGCTTGCAGAAAAATACTTTTCACTGTACCTCGGTACACGTGACAATAAACAAATCCAATCCAATCCAACTAAAGATACCATCAGGGTCCTGGTGAGGAGGTTCTACCTTGGATGGCAATCTTTTACTTCCTTTTTTAAAGATCGAGACACCGGGGGTTTAATTATAGTTTTTAGGTTTTAGATTGTGTTTTTATTGGAGATTTGTTTGTAATTTAGTGAATTTGTACCCTTACATTTTGGTTATTTGATTGTTTTTTTTAATTGTTATTATGTAAAACTTCAATAAATATACTTTTTTTTTAAATGGTGCCTGTCAGATTCAATCAATGGGCTGACCCACAAATACATCAGCCTTCCATTGAATATGTGGAGAGAAAGGAGCAAAGGGAAAACTGCTCATGTTCATATGTACAGCCCCAGTGGCCTAATGGATAAGGCACTGGCCTCCGGAGCCAGGGATTGTGGGTTCAAGTCCCATCTGGGGTGAAGTGTTATTGAGGCTTTAGACAGATAATGATATTCTGTTGCATGTAGGCAGCTTTTGTCAGAGGACTGTGTGTCTTTCCTGGTTGATAGATTCAAGGATGCTGAGGTCAAGCTCCCAGGTTCTGCCTGTCATATTTTTAAACAAGCTATCCAGTCTGATCCCATGATCCAGTTCTTGTTCCACTGCTCTGTGGCTTTGACACTTCAGATGTTTACCCTTGTTTTCTTAATTGTGATCAGAGTTTCTAACTGTACCACACTTTCAGACCCCCATCCACCTCTGGGCTTGATTCTTCGGAAAGGTTTCTGAATGTGGTAGCGAGTGGGAATTCCCACAAGCTTCCCGACACTCAGCCCAGCGAAGTCGGCAAAGTAATTCAACGTTAATTTGTCCTCTTAACGAGGCCTCATGGGCTTCCCGCAGCAAGTGACAGCTCGCCAGCTGATTCTCCGGCACCGCGCTCGACAGCCCCCCGCTAACAAGATCGTGCTGCACTTAAGCTGCACTTGCTCAGCAAACCCCAGCCAGCTCACAACAATGGCACCGGGGAGACCGTCCCCAAGATTCGGAGATGCTGACCTGAGGAGGCTCCTGAATGTGGTGGAGGCCAGGAGCGATGTCCTGTTCCCCCGGAGAGTCAGCCACAAGGCAGCAAGCACTGTCGGGATGAGGTGGCGACGCAGTCAGCTCGGGCAGTGTGATCAGGAGGACTGGCCTCCAGTGCCAGAAGAAGGTCAACGACCTACACCGGGCAGCACGAGTGAGTAGACATCAACTCCCCCCTCCACCCTTGCAAAGGGAGCATCCAACCCCCAGGCGCCCCCCAACTCTCCCTCCACCCCCCCTCCCCCTTCAACTTCCCCTACCCCTTCAACCCCCCCACCTCAACCCTCCCTTCACACCCCGTTTTCACTCCCCCACAACTGTGAACCACGCGTGTTGCTAATGATGCCCTCTCTTGCCTCCTCAGAAAAAGCTCTCCCATAATATACGGGAGAGGGCCCAGACTGACGGTGGGGTGCCGGACTTGAGGAGTGGCCCTGGAGGTGACAGGTGTGGCCGAGGACAGATTGCTCACCCATGGCGGACGCTGCAGAGTTGAGGAATCACCGGGGTCCACCCAGAGGACCCATCAAACATGAATAGTGATTGCCTTATTGACTGACAGACCCATACTTCCCACTGACCACATGTCCATTATCTCGCAGGTTTTCCAGCCGACGGCACCGGCCCAAACCAGGCGGTCCCCTCTCTTGACTCTCCTGACTCTGAGGAGAAAAGCTCGGAGGAGAGCTCCAAGAATGCAACCATTATAATTGCGGCACAGTTGTCACCCCACACTCCACCAGCGCAGATACACACACCTTGGTGGGACATGTTAGTGGACCGGCTTCTGTGGCACAATCTGGTGAGGTGTCCAAGGCATCGCGCAGTTGGTGACGGCCATGGCCGATGGTTTCGACGGAATGTCTGCCTCGCTGGGGGATGTGACCCAGTACCAGGTTGACCTTGATGAGGTTCTGCAGGACATGTCCAGCTCTCAGCTGCACATGGCCGAGGCGTTGCGGAGCTTATCCCAGTTGCAGGTGAACATTGACAATGTGTTGTATAGCATGTCCCAATCACTGAGGAGCATCGCCGATGGCGTCGACACCATGGCACCCATGGCGTCGACATTTGCCTGCCTGGGCTGGCAAAGCCAGATGATGCAGGGGCAGCCGGGACTGAAACCAGCTGCCCCTCCGTCCCAAGGTGAACCCCAGGCCCTATGGGCACGAATCGGGAGTAGAGGGTGCTCGGTGCCTACCTGGACCCGTCCAATGGGGCGGCGATAGTGGGTACTGTAGCCACCTAAAATGGACGCTGAGCTACAAAGTAAGCCAAGCGCTAAGACTGCAGGGAAACAGGCAGTTTAGCCAAAACAGCAGTCTGCAAAGACAGCATTTTGCATTCTGCAAGTAGCAGAAACCAGTTTGGGCTCAGGTGAGAAGACCTTAGTTAGGTGCAAATGGCAAAACGCTTTGCATGCTAATGAGGCAATCAGACCTGAACACCCACACAATAGAAACATTTGATTCTGAATGGACACATTTGAACCCAGGCCCAGACATCGAGGCACCAGAAACCTCCAAACAAAAGGGCATAAGAAACGCCCCCCCTATCACGGAGACCCCCTCGCATTGGGGAATTAAAACAGTATCGATGAGGAATTGACCCAATAGATAACCAAAGGTTAAAGCCCGCCCAAGAAGAGGGAAGGACATTGGGATCCCTATAAAAGACAGGGACCTCGTGTTGTCAGGTCTGTTATTCCGTGCTCCGGCCCTGACCAAGACCTTGAAGATACACTCTGACTCCAGCCGTCGAGCACCAGCCGCCGAACCGTAAGTGCCAGTACGACGCTCGCTACGCGAACTAAGCCCGCTAGAACCCCCAGTGACCAGAACGCTTGCTGAAGGTTGCAGCCCAAGACCAGGACGAAGGCCTCGCTCCCTGACCTTGCCTGTTCCTGTTAGATAAGTATTCTGATTACTTTAGTTTAGTCATAGCTTAGTCTCTTAGTGTGTGCATGAGTATTTATTATAACTGTATAATAAATATTATCGTTTGGACCTTACTAATCGGTGTATCGTCTTTATTACTTCGAACTTGACCTTGGAATACTCGTGACGGTGTCTATACGGCACCTGGCGACTCCTAAGCTGAATAAATACATAGAACAGAGCCTAGTGGTGTTAAGCACTTGGAAGTTAATACACCCCAATAAACGCGTTTTGCCCACATACCAAAACGTGCAACATTTAGTGGCGACTTCCTGACGGGACACGGTTGTAAGTGGAAACCCCACACCGTCCAGGACCCTGAAATTTGAATTAGAACTCCAAATTACAGAGAAAGTAAGAAAGTAAAGAAAATCACAAGTATTCAAGGTGTTCAAACTAATAAGCGTAATTCGGAAGTGTGTTTAGTGCATGCGTACTGACAGGGCTGTAAGGTAAAACTGAAAGCATTTTTGTTGCGACAAACTTTCGGTAGTTTTGTGAACGGAACATAGCGTAAGCCGTACCCGTTTCTTGAAACACAACCCCAGCAACCCCCTGTTCCAAATTAACTAAAAGAGAGTCAGAGAAAATGGCCATGCAGGCAATGGAACGTCTGATGGATCCAGAAAGGTTTGTGGTCGCAGCGACCAGCAGCAGTAGCAGGGTAGGTCAGTGTCCCACGTGGGAGCTGGAACTCCGCAAGTATCTGCAAGGAAAGGGATGGCCCCTTTGGAAAGAGTTTTGTTTGAATGAGGAGACAGGTCCCGGAAGTATAGGACATACTTGGTGGGAGAACCTCTCTCAAATTCACAAAAAGAACCTTAGTAAAGCACGTAAGCCGATGGCGATTGTGTCCTGTTTGGCACAATTGCGAGGCACAGAGGAGGTCGTCAGGACGCTCCGGGCAGAATTAGAAGAAAGGAACCGAATGAGTAAGGTCGATGTCAGGGACATTGAGAAGGAAAATCTGGATCTAAGAGGGAAGTTGGCAGAGAAAGGTAGAGAGGTGGATGATGCCAAGAGGGCACATCAGTCTTGTCTAGCCCATCTCAGCAGTTCCCAGACCCAGTACGAAAAGGCTTATCAGGACGTGCAACGTGCCGTTCTGATAAGAGAGGAATCAGACAAGCAGGTGGAGGCTTTGCAGAGGCAATGCTCTGATCTCAAAGCAGCTTTGAGAGCACTCCATGCTGCAACCACAGAGCAAAGGCAAAGTACTGTGGATCACGCGAAATGCAGGAAACAGATTGCAGAGCTGCAATCGCTGCTTTCGGTGCAAAATGGGTTTCAAAGCACCTTTGGAACCCAGTTAGATGGAGAAAATGCCCCAGATTGGCAAGAATTAAGTGAGACAGCGCAGCGATATGTTCAGGGAACATGTGCGCCAGCAGCACAACAGAAAAGGCAAGCACCCCCACCCCCCACAGATCAGATCATAACCGCACCCATGAATCCAGTAACCACGCAGAGAAAAGCTATAACAGAAGGCGCACCAGATATAACCTACACCACCCCCTTAACTGTAACCCAGCTCAGGGACGCATGTGAGAAGATCACTCCGTTCCTCCCCACCGCAGACCCCCACCAGTTCTTTGTTAAAGTAAAGCAGCAGGCTACAATGTACGGCCTGGATGAGAGAGAGCAGGTTAAGCTCACCGTGCTGAGCTTAGACCAGTCAGTAGTAGCAGCCCTCCCCGACCCACAGAACGTTGCCGGAGGCACCCTAGAGGAGATGCACACCTCCATTTTAGATGCCATAGGGTATAATCGAGGTGACCCCGTAGAAGGACTTAATAAGTGCCGGCAGAAAAGATCCGAACACCCCACAGCATTCGCAGGAAGGCTGTGGATTCATTTCAACGCAGTTTTCGGCGATTTAAATAGAGCGCATTTGAACCGGGAAGATATGGTCAAATGGACGCGCACCATAATCTCACACGCGACAGAGGCAGGACAGAGCGCTTGCAACAGTTATGACCCCTCAGAAGAGGCCCATAATGAGAAATGGGTCCTGAAAAGGTTGTCCCGCGCTTGGGAGCAATCAATTCAGGGAAAGAGTAAGGTTAAATCCCCAGAAGAGGCTCAGGCTGCAGCAGATATTCAGGCAGTGAGAGAGCACCAGAAACCCGCATGGGTAAATGAAGGGAAGAGCAGCCCACAGCAGAAAGGACAGGAATGCTATAACTGTGGACAGTTAGGGCATTGGGCAAAGGAATGCAATGCACCCCAGCGATCTCAGAGAGGCCAGCAGACAGGCACTCTGAACCGCAGTAAGGCAAAACCCATCCACAATATAGCAGTACAGTCAGGACCCACCAATGTGGACGAGACGAACTGACGGTGTTCGGGCTCCCCCACTTGGGTCTGTGACACACTATGGGATCCATCAGGGAGACCCGTAGTCACAGCGAGAGTAAAAGGGAAGCCCATAGAGTTACTTTGGGACACAGGAGGGTCCCGCACCACCATTAACTCTACGACCACGGCACACGCAGACACGTGGCCGACCACATCCACCATTACACTTAGCAGGTTCACAGGACACTCGCAGCAGGGACACATTACGGCACCCGTAGCAATCCAGCTAGGGAACATTTCCACAAGACACCCCGTAGTTTTAGTAAATCTTCCCCGGACAGCAGAACACATCCTGGGGATAGATTTTATGAACGCTCATAGCTTGTCATTCGACCCAGTGAACCAGTGTGTCTGGCGAATGGCTAGATCAGACAGAGCACCCGCCACCCTCACAGTAGGAGACTACGCTAATCGGATTAGCGCAGTGGGAGAGTACTCATTCGACCTGACTACACTCCACACCGACAGACAAATAAAAGCCCTACTGAACAAACACAGGACAGCATTTGCCAGTCACCGTCATGACTGTGGCAGAATGACTGGACCAGTTCACGTTACCGGACAGGACCCCCGACCACAGAAACAGTATAGATTTCCCCTGGAAGCAGAGGTGGAAATAGAAAAGGTGATAGGAAGCTTATTGGAGCAAGGTGTGCTCAGAACGGTGGCCTCGACCAATAATGCCCCTATTTGGCCAGTGAGGAAGCCCGATGGATCATGGCGTCTGACCATCGATTATCGGGAACTCAACAAAGTAACCCCCGCAGTAGCCCCAACGGTAGCTACTAGTCCCGAGACCATGCTCAAGCAGGGACTCAACTCCAAATACTTCACGGTATTGGACATCAGTAACGGATTCTGGTCAATACCATTGGCAAAAACGTGCCAGTACAAATTTGCCTTCACTTTCAAATCGCAGCAGTATACGTGGACATGCCTTCCACAAGGATTCCACAATTCCCCCTCCATTTTCCACCGACAGTTGGCAAGTGGTTTAGAGAAATTCTCCCGCCCCGAATGTCTGGTACAGTATGTAGACGACCTACTACTGCAGACAGACACAAAGGCAGAGCACATTACGCTTCTGGCCGAACTCCTGGAACTGTTGACTTCAATTGGATGTAAAGTTAACCCGAGAAAGGCCCAGATTTTGGAAAATAAAGTGATGTATTTGGGAACAGTCATCACACACGGCAAACGCGAGATCGAATTCAAAAGAATTGATTCGATTGTCAAATTGCCCCTTCCCCAAAATGTTACGGCCCTCCGGTCGTTTTTAGGACTGGTTGGCTATTGTCGGAACCACATCGACGGATTCGCGACAAAAGCCGCCCCACTCTCAGACCTCCTTAAGAAAGGAGCCCCCTGGGAATGGCTTCCGCAGCATACAGAGGCTGTGGAAGAGTTAAAACGAGCCCTTAGCGCAGCACCCGCGCTGCTAGTCCCAGACCAACTTTCCCCCTATGCAATAGAGGTAGCGAGCACCGATCTGACCCTCTCGGCCGTGTTGCTTCAGGAACGGCACGAGCAGCTAAGACCAGTGGCTTATGCCTCCTGACTGTTAGACCTGGTAGAACAAGGCTTCTCTGCCTGTGAGAGGCACCTCCTTGCTGTCTTCTGGGCAGTACAATACTTCTCATACATTACCGGACTCAACCCCATTACTATTCTGACCGAACACACACCCACACAGTTACTCCTAGACGGTCGACTGAAGGACGGTTCAGTTAGCCAGATTAGGGCAGCTAGGTGGACACTACTCTTACAAGGACGGGACATTACAGTAAAACGGACACGCACCCACACATACTTAGCAGACAACCTCCAATACCCCGGACAGCCCCATGACTGTGAAATTGTAGCTCCCCTGCATAACACAGGACCCTTTATAGCAAAAACACCCCCCAGGAAGATAGGGAACCCAAAACAAAGCCCCCAACCCACAGACACGTGTGGACCACTGAGGATTTATGTAGACGGTTCATCCACAGTTTTAGAAAGTGAGCGTATCACAGGATGCGGCATCTATGTAGAGGACGCGCAGGGGCGCGCTCTCGAAGAGATAGCTTTAAAACTACCCGGACACTTAGGCGCCCAGGCAGCAGAGCTCGCGGCCATAGCGTATATAGTGGACCACCCCGCTTCTTTCCCCAGCCCAGCAGACATATATTCAGACAGCTTATATGTCTGTAATAGCTTAACAGATTTTCTGCCCCTGTGGAGGACACGAGGTTTTGTCTCCGCAGACGGGAAACCCCTTCCAATCAGCCCCTCTACTCCAGCATATTTTAGAAAAAGCGAAGGACAGGACCTTCGGAATAATAAAAGTAAGAAGCCACCATAGGTCATCCCCCCCTGGGAATGTAAAAGCCGACGCACTGGCTAAGGCAGGTTCCAGGCGAGGACACTTATGGACCCCCCCAGCTAGCGCACCAGCTAGCGCCCCTGTGAGCGCAGTCCAAATCTCACAGACAGATATTAAAGATCTTGTAGCAGCACAGAAGCAGGATAAGGACCTCAGGGAGGTTTTCAGAGGCAACTTTGTGCCAGAGTACGAGAGATTTAAACACGCACTGACCACACATGAGGGTGTGATCATAAAGGAACAACTTTATGTGGTCCCGCAGCAGGACAGGAATGCAATGATTGCTTTATTTCACGATAACCACGGGCACCCAGGAATTGATGCAACCACGAGGCACCTCAGACAGCTCTGTTGGTGGCCTAATCTCAGGACTGATGTAACGCATTACATTGAGAATTGCCTTATTTGTGCTCAGAATAACCCGGAGAGGTATTCTAAAAAGGCACAACTTCGGCATACTCGCCCAGTTAACGGCCCCTGGACAAACCTCCAGATCGATTTTATAGGACCATTGCCCCCTTGCAGGAATGGCTATAAATACGTTCTGGTGGTCATTGACACCTTTACCAAATGGGTAGAGGCATTCCCCTCTAGAACAAATACAGCTAAGACAGCTGCAAAGATCCTGACCCACCACATCTTCACGAGATGGGGTTTACCCCGAAGTATTGATTCGGACCAGGGATCTCACTTTACAGGACGGGTCATGAAGAACGTCCTGACAATATTTGGAATAAAACAAAATTTTCATATTGCGTATCATCCACAGTCCAGCGGGATTGTGGAGCGCATGAATCGGACTCTAAAAACTACGCGTAGAAAAATGGTTCAGGAGAACAACTCCACATGGGATTCAGTGCTCCCATTTGCACTCATGTTCATAAGGAACACTGTTTCCACTTCCACAGGCTACACACCACACACACTCATGACCGGACGCCCTATGAAAGGTACAGAATTCCTTTTAGGACTGGACATGACCAGCCCCGAGGTGACGGACCTCACACACGAAAAGACGGTTAAAGACTTGGTTGAGACTGTGAGGTCTGCACAGATTGCAGCCGCAGTTCAGCTAGGGAAACGCCGTCAACAACGCACAGCTTGTTTTAATAAGACCGTCCACCCCACAGAATTCCAGGTTGGGCAACAGGTAATGTTATCTGTTTACAACCCCAGCAGTTTTTTGGCTCCAAAATATTCCGGCCCATACTCAATTTCGGATAAAATTAGCCCCTCAGTTTATAGGATAAAATATCCTAATGGTAAGACCGCGTGGTTTCATATTAACCAGCTTAAAGCATATGGAACACAGTCTAACCATGCTCCCCATGTCCTGCTAGACGCAGCAGAACACTTCACCTCACCCACCAGAGACACCTTTCCACCATCCCCCTCACAGACCAGTTCATCAACGGACTCGCCCACGACTCCGCCCACAGACCACGACAGACCACGCCCCGAAACGCCCACAAGCTGCCGCGGCAGAGACAGCGATACAGACACTGACTCTGAGGACAGCCACAGCACACCACACTACAGCCCACATTGCAGCGACTATGACCCCGACTCCAGTGACCCCATGGAAGTCACTTACATTAAAAACCCAGACCCACCACCCGACCCCGACGACCCCGACAATACCCATTCACGTTTGGACCCAACACTATGGCACAGGGACAATTCGTACAGACTTGTCCGCAATGACGAACGTGACTCCCGGTCACACAATGCAAAAATATCATGCCTGATCCACACAAGGGTGTGGGATCCGGGAGAGCAGGACGACACGGTGTCTGAATCCCGATACGGCAACCCCTTTGTGACCCTGTTCACAGAGACAGAGGAAAAGTGAGGTGTCCAGATGATGTAAAATAGGAATCGTTTGAGGGAAACGATGTCCTTTCTGATGGAACCTGCACGTATGTTTGTCTATCGTTTTATGTTTGTTTGTCTTTCAGGAATGTAAATGGTCCAGTTGGAGGATGGACATCTTCTTTTCAGCTGAAAAGATTGTGACCACCTCACATACACGTTAGCTTGTCCGCCGATACCTTTGAGAACTTCGGTTCCAAAACACCAGTTTGATTGGAGATCTTTTCAAAGTTGTAAGGCTTGTGACCACCTTACACGCACTTTAGTTTCTCTGCCGAAACCTCTGAGAACTTCTATGGTGAGCATCTCACCTTATCGGCTACAATGTCTGAAGCCCAGCTCATGTTTTCAGATGAAGGAGCATCTTGGCTCCTCCATTGTTTTTAGGTGCCCCTCTATTCGGCGAATAGAGGCTGCAAGTCACGGTTAACACATTCGTACCTGTTTTAATCCAGGTTACTCAGGCAGTGGACAAACGGCACTGAGGACCCGCCCTGTCTGAGAACCCACCTTGGTCAGCCAAGCTCGGGTATGGCACAGCACGCCCTACCCGGGGATCCCATCCAACTCGTACCCGTAGCGGCCCATACGCAACTCATTCGGACGTTTCTTTCAAAATTTTGTTTTCATTTTTCGTTAGGCAGCCCTTAGGCCGCCATCCCACATGCTATTTACATCCGGGAACATTCGGATGGTAAACTAGCAAAGCCTGCGAGACGGCTTGCAGGAGAAGGATTGTTAGGTCTATTCTGGTCTTCAAATTCGCTTTTGAAAAAAAAAAAAAATGAGGGGAGTCACAGGGTGTGACTTGGCCAGTCATTTTTAAAGGGTCAATTGGAATTTAAAAGACAGATGCACTAACAGGTAAAGATCTTAAACTGTGTATTGACAGATACTGTGCTTGATCCCATAGCTTTCGAAGGACGAGACAGGGATCGAAGCAAGGATTGTCCATACAGGAGGAAGAAAGAAGGAAAACCAAGTTGAAGATGATGGAAGCTCACCTATTGTTGTTAACTGTTATATCTGTTTGTGTGGAAGCAAGACACGTTTCCCCCACAACCCCCACCGTAAATGTTTCCCGTACAGCCACTCCCCAGTGCTCAGCTCTGATCAGTGAGGTTCAGACCTGGTGCACGAAATTTATGACATGGTACTCCATGTCATACGTAATCGAATCACTACTGGTAATTGCGATCCTCGTTATACTTGTACAGACCCTCAGGTTGAGGAAGTGGAAGAGGAGAGCCTCCCGTTCCTGCCCTTCCGTCTATGGAGTTCGATCTCCTATTTTCCGATTTCATCAATACCCTTTGCCCCATGATGAATAAAGCACTCTGTAAATAAAGTTCGACCCTGTATTATATTGTCCTATACTCGACTGCCGAGTTAGGAAGTGTGATGTTGTGGTGTGAATGGTTAAGGTTTTAGAGTGTGAGGAAATGTTTAAGTTAAGTTAAGGATAATTGTGATAGGTAGAGGTTCCCAGTTTATGGTAATGCATGTCCCCTTTGACATAGCGCCAAGTAGAGATATAAGGTAAAAATTTTCTTCCCATAGTTTAAGATAGAGTAGCCCAGGAACTGGCAAGAGGTCAGGGGACACAAAGAAGGCAACCCAGATGCACTCAAGGCGACGTACATAGGTGATCCTTCACAATATTTTGATTGTGAGGATCACAAGGAGGGAATGTAGCCACCTAAAATGGACGCTGAGCTACAAAGTAAGCCAAGCGCTAAGACTGCAGGGAAACAGGCAGTTTAGCCAAAACAGCAGTCTGCAAAGACAGCATTTTGCATTCTGCAGCAGCAGAAACCAGTTTGGGCTCAGGTGAGAAGACCTTAGTTAGGTGCAAATGGCAAAACGCTTTGCATGCTAATGAGGCAATCAGACCTGAACACCCACACAATAGAAACATTTGATTCTGAATGGACACATTTGAACCCAGGCCCAGACATCGAGGCACCAGAAACCTCCAAACAAAAGGGCATAGGAAACGCCCCCCCATCACGGAGACCCCCTCGCATTGGGGAATTAAAACAGTATCGATGAGGAATTGACCCAATAGATAACCAAAGGTTAAAGCCCGCCCAAGAAGAGGGAAGGACATTGGGATCCCTATAAAAGACAGGGACCTCGTGTTGTCAGGTCTGTTATTCCGTGCTCCGGCCCTGACCAAGACCTTGAAGATACACTCTGACTCCAGCCGTCGAGCACCAGCCGCCGAACCGTAAGTGCCAGTACGACGCTCGCTACGCGAACTAAGCCCGCTAGAACCCCCAGTGACCAGAACGCTTGCTGAAGGTTGCAGCCCAAGACCAGGACGAAGGCCTCGCTCCCTGACCTTGCCTGTTCCTGTTAGATAAGTATTCTGATTACTTTAGTTTAGTCATAGCTTAGTCTCTTAGTGTGTGCATGAGTATTTATTATAACTGTATAATAAATATTATCGTTTGGACCTTACTAATCGGTGTATCGTCTTTATTACTTCGAACTTGACCTTGGAATACTCGTGACGGTGTCTATACGGCACCTGGCGACTCCTAAGCTGAATAAATACATAGAACAGAGCCTAGTGGTGTTAAGCACTTGGAAGTTAATACACCCCAATAAACGCGTTTTGCCCACATACCAAAACGTGCAACAGTACCAGCTTCCCCGAGTTCCACCCCTCTGATGAGGCACATGGACAGGGTGGCACGGCTGTGCATGTGCCCTGACAAGTGGACCGGGGGTCTCTGGTCCAAAGCCCCAGGCGACGCCCACCAGGGTATCGCAGGCCACATGACGTGGCAAGCAGCTGCCTGCCTCCACCTCAGGTGTGCATCCTGGGGAGACACCTAGACGTTGTCTAGCATGGTAGTGGTAGCACACCTAGACATAGTCGGGCAGCATGGTAGCACAAGTGGATAGCACTGTGGCTTCACAGCGCCAGGGTCCCAGGTTCGATTCCCGGCTGGGCCACTGTATTTGCGGAATCTGCACGTCGTCCCCGTGTGTGCGTGGGTTTCCTCCGGGTGCTCCGGTTTCCTCCCACAGTCCAAAGATGTGCGGGTTAGGTGGATTGGCCATGCTAAATTGCCCGTAGTGTCCTAAAAAGTAAGGTTAAAGGGGGGGGTTGTTGAGTTACGGGTATAGAGTGGATACGTGGGTTTGAGTAGGGTGATCATGGCTCGGCACAACATCGAGGGCCGAAGGGCCTGTTCTGTGCTGTACTGTTCTATGTTCTAACATAGAACAGTACTGGCCCTTCGGTCCATAATGTTGTGCCAGCCATTTATTCTAATCTAAGATCAACCTAACCCTTCAATTTACTGCTGTCCATGTGTCTGTCTAAGAGTCGCTTAAATGACTCTGACTCCACCACCTCTGCTGACAGTGCATTCCACACACCCACCACGCTCTGTGTAAAGAACCTACCTCTGACATCTCCCCTATACCTTCCTCCAATCACCTTAAAATGATGTCCCCTCGTGACAGCCATTTCCGCCCTGGGCCACTGCCTCCAACATCTGAAGAAGCTTATCCTACAGCCTTCTCCAGCGTCTGGTCATATCGCGTAGCACTAGCACCACTAGGGCAACCTCTGCATCCAACATCCCTGCCGTGGTGTTCAATATCTTTAAGACATTGGGAGAGGGTGTTAGACTGACGAGCAGCGGTGGATCCCACACCATCACCCACAGATCACCCCCACCTGGAATGCCCTGTCATCAGCCCCCCCATCTGGCCGCAGCAGGCCCCCATCACGGGACCCTGTACCCTGCTCACAACGTTAACGAGACTGGGTGCTGTTCCCCTCCCCATGGAACTCACCCACCCTCCCACCATGGACATGTCCCCCAGAGCTGTGTCCCATCCCCTCGGTGTTTGGATGTTGGCTGCTGCATGTGTGGTGTTGCCTCCATCAGTGTCCATGCAGCAAGATGTGATTGGGATTCTAGGCAATGACTCCCCACATGCTACATGGCCCATCTAACCACAGGAATCCACTTGGGTTGTTTGAAGTGCTCACTAATCCACGATTGCCAATTTCCTAGAAGCTTCAGCTGCATGTCAGAGGCCTCGGCAGTCGGTGGGGGTTACGGGTGGTCGGCAGATGGGCAGGGACAAGTATTGACCCGGAACAGGTACACACGAACAAAGGTCTTGTTGGATGGTCTGATTTATATGACAAGAACACTTACAGTTAAAGCTATAAACATTTTATTTACCTCTATACAAAACAACAGATGAATAACAGTATGATCATGCACAAGCAACCTCTCTCTTCCAGCCCTCCAGTCAGTCTGAGGTCACCTGACTCTAACATTCACTTATATACTAATGAGACGTCTAGTGGTTAGTAGGTGAATTACAACACAACCGTGATATCACTACATCCCCTTTCCTTTGAAGGAATAAATTAATACATTATCATCAGTATATTTTCATGTGATATAATTTGCCTGTGAGTCTAATAGTGTTAATTTTTTTCTTTCAAATACTTAAAACTGGTTTAACAAATATATATACATAATATATAAAGACGAGCAGCAAGCATAGTATGTACAAATTGTCCAAATCTACAAATTGAGTCAATCAGGTTTTCGTCTGACTCTGGTTGACCTTCTCAAAGTTTGGCCTTGCTGCTCAGAAATTGTAGATTCAATGTTCTCCATGACATCCTCATGCTCAGGAACTGCTGAACTATCTGACTCTGCAGCTGACGTTGATTCTGACGTAGTTCCGTCATTCACTTCAAGTGGTAGCAGTCATTTGTCCTCATCAACCGCATTTATTTATTTATTTGATAAACATTTTATTAAGGTATTTATGATTTTATAACAGTAACAGAAGAAACAGTGTACATACAATTATAAACATAGTGCAAAAGCTGTCTTCCTCTCTTACAGGTCCCACCTTTTCTAGCCTCCTACTCTCCACTAAACTACCCCCACAGCAGCCCCCCCCCCCCTTCTGCTGACGGTTAATTTTCCCTAAAGAAGTCAACCATCGGCTGCCACCTCCGGGAGAACCCTAATATTGACCCTCTCAAGGCGAACTTGATTTTCTCCAAACAGAGAAAGCAAGCCATGTCCGATAGCCAGGTCTCCGACTTCGGGGCTTTGAGTTCCTCCAAGCTAATAGTATCCGTCTCTGGGCTACCAGGGAAGCAAAGGCCAGAACGTCTGCCTCTTTCTCCTCCTGGATTCCTGGGTCTTCCGACACCCCAAAAATTGCCACCTCTGGGCTCGGCGCCACCCTTGTTTTCAATACCTTGGATATGACGTCTGCAAACCCCTGCCAGAATCCCCTCAGCTTTGGACATGCCCAGAACATGTGAACATGGTTCGCTGGTCCTGCCGCATACCTTGCGCAGCTGTCTTCCACCCCAAAGAACCTGCTCATCCAGGCCACTGTCATGTGAGCCCGGTGAATGTCCTTAAATTGTATCAGGTTGTGGACGTGTTGACTCTACTCAACGCATCCGCCCAGAGACCATCCCCTAACTCTTCACCTAACTCCTCTTCCCATTTGTGCTTCATTTCCTCGGTCTGTGTTTCCTCTGACCCTATAAGCTCCTTATAAATGTCTGAAACCTTCCCTTCTCCCACCCACACTCTGGAAACTACCCTGTCCTGTATCCCCCTTGGTGGTAGGAGTGGGAAGGTTGAGACCTGCCTGCGTAGGAAGTCTCGCGCCTGCAGGTATCTAAATTAATTCCCTCCCGTCAATTCTAATTTCATTTCCAGTTCCCTCAAGCTGGGAAAGCTCCCTCCTATAAACATTTCTCCCATCCTCTTGATCCCTGCTCTCTGCCACCTGCGGAACCCTCCATCTAACCTCTCTGGGGAAAACCAGTGATTGTTGAAAATTGGGGACCAGACCGATGCCTCCTCTGCTCCCACATGTCTCCTCCATTGCCCCCAGACTCTCAGGGCCGTGACCACCACAGGGCTGGTGGAGTACCGTGCCGGCGGGAACGGCAGAGGTGCAGTTACCAACGCACCCAAACTAATGCTCTTACAAGATGCCGCCTCTGCCCGCTCCCACACCGACACCCCCCCACCACCCACTTTCCAATCATGGCTATATTCGCCACCCAGTAATAATTACTAACGTTCGGGAGTGCCAGCCCCCCCCCCCCCCCCCCCCCCCCCCGGGCTACGTTCCAGCAACCCCTTTTAACTCGCAGGGTCTTACCCACCCATACAAAGCCGAGATCACCTTATTGACCCATTCAAAAAAGGACCGAGGAATAAAGATGGGGAGACACAGAAACACAAACAGGAATCTCAGGAGAACTGTCATTTTCACTGTCTGTACCCTCCCAGCCAGTGACAGCAGGAGTGCGCCCAACCTCCGAAAATCATCCTTCATTTGGTCTACTGGTCGGGCCAGATTTAGCTTGTGCTGACGTCCCCTTTCCCGTGCCACCTGGATGCCTAGGTACCGAAAGCTTTACCCTACCACTCTAAACGGCAGCTCCCCCAATCACCTCTCCTGTCCCCTTGCCTGGATCGCAAACATCTCACTTTTCCCCATGTTCAATTTGTAACCCGAAAACCAGCCACAATCCCCCAGAATACCAGAACACCGCACCCCCCCCCCCCCCCGCCCCTCCCGGACCAGCCCCTTCCAGCCCCTTGAGGCTCTCAACGCAATTGCCAGTGGTTCTATGTCCAGTGTGAACAGCAGATGGGAGAGGGGGCATCCCTGCCTCGCTCCAGATGCAGCCTAAAATAGCCCAATGTCAGCCAATGTCCGAACATTTGACACAGGCACCTGATACAGCAGCCTGACCCAGTCAATGAAGCCCTCTCCAAATCCAAACTGCCCCAGTACCTCCCACAGATAATCCCATTCCACCCGGTCAGATGCCTTCTCTGCGTCCGTTGCGACCACTCTACCTCCACGTCCCTACCCTCTGGGGGCATCATGATCACATTCAACAGCCTTCTTACGTTGGCTGCCAACTGCCTCCCCTTAACAAATCCCGTCTGGTCCTCCCCAATCATGTCCAGGTCGCAGTCTTCAATCCTTGAGGACAAGATCTTACCCAACAGTTTGGCGTCTTCATTTAGTAGGGAAATCGGTCTGTAGGACCCGCATAGCTCCGGGTCCTTATGCTGCTTCAGGATCAATGAGATAGTGGCCTGTGACATTGTCAGGGGAAGCCCCCCCTCTCTCCCTTGCCTCGTTAAATGTCCTCATCAGCAATGACCCCAGCATCCCAGAGAACGTTTTGTAAAACTCCACGGAGTACCCGTCCAGTCCCGGAGCTTTACCCGACTGCAAGGCCTTCAGTCCATCTGCTATTTATTCCATACCGACGGGGCCCCCCAGCCCTTCTACCAACTCTTCGTTAACCTTCAGCCCCCTAAGAATTGCCTCATCCCCCCCGGCCCAGCTGGGGGTTCCGACTCATACAGTCTGCTGTAGAATTCCTCGAACGCCTTATTGACCCCAGCTGAATCTCCGACCAAGTTCCCATCTCTATCCCTTATCTTCCCAATCTCCCAGGCCGCCTCCCGCTTTCTAAGCTGCTGCGCAAGCATTCTTCCTGGCCTTCTCCCCACATTCATAAATAGGCTCCCTCGCCTTCCTCAGCTTCTCCAACGCCTTCCCTGTAGTTATCAAGCCAAACTCCACCTGTAGCCTCCGTCGTTCCCTTAGAAGCCCTGCCTCCGGGGCCTCCGCATACCTCCTGTCGACCTGTAGTATTTCCTTTATTAGTTGGTCCGTCTCTGCTCTGTCTGCCTTCTGTCTGCCCGTATCGCGATCAGCTCCCCTCTAACCACCACCTTCAGCACCTCCCTGACCACTGCAGCCAAAGCTTCCCTCGTGTCGTTGACTTCCAGATAGTTCTGGATATATTTCATCAGCCGCCGACACAGCTCATCAGCTAAAAGTCCCACGTCCAGCCTCCAGTGCGGGCGCTGGCTACTCTCCTTGCTCACCTGTAGGTCAACTCAGTGCGGGGCATGATCCGAGATCGTGATTGCTGAATACACAGTGTCCACTACCCCCGTCAGTAAAGCCCTGTTCAGGATAGAAAAGTCAATCCGGGAGTACACTTTATGTAAGTGCGAGTAGAAGGAAAACTCCTTCACACTCGGCCACCGAAATCTCCATAGGTCCACCCACCCAACCATCTACTCCATAAACCCCTATAGCTCCTTTGTCATTGCTGGCACCCTGCCTGTCCTTGAGCTAGACCGATCTAGCCCTGGGTTAATGACAGTGTTGAAGTCCCCCCCCCCCCCCCCCCCCCCATGACCAGTTTATGCAAATCCAGGTCCGGGATCTTCCCTAACATTCTACTTATGAACTCCACATCATCCCAATTCGGCGCGTACACATTCACGAATACCACCGGCAGCCCCTCCAGCTTCCCACTGACCGTAATGTCACATCCACAACTATTCTTCCCGCCTCAAATGGCACTCGCTTATTAATCATGATCGCAACCCCTCTAGTCTTAGAGTCCAGCCCCAAGTGGAAAACCTCGTCCGGCCCATCCCTTCCTTAGTCTGACCTGGTCATTTATTCTAAGGTGCGTCTCCTGCAACATTTCCACGTCCTCCTTCAATCCCCTCAAATGAACGAACACGCGTGCCCTCTTGACCGATCCATTAAGCCCTCTTACAATCCATGTGTTCAGCCTGGCTGGGGGGCTCCTCGCTCCTCCCCACCCCCCGCCGATCAGCCATCATCTTTCTTGGGCCAGTCTCCAGCCCGGACCCCACACATCCGCAGGCCCGCCCCCCAGCAGCCTTCGTCCCCAACCTCCCTATTGTCCCACAGCAACAGTCCCTCCCCCGTCTGCAGAACATTCCCCCCCCCCAAGTAACAGCACTATACACACAGCCCCCTCCAACAAGCATACCATCTGCTCACCCCCCACTTTGCTTCCATGAGCTAGCCCGCCCAGCTGGCCTGGTGGCCCCCACCCATGGCACCAGACATTTTCCCACCTATTGTTCCACCCCCCCCCCCCCCCCCCCCCCCCCCGGGCTCGGACAAACATATGCAAACATAAATAATCCCAAACCAGTTGCCCAAAAGAAACACACAAAGAAAAACAAAAAGAAGATCAAACATCTAACATTCACACCTCCATCCCCCATCAGTGCAAATGCAAATTTTAACTCAAGCAGCTCGTCGGGTGACCCCAGCTCAATACAAAAGGCATTACAAGTAATGTCCAAAGACAAAACTTGTATTTTTAAAAAAAATAACTGAAAAGAAGAGAAAAAAAAAACACATGAATACTGCAGCAAAGTTCAGTCCAAACACCTCAGTCTGTGATCAGCCCTTTCCTTCTCGCAAAGTCCATCGCTTCCTCGGGCGACTCGAAATAGAAATGTTGCTCTTCATGCGCAACCCAAAGACGGGTCGGGTACAGTCGTCCAACTTTACCTTCTCCTTAAAAAAGGATCGATTTTATCAGGTTGAACCCTCGTTGGCGGAGCCAGGGACCGGGAGGTTGCCACTTGCCAGATCGGAGGCGCACCAGCAAGTGAGACTCCCCTGCCCGGCTACATCCCCTGCCCCATTCCCCTGCCTGGCCACGCCCCTCCCCCCTTCCCCCCCCATTCCACCCCCTCCCCCATTCCCCCCCCACTACACCCCCTCCACCATTACCCCCAATACACCCCCCCATTCCCCCAGTACAACACCTCCCCCCATTCACCCAGTACACCCCTCCCCTCATTCCCCAGTACACCCCCTCCCAATCCACCCAGTACACCCCCTCCCCATTCATCCAGTACACGCCCCCCATTCACCCAGTACACCCCTCCCCCATTCCCCCCACTCCACCCCTCCCCCCATTCCCCCAGTACACCCCCTCCCCATTCCCCTGCACTCCCCTATTCCCCCTCACTCCCCCCCATTCCCCCCACTCCCCCCATTCCCCCTAACTCCATCCCCTCCCCATTCCCCTCCACTCCCCCATTCCCCCACTCCACCCATCCCCATTCCCCCGCACTCCCCCATTCCCCTCCACTCCCCCATTCCCCCCACTCCACCCCCTCCCCATTCCCCCGCACTCCCCCCATTCCCCCCACTCCACCCTCCCCCCATTCCCCCAGTACACCCCCTCCCCATTCCACCCACTCCCCCCATTCCCCCCCACTCCCCCATTCCCCCCCACTCTCCCATTCCCTCCCACTCCACCCTCTCCCCATTCCCCTCCACTCCCCCATTTCACCCACTCCACCCCCTCCCCATTCCCCCGCACTCCCCCCAATCCCCCCACTCCACCCCCTCCCCCCATTCCCCCAGTACACCCCTCCCCCAATCCCCCCAGTACACCCCCTCCTGCATTCCCCCAGTACACCCCTTCCCCATTCCCCCACACTCCTCCCATTCCCCCTCTACTCCACCCCTACCCCCCATTCCCCCCCACACCACCCCCTCCCCTAAACCCCCCCACTCCACCCCCTCCCCATTCCCCTCCAGTACACACCCTCCCCCCTATTCCTGCCCAGTACACCCCTCCCCCCATTCCCCACCACTCCACCCCCACCCCCAGAACACCCCCTCCCCATTCCCCCCAGTACACCCCCTCCCCCATTCCCCCAGTAAACCCCCTCCCCATTCCACCCCACTCCACCCCCTCTCCAGTACACACCCAGTACACCCACTCCCCCCATTCCCCCAGTACACCCCTCCCGCATTCCCCGCCACTCCACCCCCTCCTCCAGTACATCCCCTTCCCCATTACCCACATACACCCACACTCCCATTCTCCCCAGTGCACCCCCTCCCTTCATTCCTGCCCCACTCCACCCCCTCCCCCCATTCCCCTCCCCGCCCGCTGCACCCCCCTCACCCCAGTCCTTGCGTGTAACGGTACACGCTGTACTGTGTGTTCCAGGACCTGCCGCCGATCATCCCTTCCTGTCTGGTGCTCCACGCCCATGACAAGTGCCATGTCCAGATGCCCCCAGGGACACACGCCATGGTGAGGAAGGCAGACGGCAAGGAAGGCCTTCCTCCGTCACTGTGACACAGGAATCGGACGCACAGAGGACAGCAAGCCAGGACGGTGATGAACCGAGGACGGACACCCAGGACAGCGACAGCCCCGAAATGGAGATGATGGACACTGACGCGCACGACAGTCAGAACATTGACGCATCGAGGACAGCGAGCCAGGACGGTGATGCACAGAGGATGGCGAGTCAGGACGGTGATGCACAGAGGATGGTGAGCCAGGACGGTGATGCACAGAGGATGGCGAGCCAGGACGGTGATGCACAGAGGACAGCGAGCCAGGACGGTGATGCACAGAGGGTGGCGAGCCAGGACGGTGATGCACAGAGGACAGCGAGCCAGGACGGTGATGCACAGAGGATGGCGAGTCAGGACGGTGACACACAGAGGACGGCGAGCCAGGACGGTGACACACAGAGGATGGCGAGCCAGGATGGTGATGCACAGAGGACAGCGAGCCAGGACGGTGATGCACAGAGGATGGCGAGCCAGGACGGTGATGCACAGAGGATGGCGAGCCAGGATGGTGATGCACAGAGGGTGGCGAGCCAGGATGGTGATGCACAGAGGGTGGCGAGTCAGGACGGCGATGCACAGAGGATGGCGAGCCAGGACGGTGATGCACAGAGAATGGCGAGGCAGGACGGTGATGCACAGAGGATGGCGAGCCAGGACGGTGATGCACAGAGGATGGCGAGCCAGGACGGTGATGCACAGAGGACGGCGAGCCAGGACGGTGATGCACAGAGGGTGCGAGCCAGGACCGTGATGCACAGAGGATGGCGAGCCAGGACGGTGATGCACAGAGAATGGCGAGCCAGGATGGTGCTGCACAGAGGACAGCGAGCCAGGACGGTGATGCACAGAGGACAGCGAGCCAGGACGGTGATGCACAGAGGATGGCGAGCCAGGACGGTGATGCACAGAGGATGGCGAGGCAGGACGGTGATGCACTGAGGACGCGAGCCAGGACAGTGACGCACAGAGGACAGTGACGCACAGAGGACAGCGAGCCAGGACAGTGACACACAGAGGATGGCGAGGCAGGACGGTGATGCACAGAGGACGCGAGCCAGGACAGTGACACACAGAGGATGGCGAGCCAGGACAGTGATGCACAGAGAATGGCGAGTCAGGACAGTGACGTACAGAGGACAGCGAGCCAGGACAGTGACGTACAGAGGACGGACAGGCAGATGACAGACAGAGTGGACAGTGCCCCTCAGATGGGGGCAACACAAAGAACATCGGCCCAGGGCTCAACACAGGAGCCCCCAGACTTTGGGTCCAATGAGGACATAGACTTGGCGTCACTGCAGTCACCCACACCCCACACCATCGCAGAGACTTGCACCTCGGTTGGGCATCTTAGTGATGAGGCTTCTGGGAGACAGACTGGTGTGCACCACACAGCCGTACCGGTATGTCAGGTGGAGGTAGGCGCAGCCGAGGGGCTGGACGGCCTGAGAACAGACCAGCCCCAGCAACCAGCTGCCACCCAGACAGTTCCCGGGTTCCTGGACCTTCCAGTCCCACCCATAGATCCGATGCAGTTAGAAGCCCAGCGACTAGACAATGGGGTGACGGCCAGCTTCCAGCAACTGCAGACGCTTGGCTGACGATTTTTATTTGTTGGTGTGAACAGCGCCAGCGTGACCGGACTTCGGTATATCATGGCCGCAGAGTCCACGGGACCCCGGAGAATCGCAGGACTTGCCCCCTCTACCGATTCTCCAGACGGTGACGCACCATTCACGATGACGCTGTTCTGGCCGGTTGAGAGAATGGCGGAACGGCGTCGGACCGGCGTCGCGTAAAAAATCGGCGCGATTGCCGATTCTCTGACCCGGCGTGGTCTGAGAGAATCCCACCCCGTGTCTTCCACTGTGCTGACTGATCTGGGGTTGAGCTTAGAGTAACAATTCTGAGCAAAGTGGTTTTTCCTTTGCATCTGGAACAAAACTTGCCAAACGCTGGACACTGCCTTAATTTGTGCCTTTGACCACATCTTTTACACAAAAATACTTCATCCTGATCTTTAACCTTTTGTTGGTGTGTGAGGAGCTGCAGGAACTTTCTTGCCTATTTTTTAAGTTTCCCGTCTTTTTGGAAAAAGGGCGGTAACCGGAGTGCTTTGCTCTAAGAAGACGCCGTCATTACTGAGAAACATTTTAGAATGCTGTGCTGCTGGATCGTGAGCCTGACAAATCTCAACTGTTTGTTCCAAAGATACTCCCAATTCCCTCAGCAACCGTTCCCTCAGCTTATTTTCATTCACACCAAACACAATTTGGCCCCGAATCATGGAAGATTCCACTGAAGAAAATTACAGGTTTTAGCTTTTAACTTTAAACTCTAAATCAGTGATAAATTGATCTATTCTATCTTCTATAAACATGATCTAAACACAGAACACTCATCAATGTCATTCTTTCTCGGGTTGCAATCTGCATCAAATCTTCAAATTACTTTATTAAAATTTTTACTATCGTCATCATTTGCAAATTTAAACATATTGAACACAGCAATTGCTTAGAACCCTGCCGCTGTTAGGAGCATCACCACCCTACGTGAATCTGATCAATCTCCAAAATTTGCTGCATTAAGAAACAGATTAACTTGCTGTTTAAACACACACCAGTTGTTGAACCCATTACCATGAAATCTGAGACTCACTGGTGGCTTCAACGATTCCATGTTGTTCATTCTGGCAGCCTGAGAAATCTTCAAATCTCTGTGGACCTTGTGACAGGTTGATAGATTTTTATTTAGTGTTTAATACCATCCAGCCCTGGTACAATGTAATGTTCATGTCAGATGGCCTGATTTATATTACAAGAACACTTGTTGCTAAAGCTATCGATGATTTATTAACATCAACTGTGGGTCGACTATATACAAAATAACAGATGAATGACAGTATGATCATGCACAAGCAACCTCTCTCTTCCAGCCCTCCAGTCAGTCTCCTGACTCTAACATTCACATATGTACTAATGAAACTCCTAGTGGTCAGTCGGTGAATTACGACACGTGCATGATATCACTCCACATGGGTTGGCATGGTGGTGCCATCACCGTTTTCCCCCCAGTTGCCCCCCAGCATCCCCCTCACCTTCCCATGGCGGCCTACCCCTATTGAGGGTTCGCCACCCTCAGCTGAGGTTCCCCATCCCCTGCAGAGCACAGGGGCAGCAAGCCCAGTGGCCCTGGGTACTTTTCCTGGGAGCAAAGATGGCTACTCACCTCCTCAGCTCCCCACAGAAGCTATTCTGCTAGGTTCAGGCTTTTAGAAAGGAGTACTAATCGGCGTCAGTGCGAGCACTCGCTGGGGAGGCCACTGAGCGACAGGAGGATGTTGAGTTGTATGGAAATGGGGCTCTCGTTAATTGTATGGAAATGGGGCTTAAGTTGTGATCATTGGTTTCTCACCACGCAAAGTCAAGATCCCAATTTTCCCTACGGGAGCCGGCCGGTTGCATTGAAAACGCCTGGCACGGATCTCGTTTTTGGCCTCTCCCACTATTCATCGGCCTCGTTTTGCTTGAGCGAGAACGTAATGAGGCCACAAGATCGCAACCAAATTCTTCTCAGCTGCTATCTTACAGATTTATTAAATAGTTAAATATATATCCACTGGTATTTAACTTCTCTGTTCAGGGAAGCAGGTCTTTCCTGTCCACTCCTCATGATTTTCACAGTAACTCCATTGCAGTGTTAGTGTCAGCCAACTTGTGACAATAATAAAGGTTAGCATGATGATTATTTATTATTAAATGTTTGCGTCTGTTCCTGTGTCTACAATCCCTAAATAAATCTCCTATAACCACTGTGATAACTAGCACTGGACATACACTATTTGGATGACTTTTTTCCCTGTGCTGATTGAGGAGTATGAGCTCCCCCACGAGAGGCAGGGCAGCTTACCCGCATTTGTACAAAAGGTCAGCCAGTCTGGAACCGACTGACAGGAGAGGGAACCTGGTGAGGATCTACCGTTACTCATGTATATAATTGTTGTAAAACAAGTGTTATTTTCTTTTGCTCACTTTGGACCTGCCGAGCCTTATTAAACTGGCGACGGGGGTAAGCCTGAGCTGTTGACATATCCAGCTGAGCCACCTCCCCACGTTGATTTCCTTTTCTTCTAGACCACCCTGCAAATTTGGGTGATTAACGATGTCTCTATTTGGGTATTTGAATCTCTTTGAACCCGGTATGGAAACCTGGAAATAGTACGCAGTGCGAATGGAGTACTTCTTCAGAGCCAACAATATCACCGTAAATGAGCGTCAGACTGTAATATTGCTGACAGCGTGTGGAGCACGGATGCTTGCAGTGATCTGGGCCTCACGTTTTTTTGAAGTTTTAGTTTATGTTTGTATTGGCCATTTCTTTGTACATTTTTGACTTTTTACCCTACATTTTGGTTGGTTGATTGTTTGTGACATTGTTATTGTTATTATGTAAAACCTCAATAAATATACTTTAAAAATAAAAGGTGTCAGTCAGATCCATTCATATGATCATTACTGGGACCTTTAGAATTGATACTGAGGGGCCTCACGGTAGCATGGTGGTTAGCATCAATGCTTCACAGCTCCAGGGTCCCAGGTTTGATTCCTGGCTGGGTCACTGTCTGTGTGGAGTCTGCACGTCCTCCCCGTGTGTGCGTGGGTTTCCTCCGGGTGCTCTGGTTTCCTCCCACAATCCAGTCCAAAGATGTGTGGGTTAGGTGGATTGGCCATGCTAAATTGCCCGTAGTGTAAGGTTAATGGGGGGGTTATGTGGGTTTAAGTAGGGTGATCATTGCTCGGCACAACATCGAGGGCCGAAGGGCCTGTTCTGTGCTGTACTGTTCTATGTTCTATGATACAGTGAGGATGTGTTTGAAAAGAAAGGGCTGACCCACAAATACATCAAACCTTCCACTTAATATGTGGAGTGAAAGGGCAAAGAGCAAACTTACCTTTACAGCCCCAGTGGCCTAATGGATAAGGCACTGGCGTACAGAGTCAGGGATTTGTGGGTTCAAGTCCTATCTGGGGTGAGGTGTTCTTTAGGTTTGAAACAACCACTGATTGAATTTCAATAATAAGTAGCAAGTGGGCAGCTCTTTGCAGGGAACTGCTTAAGTTTCCAGTAGATTGAATCATAGAACCTTTGGTTACATTTGGGGTTGTTCAGTCTGTGGTGCTTTTAAATGAGTTATCCAGCCTAATCCCACAATCCAGTTCCTGTTCCACTGCTCTTGTGGCTTTGGCACTTAGCGGGTTGTATTTCCTGCCGATGGCATGGGGTTGCCCACAATAGCAAAACCCCATTTGCCACCTGGCAGGATGGAGGATCCCACTGCTGCTAGGTGTGTGCTGCCCAGGTGTAGCACAGAGAATCCCGCCCCAAATATTCACCCTGATATGTTAAAATGTGATCAGGAGTTCTAACTCTCTCACCCTTTCAGACTTCCTCCCCACCTCCCCTTTTACCCCCTTTGTGTCGAAGTAAGTTGTCCTCAGCTCCCTTCTGACCCTTTAACCAAATAGTTAAATATATATCTACTGATATTTAACTTGCCTGTTCAGTGAAGAAGGTCCTTCTTATCCACTACATCTAGGCTCCTCATACTTTTGACACAGCAATTAAATCTCAAAATGAACTGGTTGGTTCTATTCCTGTACATACAATCCCCAAATAATGTTCCATTATCTGTTCCAAAGAAAACAACCCAAGGTTATCCAACCTCTCAGCATGGCTAAAATTCTCCATTCCTGGCTCCATCCTTCACTTTGGGTTCTCACTGCTCCAAACTATTTTGCCAATGTGAAAATACCCAGATCTACCGGGACAGATGACAGATGGGTGGCACGGTAGCACAGTGGTTAGCACTGTTGCCAGGGTCCCAGGTTTGATTCCCTGTTTGGGTCATTGTCTGTGTGGAGTCTGCACGTTCTCCCGGTTTCTGCGTGGTTTCCTCCGGGTGCTCTGGTTTTCTCCCACAAGTCCTCAAAGACGTGTTGTTAGATGAATTGGACATTTGGAATTCTCCCTCTGTGAACCCGAACAGGCGTCGGAGTGTGGCAACTAGGGGATTTTCACAGTAATTTCATTGGTTAATGGTAGCCTACATGTGACAATAATAAAGATTATTTTTATTAAGAATTACAAATTTCAAAGATAACAGCAGTTTATATGCTGTGATGAATATTGCTATGGGTCAGGGTTTAGAGAACCCCAGAGTGTATCATGGAGTTCACCTGACCCACAACTTTTAATAGATTGTGGTATGGGGAGCACACGGCTCACTTTGCAGGTGTGGTACAGCAGAAAAGGACAAGTATTTTTAAAAACAAAACAATGTTTATTCTATGAACGCAAGTTAACCTTTTTTAAAACAAACTGAACATCTTAGCAATCATTAATTCAAATACACCCCAAAGAATACAACACTAAGTAACCTTGTAAGCTGTCCTTTTAACATCCAAAAGACTTAACAAACCTACAAACAGGAGCACATTAGGTTTACATTCAATACTAAGACCGTTGACAATTCTGGGTTCACCAAATGATCCATAGATAGTCTTTGGATGGCAGAGATCAACATTACAGCTCTTTGTTTAAACTTCAGATGCAGCACACTGAAAAACACAGACACACCCAAGCTTTTTCTCAAACTGAAACCAGAAGTAGAACTCAGCTCCACCCCCACTCTGACATCACTCCAGTAACATGAGCAGCTGCATTTCGTAAAGGTACATTTCTTAAATACGTATTTCTTAAAGGTACTCTCACATGGCAATATAGAAATTGATATATTTTATATTCTGTTGCTGTAATAGCATTCAAACCTCTAGTTTAAAATACTTACAGGCAGTATGTCTGCTAAAGCTGTAATTAAGGTGTCATAAAAGATAGGGTAATTCTTGTTTCTGACCATTTACTTGGTTACAGATATAGGGCTTATGCAATTGCTGGATATTCCCTGAAGAATAGATAATTTATGAGGGATTGCATTTAGTTGAAACAAAGCAGGTCGTAGAACTTAGTGAGATATAGTGAGAACTTCCAGTGAACCAGAGGACACAACCGGAGTGAGACACATCAAAGAGTGAGTTTAGGAGGTGGGAATTTGAAGCTAGGTTGGAATTCGAGGCTGGGGGGGGGGGGGGGGGGGGAGGAGGTGCGTTTTATCCCTTGATTTGTTTCCAGTGAGTAGCCTTGCCCTGCTGCAGGTGACTACAAGGGAAAGAGCTGATTGATGAGTAGCAGGTATGTCCTTCATCTCGGGAGTGGAGCTGAGTGGGAGAAATCCGGAGGGCATTCTGGGAAGGTAAGCGGTATTTGCGACTGTGTCTCTGGGTTTTCAAATTGTGGGGGCGGGTGAAAACTGAGAAATGATGTCACGGTAAAGTTGTGGCCTGATTGGCTGGTAGGGACTCTGTCAAACTTAAAAAAAAAACATTGAAAAACTAATTTAAACTAATTAATTAGCGAGGTAGAGGAGGAACTAAACCTGAGAGCAGAGATTAGTATTTAGCATTTAATTTTATAGTAAAAATCTAGTGCCAGGGCCATATAGTTATTTGTAATTTAATCAACAATGATTAAAGTCTTTATTTTAAATTAATTAACTAGTGCATAAATGTCACTCAGCGGGGTGCAGTGCTCTAACTGAAATATGGGAGATTCGTGACGCTTCCAGCGTTCCGGTCGACTACACCTGCAGGAAATGTAACCAATGGCAGCTCCTCACAGACCGATTGGATTCATTGAGGAACATGCAGGTGTCGGAAAGCATCACAGATAGGAGTTACATGGATAGAATTTACAGTGCAGAAGGCCCATCGAGTCTGCACCGGCTCTTGGAAAGAGCACACTACCCCCCCTACCCAAGGTCACCACCTCCACCTCCACCCTATCCCCATAACTCAGTAACCCCACCCAACACTAAGGGCAATTTTGGACACTAAGGGTAATTTATCATGGCCAATCCACCTAACCCACACATCTTTGGACTGTGGGAGGAAACCGGAGCACCCGGAGGAAACCCACGCACACACGGGGAGGATGTGCAGACTCCGCACAGACAGTGACCCAAGCCGGAATCGAACCTGGGACCCTAGAGCTGTGAAGTGATTGTGCTATCCACAATGCTACCGTGCTGCCCTATATTTATAGAGTTATAGAGATGTGGTCACACCCAAGATGCAGACAGTCAGTGCAGAAATTCCCTGTGGCTTTCCGCCTTCTAACAAGTATACCTTTAGGCAGTAAGCTAAAAGCAGGGCCTCTAGAATTGTAATCTCAGGATTACTCCCTGTGCCACATGCCAGTGAGGCTAGAAATGGAAGGATAATGCAGCTAAACACGTGGCTAAACTGATGGTTTTAAACTGATTATGTTTTAAACTAATGTGGCAGGGCAATGGGAACCAGATTAGGAAGTTAGAGGCAGCAACTAAAGCCAGTAAGGTACTAGATAATAAACTCGTTGTGACTAAGGGGAAGAGTAGACAGGGAAGAGATGACGACGCAAAGGGACATGTGGTCTGAGGTGCATTTGTTTTAATGCGAGAAGTGCAGCAGGTAAGGCAGATAAACTTAGGGCTTGGATCAGTACCTGGGAATATGATGTTGTTGGTATTACTGAGACTTGGTTGAGGGAAGGGCAAGATTGGCAACTAAATATCCCAGGGTATAGATGCTTCAGGAGGGATTGAGAAGGAGATAAAAGGGGTGTAGGAGTTGCATTACAGGTCAGAGATGATATCGCCCCTCATAATCTTGTAGATCTCTATTAGGTCACCCCTCAACCTCTGTCGTTCTAATGAAAACAGTCCGAGTCCATTCAGCCTCTCCACATAGCTAACACACTCCAGGCTGGTGAACCACCTCTGCACCCTCTCCAAAGCTTCCATATCCTTCTGGTAGTGTGGCAACCAGAATTGTTCACGATATTCCAAATGCGGCCTTTCCAAGGTTCTATACAACTGTAGCATGACTTGCCAGTTTTTATACTCGATGCACTGTCTAATGAAGGCAGGCATTCCATATGCTTTCTTGACAAACTTGTCCACTTGTGTTGCCACCTTCAAAGATCTGTGGACATGCACGCCCAGATCTCTCTGACTTTCTATATTTCTAAGAGTTTTGCCATTTAAGATATATTTCCCCTCTATGTTAGACCTACCAAAATGCATTAACTCGCATTTGTCCGGATTAAACTCCATTTACCATTTCTCTGCCCAAGTCTCCAACCTATCTATGCCTTGCTGTATCTTCTGACAATCCTCAACTCTATCTGCCACTCGACCAACCTTGGTGTCATCCACAAACTTACTAATCAGACTGGCTACATTTTCCTCCAAATCGTTTATGTACACTACAAACAACAGAGGCCCCAGCACAGGTCCCTGTGGAACACAACTAGTCACAAACTTCCATTCAGAAAAACGCCCTTCTACTGCTACCCTTTGCCTTCTGTGACCGAGCCAGTTCTGTATCCATCTTACCACCTCACCTCTGATCCCATGTGACATAACCTTTTATACCAGTCTGCCATGAGGCACCTTGTCAAAGGCTTTACTGCAGTCCATCTAAACACCATCCACCACCCTCCCCTCATCAATTATCTTTGTCACCTCCTCAAATAACTCAATCAATTTGGTGAGGCATGACCTTCCCTTCACAAAACCATGCTGGCTATCGCTTATGAGTCCATTTGTTTCCAAATGGGTATAAATCCTGTCCCTGAGAATTCTCTCCAATAATTTACCGACAACCGATGTCTATAGTTTCCAGGATTATCCCTGCTACCTTTCATAAACAGTGGTACCACAGTAGCTATTCTCCAGTTCTCTGGGATCTCACCTGTAGCCAATGAGGATGCAAATATGTCAGTCAAGGCCACAGCAATTTCCTCTCTTGCTTCCCTCAGTATTCTGTGGTTAATCCAATCCACCCAGGAAATGTATCTATCTTAATACCTTTTAAAAGACCAGATACCTCCTCCTTTTCAATGTTAACATGATCTTGACTGTCCACACACCCTATCCAAGAATCAACTTCCCCAAAGTTCCTTTCTTTGGTGAACACGAATGCAAAGTACTCATTTAGTATCTCACCCATTTCCTTTCGCTCAACACAGAGATTCCCCCCACTGTCCTTAAGTGGTCCAATCCATTGCCTGGCAACCCTCTTGCTTTTTACATATGAATAAAAAGCTTTGGGATTCACCTTAATCCTACTGGCCAAGGATTTTTCATGACCCCTCCTAGCCCTCCTAATATCCCGTTTCAGTACTTTCCGACTTTCTTCATACTCCTCAAGGGTTTCGTCTGTCCCCACCCTTCTAGTCTGTGCAAAACTCTCCTATTTCTTTTTGATGAGATTCACAATATCCTTCATTTTCCAAGGCACCCTAAACATTCCATGCTTATCCTTCGTTCTCTGAGGAACTTGACTTTCCTGAATCCGAATGAACTGTCGCTTGAAAGACTCCCACATGTCCGATGTTGATTTCCTATTCAACAGCCGCACCCAATCCAAATTCTTCAATTCCTGTCTAATGTTTACCTTTCCCCAGTATCTTCATCCCTGTCCAAAACTACCCAAAAACATATGGAATTGTGGTCACTGCCCCACATTCAACTTTATCGGTCAACTCTTGCCCACTCCACCAACTTGTCTATGACAATTTGAGGTTCAATCAGAGAGTCAGGAGCTCAAAAGGATATCAGGAGAAGGGGCAGGCAGCATCTTCCAGTTTGGAGGAAGACTGTGTGTGTATTACATCCCGTCATGTGATAATGTGAGCATGCATGTGATGTGATTGGCTGTCGACATCTCAAAATAGCAACTGTGCCTGAGGTGTTGGATGAACTGGTGACAGGAATTAAAGGGACAGTATTTGGGTTGAAACGTGCAGGTGGCATTACTGCCTGAATGTGAGGATGACACACAGTTTAGTACAAACGTTGTATTGGATTGTGCCAATGAAAAAGATGTGAGAGAAAATGTTGCTGCAGATTAATCCAACATGTGGAAGGAAATCTAAATAACAGTGTTCAATATAGAAGCTTCGAAGCTGCTCCACCCCAGATGGGACTTGAACCCACAATCCCTGGCTTAGGAGGCCAGTGCCTTATCCATTAGGCCACTGGGGCTGTGCTGATGTGTTTGCTGCAGCTTGTGACATAGCCCTTTGTCTCTAGACCAATCGATTCATTATGGAACGAAAGGTCAGTTCCGATTAACAATCGCTGCTAAATTTGAAGGTATTTTGTGGATCAGCCCTTTCTTTTCACTCACAACTATATTCTATCAATTCCAAAGCTCTCGACAATGATGTAACAGGATGTGATTGTCTCTTGTACATTGGAAATTGGTCCAGACGAATCGACTTAATCGCTTATTGTCGGCGGGTGATAATGGGAATGTTTATAGAAATGGTAATTCGATACAAATTTAACAGTCACTTGGGAAAATGCAGGTTTGTTGAGAAAAATCATCATGGTTTTGTTTTGTGAAATCCTGTTTAAATAGTTTAGTTTAGATTTTGATGGTGTGCAAAGAACTGTCAGGAGGATAATGTGGTTGATGTGGTGCACATGAATTTGCAAAAGTCCAGTGCAAAAGATAAATTGCCTCACAGCATTGTTGTGAACTTGAGCTGAAATTTAGCAGGTTGGTCTTGCCATTTGCAGATGCTTCTCTCAAAGATTAAGCTGGAGTTGAAATTGAAATAGAAACCCATTGGGGTGGCAGTTTTAACACCTTTTCATCATTCATTCCAACCATGTACGTGTTTATAAAGAGGGACCTCATGTAAATTTGTGATGAATGCTAGAGATGCCCTGCAGAGTAGATCACTTGAGGCATGGCCGAGTTTCTCCGATCCGAGTTCACCCCACCACCGTTGTCAGCAAGAACGGAGAAATTGGTGCTCAGCCAACATTCCATTCGCTGCAGCAAGACCAGCAGGCCAGCATAAACAGACAGGGAATTCAGCCAGTGTGTTGGGACTTAGGTAAGCAGATCAGAGGGTCTGAGTAGGATAAAGATTATATTATTAATGGGAGGAGCCACGTCTGTAGCAGGCAGTTTAGCGTTTAGTTTACTAGTGTGATGAATGGAGGAATTTCAAATATATATTGTATAATATGTGTTTGGAGATAAAAGATACCAGTTAGGTGTTAGTGTTTCATTGTCATTGTATAGCATTGTTTAATTTCTTGTCTGCTATTAAAGATGTAGCTGTGAATGAAAAGAATTAACTGGTTGGGTCTGGTCCTGTACCTACAATCCCTAAATCTTCCATAACCACATGTGTTCCAAAGAAAACAACCGAAGATTATCCACCCTCTCAACATGGCTAAAACTCTGCATTCCTGGCGGTATCCTCCTCAATCTTCACTTTGGACTGCCAATGCTCCAAGCTTTTTACCAATTTGAAAATACTCATCTACCCGGACAGATGCAAGAATGCCAAATTTCAAAGGGGGCAATAATTTAAACTGCATGAGGAATGGGAGCTGATCAGATGGCAATTAGATCCAGCAGAGGGTAGTAGAGCAGAGCTGCTGGTTGGTTGTTGCGGGGAAAATTTGCATCAGTGCATTGCGGTCACCAGATCTTGAAGGTGGTTTGTGGAGGAGCTGTTGTCAAGTTACAGTTAAACTCCAAACACTTCTTCAGTGTTTCCCTCCCTACCTCCTCCTCTAACCAAAGAAAAAACAATCACTGTAAGGATCTCAGCGGAGTAAATATATCTATCTTAATAGAGGTTTATAAGATGATGAGCGGGATAGATGGAGTGGACGTTCAGAGACTATTTCCTCGGGTGGATGTAGCTGTTACAAGGGGGCATAACTATAAGGTTCAGGATGGGAGATATTGGAGGGATGTCCGAGGCAGGTTCTTTACTCGGAGAGTAGTTAGGGTGTGGAATGGACTGCATGCTGTGATAGTGGAGTCAGACAGTTTCAAGCGGTTATTGGATAGGCACATGGAGCACACCAGAATGACAGGGAGTGGGATAGCTTGATCTTGGTTTCGGACAATGCTCGGCACAACATCGAGGGCCGAAGGGCCTGTTCTGTGCTGGACTGTTCTATGTTCTCTCCAATGCATTCACTTTCTTCTTATAATGTGGTGCTCAAAACTGTGCACAATACTCCAGCTGAGGTATAACTAATGTCTTGTATCCATTCGGCATAACCTCCTTCCCTTTGTAGTCTATGTCTCTATTAAAAAAGCCCAGGGTACTATATGTTTTATGAATTGCACTCTTCACCTGCCCTGCCACCTTCAATGATCCAGGTACATCTACACCCTGGTCCCTCTGTTCCTGCACCCGCTGAAGAATCTTATTCCTTAGTTTTTATTTTCGTGTTCTTCCTGCCAAAATGCATCACTCCACATTGAACTTTATCGGTCAACTCTCTGCCCACTCCACCATCCTGTCTGTGTCCCTTTGAAGTTCAATCAGAGTGTCAGGAGCTCAAAAGGATATCAGGAGAAGGAGCAGGCAGCATCTTCCAGTTTGGAGGAAGAGTGTGTGTGTATTTCATCCCGGAATGTGACAGCATGAATCATACGTGTGTTGTAATTGGCAGTCGACATCTCAAATTAGCAACTGTGCCTGAGGTGTTGGGTGAACTGAAGACAGGAATGAAAGGGATAGTATTTGGGCTGGAAAGTGCAGGTGACGTTACTGCCTGAATCTGGGGGTGACGCACAGTTTAGTACAAACATTGTATTGGATTGTGCCAATGGATAAGATGTGAGAGAAAATGTTGCTGCAGAGGAACAGTCCAAATTGATTGAACATTTGGAAATAAATCTCATTGTCAGTGTTGTACATGGTGGCTTTAAAAATTACTCTCCCCCAAAAGGGACTTGAACCCACAATCCCAGCCTTAGGAGACCAGTGCCTTATCCATTAGGCCACTGGGGCTGCCCCAGTATTGCTGCTTCAGTTTATGGCATAGTCCTTTGTCTCTTAATCAATCGGGGGCCATTATGGGACAAAAGGTCAGTTCCCATCAACAATCACTGCTAAATTTGTAGGTATTTTGTGGATCAGCCCTTTCTTTTCATTCACAGCTATATTCTTCCAATTACAAAGCTCCCAACAATGATGTAACCGGATGTGATTGTCTCCTGTGCATTGACAATTGGTCCGGATGAACCTCCTTACTCGTTTATTGTAGGTGGATTGATTGTGGGGAAGTTTCGAGAAATGATAATTCGGTACAAAATTAACAGTGACTTGGAAAAATACAGGTTTATTAAGGAAAATACCCATGTCTACCAAGACAGATACAAAAAAGCCAAATTTCGAAGGAAGCAACAATTTAAACTGCATGAGAAAAGCAGCTGATCGGTGGCAACTTGGCTCCGATTGGTCAAGCCATTGCCATGGAGAATGCACCAGGAAATCATATTAAAACTGTGCCCTCTTGTTCTTGATTTTTATATGAGCTGGAAGTTTCTCCCTGTCTACTCTGTCCATCCCCCTCATGATTTTGAACGTTTCTATCAAATCTTGTCTTCGCCTTTTTCTCTCCAAGGAGAACAGAGTCCAACTTTTTCAATCTGTCTATAACATAAATTTATCCGCCCTGGAACAATGTTTGTAAACCTCTTCTGCACTCTCTCCAATGTGGTCACATCCTTCCGATAGTGTGGTTCCCAAAACTGTGCACAATACCCCAGCTGACGTCTAATTAGTGCCTTGTATAAATTCTACATAACCTCCTTGCTCTTGTACACTGTGTCCCTATTAGGAAAGTCCAGGATAATATATGCTTTATGAAATGCTCTCTCCACCTGTCGTGCCATATTTAATGATCTTTGTATATGTACACCCAGGTCCCTCTGATTCTGCACCCAATTCAGAATTTTACTCCTTTTTTATATTGTCTGTCCATGTTCTTCCGACCAAAATGCATCATCTCACACTTCTCCACATTGAACTTTATCTGTCAACTCTCTGTCCACTCCACCAACTTGTCTATGTCCTTGTGAAGTTCAATCAGAGAGTCAGGAGCTCAAAAGGATATCAGGAGAAGCAGGAGGCAGCATCTTCCAGTTTACAGGAAGAGTGTGTGTGTGTGTTTCATCCCAGAATGTGATGACATGAATCACACATTGGATTGGATTGGATTTGTTTATTGTCACGTGTACCGAGGTACAGTGAAAAGTATTTTTCAGCAAGTAGCTCAACAGATCATTAAGTACGTGAAAAGAAAGGTAAAGAAAATACATAATAGGACAACACAAGGTATACAATTTAACTACATAAGCACCGGCATCAGATGAAGCATACAGGATGTAGTATTAATCAGGCCAGTCCATAAGAATGGTCGTTTAGGAGTCAGGTAACAGTGGGGAAGAAGCTGTTTTTGAGTCTTTTTGTGCGTGTTCTCAGACTTTTGTACCTCCTACCCGATGGAAGAAGTTGGAAGAGTGAGTAAGCCGGGTGGGCAGGGTCTTTGATTATGCTGCCCGCTTTCCCCAGGTCGCAGGAGGTGTAGATGAAGTCAATGGATGGGAGGCAGGTTCATGTGATGGACGAGAACAAAGAACAAAGAAAATTACAGCACAGGAACAGGCCCTTCGGCCCTCCCAGCCTGCGCCGATCCAGATCCTTTATCTAAACCTGTTGCCTATTTTCCAAGGATCTACTTCTCTCTGTTCCCCACCCGTTCATATATCTGTCCAGATGCATCTTAAATGATGCTATCGTGCCCGCCTTTACCACCTCCGCTGGCAAAGCGTTCCAGACACCCACCACCCTCTGCGTAAAAAACATTCCACGCACATCTCCCTTAAACTTTCCCCCTCTCACCTTGAAATTGTGACCCCTTGTAATTGACACCCCCACTCTTGGAAAAAGCTTGTTGCTATCCACCCTGTCCATACCTCTCATAATTTTGTAGACCTCAATCAGGTTCCCCCCTCAACCTCCGTCTTTCCAACGAAAACAATCCTAATCTACTCAACCTTTCTTCATAGCTAGCACCCTCCGTACCAGGCAACATCCTGGTGAACCTCCTCTGCACCCTCTCCAAAGCATCCACATCCTTCAGGTAATGTGGCGACCAGAACTGCACGCAGTATTCCAAATGTGGCCTAACCAAAGTCCTATACAACTGCAACATGACCTGCCGACTCTTGTACTCAATACCCCGTCCGATGAAGGCAAGCATGCTGTATGCCTTCTTAACCACTCTATCGACCTGCGTTGCCACCTTCAGGGTACAATGGACCTGAACTCCCAGATCTCTCTGTACATCAATTTATCAATTTTTCCCAGGACTCTTCCATTGACCATATAGTCTGCTCTTGAGTTAGATCTTCCAAAATGCATCACCTTGCATTTGCCTGGATTGAACTCCATCTGCCATTTCTCTGCCCAACTCTCCAATCTATCTATATTTTGCTGTATTCTCTGACAGTCCTCCTCGCTATCTGCAACTCCACCAATCTTAGTATCATCTGCAAACTTGCTCATCAGACCACTTATACCTTCGTCCAGATCATTTATGTATATCACAAACAACAGTGGTCCGAGCACGGATCCCTGTGGAACACCACTAGTCACCTTTCTCCATTTTGAGACACTCCCTTCCACCACTACTCTGTCTCCTGTTGCCCAGCCAGTTTTTAAAATCCATTTAGCAAGTACACCCTGAACCCCATACGACTTCATTTTTTCCATCAACCTGCCATGGGAAACTTTATCAGATGCTTTACTGAAGTCCATGTATGTGACATCTACAGCTCTTCCCTCATCAATTAACTTTGTCACTTCCTCAAAGAATTCTATTAGGTTTGTAAGACTTGACCTTCCCTGCACAAAACCATGCTGCTTATCACTGATAAGTCTATTTTCTTCCAAATGTGAATAGATACTATCCCTCAGTATCTTCTCCAACAGTTTGCCTACCACTGATGTCAGGCTCACAGGTCTATAATTCCCTGGATTATCCCTGCTGCCCTTCTTAAACAAAGGGACAACATTAGCAATTCTCCAGTCCTCCGGGACCTCACCCGTGCTCAAGGATGCTGCAAAGATATCTGTTAAGGCCCCAGCTATTTCGTCCCTTGCTTCCCTCAGTAACCTGGGATAGATCCCATCCGGTCCTGGGGACTTGTTCACCTTAATACCTTTTAGAATACCCAAAACCTCCCTCTTCCTTATGCCGACATGACCTAGAGTATTTAAACATCCATCCCTAGCCTCAACATCCGTCATGTCCCTCTCCTTGGTGAATACCGATGCAAAGTACTCATTAAGAATCTCACTCATTTCCTCTGACTCCACGCATAAATTCCCTCTTTTGTCTTTGAGTGGGCCAATCCTTTCTCTAGTTACCCTCTTGCTCCTTATATACGAATAAAAGGCTTTGGGATTTTCCTTAACCTTGTTAGCCAAAGATATTTCATGACCCCTTTTAGCCCTCTTTATTGCGCGTTTGAGATTTGTCCTACTTTCCCGATATTCCTCCAAAGCTTCATCAGTTTTGAGTCGCCTCGATCTTATGTATGCTTCCTTGTTCATCTTAGCTAGTCTCACAATTCCACCCGTCATCCATGGTTCCCTAACATTGCCATTTCTAGCTCTCATTTTTACAGGAACATGTCTGTCCTGCACTCTAATCAACCTTTCCTTAAAAGACTCCCACATTTCAAATGTGGATTTACCCTTAAACAGCTGCTCCCAATCCACATTCCCGAGCTCCTGCCGAATTTTGTTATACTCTGCCTTTCCCCAATTTAGCACTCTTTCTTTAGGACCATTCTCGTCTTTGTCCATGAGTATTCTAAAACTTATGGAATTTTGATCGGTATTCCCAAAGTAATCGCCGACTGAAACATCAACCACCTGGCCGGGATCATTCCCCAATACCAGGTCCAGTATGGCCCCTTCCCGAGTTGGACTATTTACATACTGCTCTAAAAAACTCTCCTGGATGCTCCTTACAAGCTCTGCTCCATCTACGCCTCCAACACTACATGAGTCCCATTCAATGCTGGGGAAGTTAAAATCTCCCATCACAACCACCCTATTGCTCCTACATTGTTCTATAATCTGTCTACATATTTGCAGGAAGAAAAATGGCAGGGCTATAGTGATAGGGGACTTGATCGTAAGGGGAATAGATAGGCGGTTCTGTGGACGCAATCGAGACTCCAGGATGGTATGTTGCCTCCCTGATTCAAGGGTCAAGGATGTCTCGGAGCGGCTGCAGGACATTCTGGGGGGGGGGGGGGGGGGGGGGGGGAGGGTGAACAGCCAGCTGTCGTGGTGCACATAGGCACCAACGATATAGGTAAAAAACGGGATGAGGTCTTACAAGCGGAATTCAGGGAGTTAGGAGTTAAACTAAAAAGTAGGACCTCAAAGGTAGTAATCTCAGGATTGCTACCAGTGCCACGAGCTAGTCAGAGTAGGAATGTCAGGATAGATAGGATGAATGCGTGGCTCGAGAGTTGGTGCAAGAGGGAGGGATTCAAATTCCTGGGGCATTGGGGCCGGTTCTGGCGGAGGTGGGACCAGTACAAACTGGACGGTCTGCACCTGGGCAGGACTGGAACCGATGTCCTAGGGGGGTGTTTTCTAGAGCTGATGGGGAGGGTTTAAACTAATGTGGCAGGGGGATGGGAACCGATGCAGGAAGTTGGAAGGTAGTAAAACAGGGACAGAAGCAAAAGGAAGTAAGGGGAAAAGTGCAAGGCAGAGAAGACATAGTCAAAAATCTAAAAGGGCGACAGTACAAGGTACAGTGACTGAGGGGAGCTCAGTGAATAGGCCCAGTAATAACAAAAGGAATAAAACTGGAGATGTTAAGATTCAAAGCAGAGGTAAAAAAACCAACATAAGTGTACTTTACCTGAATGCTCGTAGTATTCGGAATAAAGTAAATGAGTTGATGGCACAAATCATCGTAAATGACTATGATTCAGTGGCCATTACTGAAACATGGTTAAAGGATGGTCATGACTGGGAGTTAAATATTCGAGGGTATCAAACTATTCGGAAGGACAGAATGGATGGTAAGGGAGGTGGTGTTGCTCTGTTATTTAAGGATGACATCCGGGCAATAGTAAGGGATGACATCGGTGCTATGGAGGATAAGGTTGAATCCATTTGGGTGGAAATCAGGAATAGTAAGGCGAAAAAGTCACTGATAGGAGTAGTCTATCGGTCACCAAATAGTAATGTTATGGTGGGGCAGGCAATAAACAAAGAAATAACTGATGCATGTAGAAATGGTACAGCAGTTATCATGGCGGATTTTAATCTACATGTCGATTGGTTTAACCAGGTCGGTCAAGGCAACCTTGAGGAGGAGTTTATAGAATGTATCCGCAATAGTTTCCTAAAACAGTATGTAATGGAACCTACGAGGGAACAAGCGGTCCTAGATCTTGTCCTGTGTAATGAGACAGTATTGATTCATGATCTCATAGTTAGGGATCCTCTCGGAAGGAGCGATCACAATATGGTGGAATTTAAAATACAGATGGAGGGTGAGAAAGTAAAATCAAATACTAGTGTTTTGTGTTTAAACAAAGGAGATTACAAGGGGATGAGAGAAGAACTAGCTAAGGTAGACTGGGAGCTAAGACTTTATGGTGGAACAGCTGAGGAACAGTGGAGAACCTTCCAAGCGATTTCTCACAGTGCTCAGCAAAAGACGCAGCATGGGTTCATAAAGGGCAGGTCATGCCTAACTAATTTAGTGGAATTTTTTGAGGACATTACCAGTGCAGTAGATAACTGGGAGCCGATGGATGTGGTGTATCTGGATTTCCAGAAAGCCTTTGACAAGGTGCCACACAAAAGGTTGCTGCATAAGATAAAGATGCATGGCATTAAGGGTAAAGTAGTAGCATGGATAGAGGATTGGTTAATTAATAGAAAGCAAAGAGTTGGGATTAATGGGTGTTTCTCTGGTTGGCAATCAGTAGCTAGTGGTGTCCCTCAGGGATCCGTGTTGGGCCCACAATTGTTCACAATTTACATAGATGATTTGGAGTTGGGGACCAAGGGCAATGTGTCCAAGTTTGCAGATGACACTAAGATGAGTGGTAAAGCGAAAAGTGCAGAGGATACTGGAAGTCTGCAGAGGGATTTAGATAGGTTAAGTGAATGGGCTAGGGTCTGGCAGATGGAATACAATGTTGACAAATGTGAGGTTATCCATTTTGGTAGGAATAACAGCAAACGGGATTATTATTTAAACGATAAAATATTAAAGCATGCCGCTGTGCAGAGAGACTTGGGTGTGCTAGTGCATGAGTCACAGATGGTTGGTTTACAGGTGCAACAGGTGATTAAGAAGGCAAATGGAATTTTGTCCTTCATTGCTAGAGTTTAAGACTAGGGAGGTTATGTTGCAATTGTATAAGGTGTTAGTGAGGCCACACCTGGAGTATTGTGTTCAGTTTTGGGCTCCTTACTTGAGAAAGGACGTACTGGCACTGGAGGGTGTGCAGAGGAGATTCACTAGGTTAATCCCAGAGCTGAAGGGGTTGGATTATGAGGAGAGGTTGAATAGACTGGGACTGTACTCGTTGGAATTTAGAAGGATGAGGGGGGATCTTATAGAAACATTTAAAATTATGAAGGGAATAGATAGGATAGATGCGGGCAGGTTGTTTCCACTGGCGGGTGAAAGCAGAACTAGGGGACATAGCCTCAAAATAAGGGGAAGTAGATTTAGGACTGAGTTTAGGAGGAACTTCTTCACCCAAAGGGTTGTGAATCTATGGAATTCCTTGCCCAGTGAAGCAGTTGAGGCTCCTTCATTACATGTTTTTAAGGTAAAGATAGATAGTTTTTTGAAGAATAAAGGGATTAAGGGTTATGGTGTTCGGGCCGGAAAGTGGAGCTGAGTCCACAAAAGATCAGCCATGATCTCATTGAATGGCGGAGCAGGCTCGAGGGGCCAGATGGCCTACTCCTGCTCCTAGTTCTTATGTTCTTATGTTCCTCCACCCCTTTTACCTCCCTCTCTATCCCTCCTGAAGCATCTATACCCTGGGATATTCAGTTGCCAGTCCTGCCCTTCCCTCAACCAAGTCTCAGTAATACCAATAACATCATATTCCCAGGTACTAATCCAAGCCCTACGTTCATCTGCCTTACCTGCTACACTTCTCGCATTAAAACAAATGCACCTCAGACCACCTGTCCCTTTACAATCATCATCTCTTCCCTGTCTACTCTTCCCCTTAGTCACATTGAGTTTATCATCTAGTACCTTACTGGCTTTAGTTGCTGCCTCTTTACTGACCTCTAACTTGCTAATCTGGTTCCCATCCCCCTGCCACATTAGTTTAAAACCTCCCCAACAGTGTTAGCAAAAGCACCCTCTAGGACATTGGTTCCAGTCCTGCCCAGGTGTAGACCATCCGATTTGTAATGGTCCCACCGCCCCAGAACCGGTTCCAATGTCCTAAACATCTGAACCCCTCCCTCCTGCACCATCTCTTAAGCCACGTATTCATTCTGATTATTCTTGAATTTCTACTCTGACTGTCTCGTGGCACTGGTAGCAATCCTGAGATTACTACCTTTGAGATCCTACTTTTTAACTTATCTCCTAACTCCCTAAATTCTGATTGTAGGACCTCATCTCGTTTTTTACCTATATCGTTGGTGCCTATATGCACCATGACAACTGGCTGTTCACCTTCCCCCTTCAGTATGTCCTGCAGCCGATCGGAGACATCCCTGACCCGTGCTCCCGGGAGGCAACATACCATTCGGGAGTCTCGTTTTTGACCACGGAAACGCCTGTCTACTCCCCTTATGATTGAATCCCCTATGACTATAGCCCTGCCAGTCTTTTTACTGCCCTCCTGTGCAGAAGAGCCAGCCACGGTGTCATGAGCCTGGCTACTACTGCCTTCCCCTGGTGAGTCATCTCCCCCAACAGTATCCAAAACGGTATACCTGTTTTGGAGGGAGATGACCGCAGGGGACACCTGCACTGCCTTCCTGCTCTTTCTTTGCCTTTTGGTCACCCATTCCCTTTCTCCCTCACCAATCCTAATCTGCGGTGTGACCAACTCACTGAACGTGCTATCCACGGCCTCCTCAGCATCGCGGATGCTCCAAAGTGAGTCCATCCGCAGCTCCAGAGCCGTTATGCGGTCTAACAGGAGCTGCAACTGGATACACTTCCCACACATGAAGGAGTCAGGGGCATCGGCCGCGTCCCTGAACTCCCACACAGGGCTGTGTTCACGACTCTCTAAAGTTTCTTGCGGTCTTGGGACGAGCAGTTGCCATACCAGGCTGTGATGCAGCCAGATAGGATGTTTTCTCTGGTGCATCTCTGAAAGTTGGTAAGAGTTAATGTGGACAAGCTGAATTTCCTTAGTTTCCTGAGGAAGTATTGGCGCTGTTGTGCTTTCTTGGTGGTAGAGTCGACGTGGGTGGACCAGAACAGATTGTTGGTGATGTGTATGTACCCCTAGGAATTTGAAACTGCTAACCATCTCCACCTCGGCCTTGTTGATGCTGACAGGGGTGTGTACAGTACTTTGCTTCCTGAAGTCGATGACCAGCTGTTTAGTTTTGCTGGCATTGAGGGATAGATTGTTGTCGTTACACCACTCCACTCGGTTTCTATCTTCCTCCAGTATTCTGACTCGTCGTTATTCGAGATCTGGCCCACTATGGCCGTATCGTCAGCAAACCTATAGATGGAGTTGGAACCAAATTTTGCCACGCAGTCGTGTATGTACAGGGAGTAGAGTAGGGGACTAAGTACGCAGCCTTGCGGGGCACCGGTATTGAGGACTATTGTGGAGGATACGTTGTTGTGTATTCTTACTGATTGAGGTCTGTGGGTCAGAAAGTCGGGGATCCAGTTGCAGAGTGAGGAGCCAAGTCCTAGGTTTTGGAGCTTTGATATGAGCTTGGCTGGGAATATGATGTTGAAGGCGGAACTGTAGTCAAGAAATAGGAGTCCTAGTTGTCAAAATGCTCTAGGGATGAGTGTAGGGCCAGGGATATGGCGTCTGCTGTAGACCGATTGCGGTGGAATGCAAATTGCGGTGGATCGAGGCTTTCTGGGAGTATGGAATTGATGTGCTTCATGACCAACCTCTCAAAGCACTTCATTACAACTGAAGTCAGGGCCACTGGACAGTCATCATTGAGGCTCGTTGCCTGGTTCGTCTTTGGCAACGGTATGATGGTGGTCTTCTTGAGGAAAGTTGTGACCTCAGAGCAGAGTAGGTAGTCAATCTCGCGATTGAGCCATGGTTTCCAGTGAGGGAACGTACAAATTGCTTTCCTTGGCATGCGGTCGTCCACACATTTGCTGATGATGTCCATGACGGTGGTGGCATTCTCATTTAAGTTGGTCGCTGAGTTCTTAAATATGGACCAGTCCACTGTCTCTAAGCAGTCACGTAGGAGGTCTGCTGTATCCTCGGACCTGCACCGCACGACCTTCTTAGCTGAATTCTCCCGCTTGAGTTTCTGCTTGTGTTGTAATTGGCTGTCAACATCTCAAATTAGCAACTGTGCCTGAGGTGTTGGGTGAACTGAAGACAGGAATTAAAGGGACAGTATTTGTGTAGGAAAGTGTAGGTGCCATTACTGCCTGAATGTGGGGATGACACACAGTTTAGTAAAACCATTGTATTGGATTGTGGCAATGAAAAAGATGTGAGAGAAAATGTTGCTGCACAGGAAGAGCCCAAATTGATTGAACATTTGGAAGGAAATCTCACTGTCAGTGTTGTGCATGGCGGCTTTAAAAGTTACTCCACCCCAGATGGGACTTGAACCCCCAATCCCTGGCTTAGGAGGCCAGTGCCTTATCCATTAGGCCACTGCAGCTGTACATCTGCTCTTGCTACAGCTTGTGACATAGCCCTTTGTCTCTAGACCAATCGGGTCATTATGGGTCAAAACGTCAGTTCCTGTCTATAATCCCTGCTAAATTTGAAGACATTTTGTGGAGCAGCTCTTTCTTTTCATTCACAGCTATATTCTATCAATTGCAAAGCTCCCAACAATGATGTAACAGGATGTGATTGTCTCTTGTACATTGGAAATTGGTGCAGATGAACCTCCTTAATCGCTTATTGTAGTGGGCTGATGGTGGAGAAGTTTCTAGAAATGATAATTCGATACACATTAAACAGTCACTTGGGCAGATGCAGGTTTATTAAGGAAAATCATCATGGATTTGTTTAGTGGAAATCCTGTTTAAATATCTTAGCTTAGAATTTGATCACAGTAAGAAGTCTTACAACACCAGGTTAAAGTCCAACAGGTTAGTTTCGAATCACTAGCTTTCGGAGCACTGCTCCTTCTGCGTATTCTGAGAACACGCACGAACAGACTCAAAAACAGCTTCTTCCCCACTGTCACCAGACTCCGCAATGACCCTCTTATTGACTGACCTCATTAACACTACACCCTGTATGCTTCAACCGATGCCAATGCTTATGTAGTTACATATGGATGAAAATGGAATAGTGTAGGTCAGATAGGCTTCAGATGGTTTCACAGGTCGGCGCAACATCGAGGGCCGAAGGGCCCGTACTGCGCTGTAGTGTTCTATGTTCTATGTTCTATGTACATTGTATATCTTGTGTTGCCCTATTATGTATTCTCATGTCTTTTCTTGAATTTTGTTTAATTCCCTTTTCTTCCATGTACTGAATGATCTGTTGAGCTGCTTGCAGAAAAATACTTTTCACTGTACCTCGGTACACGTGATAATAAACAAATCCAATCCAATCCAATCCAATCCTCAGGTGAAGGAAAATGTGGGTGCCAGAAACATATATAGACAAAGTCAAAGATGCAAGTTGATTCTTTGAATCCAAGCATTTGCAGGTAATTAGGTCTTTACAGATCCAGAGAGAGGGGTAACCCCAGGTTAAAGCCAGGACAGTTGGGAGGATTTCACATGCCCAGGCCAGATTGTGGGGGGTGAGTGTAATGCGACATGAATCCAAGGTCCCGGTTGAGGCCGTACTCATGTGTATGGAACTTGGTTATAAGTTTCTGCTCGCCGATTCTGATTTGCCCCATGTCCTGAAGACCGCCTTGGAGAACGCTTACCTGGAGATCAGAGGCTGAATGCCCTTGACTGCTGAAGTGTTCCCTGACTGGAAGGGAACATTCCTGCCTGGCGATTGTCGCGTGATGTCCGGTCATTCGTTGTCGCAGCATCTGCATGGTCTCGCCAATGTACCACGCTTCGGGGCATCCTTTCCTGCAGCGTATGAGGTAGACAACGTTGGCCGAGTCGCACGAGTATGTACCGCGTACCTGGTGGGTCGTGTTTTCACGTGTAATATGTTGGTACCCATGTCGATGATCTGGCATGTCTTGCAGAGATTGCCCTGGCAGGGTTGTGTGGTGTCGTGGTCGCTGTTCTGAAGGCTGGGTAATTTGCTGCAAACAATGGTTTGTTTGAGGGTGCGTGGTTGTTTGAAGGCAAGTAGTGGGGGTGTGGGGATGACCTTGGCAAGATGTCTATCTTCATGTTGAAGGCTGCAAAGAAGATGCTGTAATTTCTCTGCTCCAGGAAAGTACTGGACGAAAGGTACTCTGTCAGTTGTGTCCCATGTTTGTCTTCTGAGGGGGTCGGTGCGGTTTTTTGCTGTGGCACGTTGGAATTATCAATCGATGAGTCGAGCACCATATCCCGTTCATACGAGAGCATCTTTCAACATCTGTCGATGTCTGTTATGCTCCTCCTCATCTGAGAAAATCCTGTGTATACGGAGGGCTTGTCCATAGGGAATGGCTTCTTTAATGTGTTTAGGGTGGAAGCTGGAGAAGTGGAACATCGTGAGGTTATGCGTGGGCTTGATGTAATTGTGTAGTCGTTTCAGTGATTCTTCGCCGTGGGTACAAAGGAAAAAAATGTCATCGATGTATCTGGTGTATAATGTCAGTTGAAGGTGCTGTGTGGTGAGGAGGTCTTGTTCAAACTTGTGCATGAAGATGTTGGCATATTGAGGTGCAAATTTGGTCCCCATGGCTGTTCCGTGTGTCTGGAGGAGGAACTTGTTGTCGAAGGTGAAGACGTTGTGATCCCGAATGAAGCGGATGAGTTGCAGAATTGCGTCTGGAGATTGGCAGTTGTCGGTGTTGGGTACTGAGGCTGTTGCAGCAATGCCGTCGTGACATTTTTTTTCCTTTGGACCCACGGCGAAGAGTCACAATAACATCATTAAGTGCCAGCCTTCAGAACAGCGACCACGACACCACACAACCCTGCCACGGCAATCTCTGCAAGACGGGCCAGATCATTGACATGGGTACCAACATTACACGTGAGAACACCACCCACCAGGTACGCGGTACATACTCGGGCGACTCGGCCAACGTTGTCTACCTCATACGCTGCAGGAAAGGATGTCCCGAAGCAGGGTACATTGGCGAGACCATGCAGACGCTGCGACAACGAATGAACGGACATTGCGCGACAATCACCAGGCAGGAATGTTCTCTTCCAGTTGGGGAACACTTCTGCAGTCAAGGGCATTCAGTCTCTGATCTTCGGGTAGGCGTTCTCCAAGGCAGCCTTCAGGACGTGCGGCAACGCAGAATCGCCGAGCAGAAACTTATAACCAAGTTCCGCACACATGAGTGCGGCCACAACCGGGACCTTGGATTCATGTCGCATTACATTCACCCCCGGGTTTGGCCCGGGTTTGCGAAATCCTACCAACTGTCCTGGTTTTAGACAATTCACAGCTCTTGAATTTGGGCACAGTAAGAAGTCTTACTACACCAGGTTAAAGTCCAACAGGTTTGTTTCAAACACTAGCTTTCGGAGTACTGCTCCTTCCTCAGGTGAATGAAGAGGTATGTTCCAGAAACATATATAAAGACAAATTCAAAGATGCCAGACAATGTTTAGAATGCGAACATTTGCAGGTAATTAAGTCTTTACAGATCCAGAGATAGGGGGTAACCCCAGGTTAAAGAGGTGTGAATTGTCTCAAGCCAGGACAGTTGGTAGGATTTCACAAGCCCAGGCCACATGGTGGGGGATGAATGTAATGCGACATGAATCCCAGGTCCCGGTTGAGGCCGCACTCATGTGTGCGGAACTTGGCTATAAGTTTTTGCTCGGCGATTCTGCGTTGTCGCGCGTCCTGAAGGCCGCCTTGGAGAACGCTTACCCGGAGATCAGAGGCTGAATTCCCTTGACTGCAGAAGTGTTCCCCGACTGGAAGGGAACATTCCTGCCTGGTGATTGTCGCGCAATGTCCGTTCATCCGTTGTCGCAGCTTCTGCATGGTCTCGCCAATGTACCACGCTTCGGGATATCCTTTCCTCCAGCGTATGAGGTAGACAACATTGGCTGAGTCGCACGAGTATGTACCGTGCACCTGGTGGGTGGTGTTCTCACGTGTAATGGTGGCACCCATGTCGATGATCTGGCACGTCTTGCAGAGATTGCCTATGGCAGGGTTGTGTGGTGTCATGGCCTCTGTTCTGAAGGCTGGGTAGTTTGCTGCAAACAATGGTTTGTTTGAGGTTGCGCGGTTGTTTGAAGGCAAGTAGTGGGGTTGTGGGGATGACCTTGGCAAGAAATTCATCTTCATCGACGACGTGTTGAAGGCTGCGAAGAAGATGTCCTAGTTTCTCCGCTCCGGGAAAGTACTGGACGACGAAGTGTACTCTGTCGGTTTGTCCCGTGTTTGTCTTCTGAGGAGGTCGGTGCGGTTTTTTGCTGTGGCGCGTTGGAACTGTCGATCGATGAGTCAAGCGCCATATCCCATTCGTACGGGTTTAATTTGGGATTATCCCTTTCTCTGGATCTGTAAAGACTTAATTACCTGCAAATGCTTGCATTCAAAGTATCGTCTTGCATCTTTGACTTTGTCTATATATATGTTTCTGGAACCTACCTTTTCATTCAACTGAGGAAGGAGCAGTGCTCCGAAAGCTAGTGTTTGAAAAAAACCTATTGGACTTTAACATGATGTTGTAAGACGTCTTGCTGTCCTTACCCCAGTCCAACGCAAGTATCTCCACATCAGATTTTGATGGTGTGCAGAGCTTTGAGGCGGATAATGTGGTTGATTGGTGCACATGAATTTGCAAAAGATAAATTGCCTCACAGCAGTGTTGTGAACAATACTTGAGCTGGAATTTACCAGGTTGATCCTGCCATTTGCAGATGCTTTTCTTAGGATTAAGCTGGAGTTGAAATTAAAATAGAAACCCATTGAGGTGGGTGAGGGTGTGGCAGTTTTATCATCTTTTCATCATTCATTCCAACCATGTATGTGTTTATAAAGAGGGACCTTATGTAAATTCGTGATGAATGCTAGAGATGCCCTGCAGAGTAGATCACTTGAGGCATGGCCGAGTTTCTCAGATTTAAGTTCACCCCACCACCATTGTCAGCGACAACAGAGAATTTGGTGCTCCACCAACATTCCATTCACATCAGCGGGACCTAAGTGTGTGGCTAGCCTAAACGGACAGAGAATTCCAGCCATTGTGTTTGGACTTAGGTAAGCAGATCAGAGGATCTGAGTAGGATAAAGATGATATTATTAATGGGAGGTCTAAAGCAGGCAGTTTAGCTTTTAGTTTTTGCTTGTGTGATTACTGTAGGGATTTCAAATATATATTCTATTAAATGTATTTCGAGATAAAAGATAGCAGTTAGGAGTTAGTGTTTCATTGTCATTGTAAGCTCTTTCCTTGTCTGCTATTAAAGATATAGCTGTGAATGAAAATAATGAAATGATTGGGTCTGATCCTATACCCACAATCCCTAAATAAATCTTCCTGTGCCAAAGAAAACAACCGAAGATTATCCAACCTCTCAACATGGCTGAAATTCTCCGGGAGCAATTCTCCGCACTCACGACGCCCTCCCGCTATTCTCCCCCCCCCCCACGCCCGACTCCCGATACGAATCGCTGCCGCCGTTTTTTTACGGCTAGCAGCGATTCTCAGCTGTCCGATGGGCCGAGTTCCCAGCCCTTTACGGCTGTTTTTACGAACGGCAAACACACCTGGTCTGGCCGTTCGTAAAAACGGCCGTAAAGTCCCGATTTTTAAAACCATGGCACCGATTGGCACGGCAGTACCACGGCCGTGCCAAGGGTGCCATGGGCCCGCGATTGGTGGGCACCGATCGCAGGCAGCGGGTCCGATGCCCGCGCACTCTTTGTCCCTACGCCACCCCGCTGTATCACTTCGCGGGGCGGCTGAGGGGCATCCCGGCCCGCGCATGCGCGGGTTTCGCGCAAATGCGCGATGACGTCATCCGCGCATGCGCGGGTTGGAGTCTTCCAATCCACGCATGCGCGGCTGATGTCATATGACACGTCAGCCGGCACAAACTCTGGCAAGCATCAAACCCGCCCGGATTTGACGCCAGCCTTACGATTTCTCCCCCTCTGGGAGAATCGCCCCCTCCATTCCTGGCAGCATCTTCAATCTTCACTTGGACTTCCACTGCTCCAAGCTTTTTACCAATTTGAAAATGCTCAGATCTACCCGGACAGATACAAGAATGTCAAATTTCAAAGGGAGCAACAATTTAAACTGCATGAGGAAAGGGATTCGAAACAAACCTGTTAGACTTTAACCTGGTGTTGTAAGACGTCTTACTGTGATCACCCCAGTCCAACACCGGTATATCCACATTTTTAAATAAAAGTTAGCTTCGTTAATGAACTAAGTTTCTATGGTCTTTGTGAGCACTACAGCATCCATCCTGATAACAGAATCACAAAGAACTAATCACTGCTAAATTTGAAGGCATTTTGTGGACGATCCCTTTCTTTTCATTCACAGCTATACTGTATTCTATCAATTACAAAGCTCCCAACAATGATGTGATTCTCTCTTGTACATTGGCAATTGGTCCAGATGAACCTTCATAATCATTTATTGTAGAGGGGCTGATAGTGGGGATGTATATGGAAACTATAATTAGGCACAAAATTAACAGCCACTTGGGCAAATGTAGGTTTGTTAAGGAAGTTCGTTATGGATTTTTTTTCATGGAAAACCTGTTTTAGTTGAGGTTTTGATGATGTGCAGAGTCGATGAGGGTAATGCGACTGATGTTGGGCACTTGGATTTGCAAAAGACATTTGATAAATTCTATCACAGCAGACTTGTAAACTTGTAAACAATCAGGCTGATTGAATAATAGTGACAGTAACAAGATGAATACAAAATTGGTTGAGTGACTGAAACAGCGAGTGGGTGTGAACAGTTATCTTGCATGCTTGAGGAGGAGGTAATGGCAAAATGGTATTGTCACTGGGCTGGTATCAGTGACCCAGGGGACCCGAATCCCACCACAGCTGATGGTGACATTTGAATTCAACAAATAAAACGTGGACTTAAATGTCTGATGATGACCATTGTGGTAAAAATACATTGGGAAAGAAATCTGCCGTTACTCCAGACCCACAGCAATGTGGTGATAAATTTTGCTCTGAGATGCAAGCCACTCAGTTCAAGGGTAGTTTGGGTTGGACAATGAATACTGGCCCAGATTTGATGCCTACATTACAAATAGATAAAACAGTCTCCAGGTGGCCAGTGTTTGGATTCCCTCTCTCCCTGATACATTTACTGACCTGGACCTTAATGTACACAATTTCAAACTTGACAGATGAGCTGAAACTTGGAAGTATTGCGTATTATGAGGAGGGTGATGTTCAGTTTCATAAGGATATTGACAGGCTGGTGGAATGGGTGGAAAATTGACAAATTAAGTTCAATGTAGATGACATGAATCAGAATTGAGTGTCAACATTTTAAATTAAGAACTGTGCCTGAGGTGTTGGGTAACTGACGATCGGTGTTAAAGCAACTGTAATTGCCTGGAAATTGCAGGTGACATTCTTCCCCTGAAGATTGGGATGGTGCACAGTTTGAACATTGTGTTAGATTGTGTCAGTGAAAAGCAAGAGAGAGAGAGAACAGTAATAATAAGTTTCATTATTGTCACAAGTAGGCTTACATTAATACTGAAATGAAGTTACTGTGAAAATCCCCTAGTCGCCACACTCTGGCACCTGTTGAGGTAGACCGAGGGAGAATGCAGAATGACCAATGTACTGAACAAGCACACCTTTTGGGACTTGCAGGAGGAAATCCACGCAGACACAGGGAGAACGTGCAGACTCCATCCAGACAGTGACCCAAACCAGGAAGTGAACCTGGGATGCTGTGATGCAACAGTGCTAACCACTGTGCTGTCGTGTCACCCCACCCGCTGAGGTTAGTTGCTGAGTTAAGAAAAAAGCTACTTGTCTATCATGGAATGTATTTTGATACAAGAATAGTAAATGCTGGGAAAACCCAGCAGTTCTGGCAGCATCTGTGAGCAGAAAAAACAGAGCTAATATTTTGAGTCCATGTGACTCTTCCTCAGGGCTAAAGAGAGGGAGAAATGTGATGGAATTTTTACTGTTCCGTGGGGGGATGGTGGAACAGCTGGAGCAGAGTAGAAGCTCAGTGATTGGTGGGTGCTAGGAGAGACTGCAACAAAGATGTGTATGGCACGAGACAGAGGAAACGTTCATGGCATAAGTAGTGTGCTCGGAGTGGACTAAAGGTAAGATATCAGGAAGTGCAAATGGCAGAACAAAGGTCAGTGGTCACTGAAAGCAAAACATCAGAATGAGTAAGGAAGGGGGAGGGAATGGGGTTTGCATCGGGACGAGAAATGTTTCGGACATTAAAAATGGGACTTCAAGATGGAGGAGAACAGTCACAACAATACATCTCCACTTTTATACCACCAGTCCTTTTACAGTAAACGTTGCCTTCCTTATTACATTTGTATCTGCACATAGACTTTCTGCGTTTCATGAACAAAGACACTCAGATCCCTCTGCCCAGACTCATTTTGAATCTGCTTTTCATTTAGATAATAGTTTGCCTGACTATTTTTTGGTCAAAATGGATAACCTCACACTTATCCACTCTAAACCCCAGATTTGTTGTCTGATTAGGGACATAGAGTCATTGATGTTTACAGCATGGAACAGGCATTTCGGCCCAGCTTGTCCATGCCACCCAGTTTCTATCACTAAGTAGTCCCACTTTTTGGTCCATATCCCTCTGCTTTTTAAAGGAAAAAATTGTACCACTGCCTGTGGCAGCCCATTCCTGATGCTCACCACCCTCTGTGTGAAGAGATTTCCCGTCTGGCTCTTTTGTATCTCTCTCCCCTCACCTTAAACCTATGCCCTCTAGTTCTAGACTCCTCTACCTTTGGGAAATAATGTCGACTATCTACCTTATCGATGCTCCTCATTTGTTTGTTCTATTGTTATTTTATTATATAAAACGTCAACAAATATACTTAACAAAAAAGTGTCAGTCAGATGCAATCACGCGGTCATTACTGGGAGCTTTGGAATTGATACAATGAGGTTGTGTTTGAAAAGAAAGGGCTGACCCACAAACACATCAAATCTTCCACTGAATATGTGGAGAGAAAGGAGCAAAGAGCAAACGGCACGCACTCTCTTGTGCAGCCCCAGTGGCCTAATGGATAAAGCACTGACTTCTAGAACCAGGAATTGTGGGTTCAAATCCCATCTGGGATTAGGTGCTCTTTGTGTTTGATTACAAATGCTGATTGAATATTAGTATATGTGCAGTAAGCAGGCACTTTTCCTCAGGGGGCACTGTGTGTTTCTGGTAGATGGAGTCAAAGAAGCTTCACTCACAGGAGGAGACCATTCAGCTTCTGCTGCTTCCAACCAAATTATCCAGCTCTCATGCTGTGGCTTTCGTATCAAAACTTTTACACGGGTATTCTTAAATGCGATCAGAATTTCTAACTCTCCCACACTTTCAGACTGCCGCCCCTGTCTGGCTGGACGTAAATTCTCCTCAGCTCCTTCAATCAAATAGTTAAATCTCTATCCATTGTTATTTAACGTCTGTGCTCAGGGAAGCAGCTCCTTCCTATCCACTCCAGACTCATTGTAATTTTCTCACATCAATTCAATCTTGGCATGAACTGGTTGGGTCTGTTCCTGTGCCCACAATCCCGAAATAAATCTCCCATAACCACATCTGTTCCAAAGAAAACAACCTCAGGCTGTCCAACCTCTCAACATGGCTAAAATTCTCCAATTCTGGCAGCATCTTTCTCAATCTTCACTTTGGACTTCCACTGTTCCGAGCTTTTTACCAATTTGAAAATACTGAGATCTACCCAGACAGATGCAAGAGTGGCAAATTTCAAAGGGAGCAACAATTTATACTGCGTGAGGGAAGGGAGTTGATTGAATTGCAACATGACTCTTATTGGTCAAGGCATTACCATGGAGAATACACCAGGGAATCCCTTTAAATCTCTTGTTCATGATCTTTTACAAGCTGGAAGAGGTTCCCTCGATCTACTATGTTACTCTGTCCAGTCCCCTTGTGATTTGACTTCTCGATCAAATTTCCTCTTAGTCTTCTTCTCTCCAAGGCGAACAGTTCCACCCTTAAAATCTATCCACATAATTTACATTTCTCCTCACTGGAACCATTCTATAAATCTCTTCTGCACTCTCTCCAATGCGTTCACATTCTTCTTATAATCTGATGCACAATATTCCAGCTGAGGTATAACTAATGTCTTGTATGAACTCAGCATAACCTCCTTCCTCTTGTACTCTGTGTCCCTATTAATAAAGCCCAGGATACTAAGGGCGGGATTCTCCCAAATCCCCGCGATGGTCCGAAGCCGAGGTAAAAAGCGGCACGAACCACTCCGGCGTTGGGCCGACCTGAAGTTGCAGAATCCTCTGCACTTCCAGGGGTTAGGCCGGTGCCGGAGGGGTTGGCGCCGCGCCAATAGGCACCAAAGGGCCGACGCGAGTTAGTGCATGCGCAGAAACACCAGCGTAGTTCCACACATGCACAGACCTGCCTGCGTATTCCAGCGCAAGCACAGGGGGTTCTCTTCTCCACGCCGGCCATGGCGGAGCCCTACAGAGCCTGGTGCGGGAGGAAGAAGTGCCCCCATGGCACAGGCCCGCCCGCAGATCGAGGGCCCTGATCGGGGGCCAGGCCACCGTGGCCCCCCCTCACCCCCCCCCCCCCCACCGGGCCAGACCCCCCCGCGCACCCCCGAGGACCGCACCAGCCGGCCTACCAGCCAGGTCCCGCCGTGTGGGACCATGTCCAATCCACGCCGGCGGGCCTGGCCAGAAACTGACGCCGTTCGGCCCATCGGGGCCTGGAGAATTGCTGGGTGGGCTGTCCAGAAAGCGGCGCCGGAGAATACGGCAGCTGGCGTCAGAGCGGTGGGGAGGGTTCCTGCCCCCCCCCCGGGGATTCCCGACCCGGCGGGGGGTCGGAGAATCCCGCCCTATATGTTTTATGAACTGCTCTCTCCATCTGTCCTGCCATGCTCAATGACCCAGGTACCTATACACGCAGGTCCCTCTGCTCCTGCACCCCCTTAAGAATTTTCTCCTTATTTTATATTGTCTTTCCATGTTCCTCCGACCAAAAGGCATCATCTCACACATCTCCCCATTGAACTTTATCGGTCAACTATCAGCCCACTCCACCAACTTTTCGATGTCCTTCTGACGTTCACTCAGAGTGTCAAAAGAATATCAGGAGAAGGAGCAGGCAGCATCTTCCAGTTTTGGAGGAAAAGTGTGCGTATGTTTCATCCCAGACTGTGACAGCATGAATCATACATGCTCCGCCCCTTATAGGAAGTATAAGAGCAACTGACCTGCGGGACCACCTTCCGTATTGAAACCACTGTTTACTTCGACTCGAGTCTCCGAGTGAATTGATGGTCGCATCAATTTAATCAGCTTAGAGAACTAATGTGGAGTCTGCCTTCAAACCTGACACACTGGAGCTCGATCCACAGGCGAAAGAAATTTTTTCACATTGGCTTTGGTGTTTCAAGGCCTACATTGCTGCATCGTCGACGTCATCCATCACGGATGAACAGAAAGTGAGTCTCCTCCACGCACGGGTGAGCCATCGAATTTCTGCCCAGATTGGCGAAGCCACCCCCTGTACAGAGGCCCTCGCCATACTCGAATGCATCTACGTGCGGCCTGTGAACGAGGTCTACGCGTAGCATATCTTCACCACTCGCCGCCAGCGCCCTGGGGAGTCGCTGGATGACTATCTGCATGACCTCAATGCCCTCGCGCGCAACTGTAACTATCAGGCCATTACGACCACTCAGCACATGGAGCTCGCCATCCGAGATGTTTACGTTGCGGGGGTCAGATTGAACTATGTGAGGCAGCGCCTGCTCGAAAAAGGGGCCCAGGACCTGGAGGACACGGTAAAACTGCCGACCTCGCTGGAGGTCGCTTTTCAGAGTCTCACTGCGTTCCCAGCCGATCACGCGACCCCCTCGTGGGCTCCCGACCAGAGACTACCCCAGGCCTGTGCCGCGCGGTCTCCCGCTCATCATGGGGGGCTACCTTGCTATTTTTGCGGCCAGCCTCAACACCCCCGGCAACACTGCTCGGCCCGCAATGCGAACTGCAGCAGCTGCGGGCGAAAAGGACACTTCACCAAGGTCTGCCTGGCCAAGCCTAAACACTCGAACTCACAGACCCGATCCACCGACTCTCAGGCCCGCAGACCCCGTAATGTGGCAGCATTTCTGCCGACTCCGACTCCGCACAACACATGCGACTCATGGGGGCCGCCATCTTGGCTACCCTCCCCCACGCGGCCGGCCACGTGCGATCCATGGGGGCCGCCATCTTGGGTGCCATCTTCCTCACCGCCCGCCACGCTCGATCAACCGGGGCCGCCACCTTGGCCACCATCAACTACGCCACTCGACGCGTACGACCTGCACGGACAGTCATCGCGGGGCCGCCCTAGCACCGCCGTTCACGCTGGCGATTACCCTCAACTCAGTAGTCACCTTGGACCAGTCGCGACCCAAACACCTCAGGAGCTCCATGATGGCCATCCGGGTTAACAGGTACGAGACACCTTGCCTGTTCGACTCCGGGAGCACCGAGAGTTTTATTCACTGAAATCTGGTAAGGTGCTGCTCGCTCCCGATATTCCCGATGCAACAAACAATCTCCCTCGCCTCTGGGTCGCACTCAGTTCAAATCCAAGGGTGCACTACTGCAACCTTAGCGATACAGGGCGCCGAGTATACTAATTTTCAATTGTATGTGCTCCCAGACCTCTGCACCCCTCTCCTTTTAGGACTCGATTTTCAGTGCAATCTCAGGAGCCTAACTCTTAGTTTTGGTGGACCCCTGCCCATATGCAGCCTCGCAACCCTAAAAGTCGACCCTCCTCCCCTCTTCACTAACCTCACTGCTGATTGCAAGCCAGTAGCCACTCGAAGCAGGCGGTACAGTATGCAGGACAGGACGTTTATTAGGTCTGAGGTCCGGCGTCTCTTGTGGGAAGGAGTCATAGAGGCCAGCAATAGCCCCTGGAGAGCTCAGGTGGTGGTCGTCAAGACTGGGGAAAAGTCCCGGAGTGTGGTTGATTACAGCCAGACCATTAACCGGTTCATGCACCTCGATGCGTACCGCCTTCCCCGGATTGCAGACATGGTCAATCAGATCGCACTACCGCGTGTTCTCCACGGTGGATCTGAAGTCTGAATACCACCAGTTCCCAATCTTCCCGGAGGACCGCCACTACATGGCGTTTGAGGCAGACGGCCGCCCTTTTCATTTCCTCCGGGTCCCCTTTAGCGCCATGAATGGGGTTTCGGTGTTCCAACGAGCGATGGACCGAATGGTGGACCAGTACGGGCTGCGGGCCACGTTTCCGTACTTGGACAACGTCACCATCTGCGGCCATGATCAGCAGGACCACGACGCCACCCTCCACCGATTTCTCCAAACCGCCCAAAAACTTAACCTCACTTATAACAAGGAGAAATGCGTTTACCGCACAACCAGGCTAGCCATCCTCGGCTACGTCGTGGAAAACGGGGTCCTAGGGCCCGACTCTAACCGTATGCGCCCCCTCCTACAACTCCCTCTCCCTCACTGTCCCAAGGCCCTCAAGAGGTGCCTTGGGTTTTTTTCCTATTACGCCCAGTGGGTCCCCCAGTATGCGGACAAAGCCCGCCCACTATTTAAGGCAACCCTTTTCCCACTGGCAGCTGAGGCTCGCCAGGCCTTCAACTGCATCAAGGCGGACATCGCCAAAGCCACCATGCTTGCAGTGGACGAGTCTGTCCCCTTCCAGGTGGAGAACGACGCATCAGAGGTCGCTCTCGCCGCCACCCTTAACCAAGCAGGCAGGCCGGTAGCGTTCTTTTCACGCACCCTCACCACCTCTGAACTTCGACACTCCTCGGTCGAAAAAGAAGCCCAAGCCATCATGGAAGCCGTGCGGCACTGGAGGCACTACCTCACTAGCAGCGCCGGCCCTAGGGTTGCTGGCGCCCCGGGCAAGCTGAACTTCGGCGCCCTTGGGGGGGGGGGGCGGGGCCGAGAGGGGGGCGGGGCCGAGGGGGGGCGGACCCGGGGGGGCGGACCCGGGGGGAGGGCAGGGCGGGCGGACCCGAGGGGGGGGGGGGGGCGGGCGGACCCGAGGGGGGGGGGGCGAGGCGGGCGGACCCGAGGGGGGGGCGGGGGGACGGACCCGAGGCGGGGGGGGGGGAGCGGACCGAGCGGGCGAGCGGACCGAGCGGGGGGGCGGACCGAGGGGACGGACCGGGGGGGGGGGCCGCCCTGGGGGAGTGCGGCCACACTGGGGGAGTGCGGCCACCGCACATGCGCTGGTTGGCGCCGGCCCAACTGCGCATGCGCGGGACCCGAGTCTGGCGCCCCCTAGCACATGGCGCCCCGGGCAACAGCCCGAGTTGCCGGTGCCTTGAGCCGGCCCTGCTCACTAGTAGAAGGTTTACCCTTGTCACCGACCAACGATCGGTTGCCTTCATGTTTGATAATACGCAGCGGGGCAAGATCAAGAATGATAAGATCTTGAGGTGGAGGATCGAACTCTCCGCCTATAATTACGATATAGTATATCGTCCTGGAAAGCTCAACGAGCCTCCAGATGCCCTGTCCCGTGGCACATGCGCCAGCGCGCAAGATGACCGACTACGGGCTATCCACGATGACCTCTGCCACCCGGGGGTCACCTGGCTCGCCCATTACATCAAGGCCAGCAACCTGCCCTTCTCCACCGTGGAGGTCAGAGCCATGACCAGGGACTGCCAAATCTGTGCGGAGTATAAACCGCACTTCTATCAACCAGATAAGGCCCACCTGGTAAAGGCATCCCAGCCCTTTGAACGCCTCAGTATTGATTTCAAAGGACCTCTCCCCTCAAATAATCGCAATACCTATTTTCTCAACATTATAGATGAGTTCTCCCGTCTCCCATCCCATGCCCCGATATGACCACCCCCACTGTTATCAGAGCCCTGCACAGTGTCTTCACCCTGTTTGGTTTCCCCAATTATGTCCACAGTGACAGGGGCTCGTCATTCATGAGCGACGAACTGCGTCAGGGGCTGGTTTAGCTCACTCAGCTAAATCGCTGGCTTTTAAAGCAGACCAAGCAGGCCAGCAGCACGGTTCGATTCCCGTACCAGCCTCCCCGGACAGGCGCCGGAATGTGGTGACTAGGGGCTTTTCACAGTAACTTCATTGAAGCCTACTCGTGACAATAAGCGATTTTCATTTCATTTTCAGTACCTGCTCAGTAAAGGCATCGCCTCGAGCAGGACTACCAGTTACAACCCCAGGGGAAACGGGCAGGTGGAGAGGGAGAACGCGACGGTCTGGAAGATCATCCTACTGACCCTATGGTCCAGGAATCTCCCGGTTTCTCACTGGCAAGAGGTCCTCCCCAATGCGCTCCACGCTATTAGGTCCCTCCTTTGCACGGCCACAAACCAGACTCCTCATGACCGCTTGTTTGTCTTCCCTCGGGGAACTACCACAGGGGCCTCGCTTCCGTCCTAGTTGATGAGACCGGGTCCTGTCCTCCTCCGGAAGCATGTTCGGACCCATAAGACTGACCCCCTGGTAGAGAGGGTCCAGCTCCTGCACTCAAACCCTCGCTATGCATATGTCGAACACCCTGATAGCCGGCAGGATACCGTCTCCCTCCGAGACCTGGCACCCACAAGCTCCTCCACCACTACCACTACTGTACCCCCCACACTATACCCCCCCCCCCCCCCCCCCCCCCCCCCCCCCCCCGCCCCCAACCTCCCATGTCCAGCGCCCCCACACCTATTTGGTTCCCGTGCTCCCTTCCACCCGGCACACCAGTCCGCAGGAATGAAGCTCCGGAAGAGTTGTAAAGAGAGGCAAAGTTGTAAGCTGATTAAAACCACTGTTTACTTCGACATCAGTCTTCGAGTGAATTGATGGTCGCATCAATTACTGCCTGAATGTGGGGATGACGCACAGTTTAGTCAAAACATTGTACTGGATTGTGCCAATGAAAAAGATGTGAGAGAAAATGTTGCTGCGGAGGAAGAGCCCAAATTGGTTGAACATTTGGAAGAAAATCTTGTTCTAAAAGCTGCTCGTCTCCAGATGGGACTTGAGCCCACAATCCCTGGCTTAGAAGGCCAGTGCCTTAGCTATTAGGCCACTGGGGCTATGTAAAAGCCCTTTGTCTCTAGAGCTATCAGGTCATTGTGGGACATGTGACATTATAGAAATGTTCAGTATTCAAAGAGTTAATGTCATTTTTCAATTAATCACCAGGGGGCAGTGTTCGGATCCCCGCTCTCCCTGATACATTTATTGACCTGGACCTAAAAGTACACAACGTCAAACTTTACAGATGAGCTGAAAAGTTCAAGTATTGTGTATTGTGCAGAGGGTGATGTTCAGCTTCATAAGGATATTGACATGTTTGTGGAATGGGTGGAAAAATGACAAATTAAGTCTAATGTAGATGACATGAATCAGAATTGAGTGTCAACATTTCAAATTAACAACTGTGCCGGGGAGGGGTAACTGACAATCGGAGTTAAAGGGACTGTAATTGCCACGAAATTGCAGGTTTACCAATTTGAAAATACCCAGATCTACAAGGTCATCTGTGTGCAGATCCACAAGAGATGGGTGAGATCCTTAATGAATATTTCTCATCGTTATTTACTGCTGAGAAAGGCCTGGATGTTAGGGAACTTGGAAAATAAATAGTGACGTCTTGAAGAGTGTACATATTGCAGAGAAGGAGGTGCTGGAAGTCTGCAAGATAAATCCCTGGGACCTGATGAAATGTATGCCAGGATGTTGTGGGAGGCTAGGGAGGAAATTGTGGGTACCCTAGCAAAGGTATTTGAATTGTCGACAGCCACAGGTGAGGTGCCTTTGTTTACGAAGGGCCGCAGGGAAAAGCTAGGGAACTACAGACCAGTGAGCATAACGTTTGTGGTGGGTACGTTGTTGGAAGGTATTCTGAAAGACAGGATCTGCGGGCATTTAGAGAGGCAAGGTCTGATTAGGGACAATCAGCATGGCTTTGTGAGTGGAAAATTTGATTGAGTTTTTTGAAGGGGTAACCAAGGAGGTAGATAAGGGCAAAGCAGTTGACATTGTCTACATGGACTTTAGCAAGACCTTTGACAAGGTACCTCATGGTAGGTTGTTGCATAAAGTTAAATCGCATGGGATCCAGGGTGAGGTAGCCAATTGGATACAAAATTGTCTGGACGACAGAAGACAAAGGGTGGTTATGGAGGTTTTTTTTTCAAACTAATGACTTGTGACCAGCAGTGTGCCTCAGGGATCAGTGGTGGGTCCACTGTTATTTATTATTTCTATCCATGATTTGGATGAGAATTTAGGAGGCATGGTTAGCACGTTTGAAGATGGCACCAAGATTGCTGGCATAATGGACAGTGTAGAAGGTTATCTATAATTATAACGGGATCTTATTCAATTGGGTCAGTGGGCTGATGAATAGCAGATAGAGTTTCATTTAGATAAGTGTGAGGTGATGCAGTTTGGTAGTTCAAATCGGGGCAGGACCTACTCAGTTAATGGTAGGGTGTTGGGGAGAGTTACAGAACAAAGAGATCTAGGGATACAGGTTTATAGCTCCTTGAAAGTGGAGTCGCAGGTAGACAGGATGGTGAAGAAGGCATTCAGCATACTAGGTTTCATTGGTCAGAACACGGAATACAGCAGTTGGGACGTCTTGGTGAAGTTGTACAAGACATTAGTAAGGTCACATTGCAATACTGTGTAGAGTTCTGGTCACCCTATTATAGAGAGAATATTATTAAATGAGGAAAGATTTAATGGGGCGTGATTGGGACTTGATATTTTGAGTTATAAGGAGAGACTTTTTTAGCGTAGGAGGCTTGGGGTGAACTTATAGAAGTCTGTACAATAATGAGGGGCATAAATAAGGTAGTCAACATCTTTTCCCAAAGGTAGGGAATCTAAAACTAGAGGGCATAGTTTTAAGGTGAGATGGGAGAGATAAAAAAGTGTCAAGAGGGGCAATTTTCTCACATAGAAGGTGGCGATTGTCTGGAATGAGCTGCCAGAGGCAGTAGTAAAGGCGGTATGATTTTGTCTTTTACAAAGCCTTTAGATAGTTATATGGGAAAGCTGGGTATGGAGGGATATGGGCCAAATGCAGGCAATTGGGACTAGCTTAGTGGTAAAAACTGGGCGGCATGGACAAGTTGGGCCGAAGAGTCTGTTTCCATGCTGTAAACCTCTATGACTCTATGAATCTATCTACCCGGACAGATGCAAGAATGCCAAATTTCATAGGGAACTACAGTTTATATGGTGATGAATGTAGAAATTGATATATTTCATATTCTGTTGCAGTGAAGTTATTAAAATCCTGGTTTAAAATACATCTAGGCAGTACGTCTGCTAAAGCCGTAATTAAGGTGTAATTTCAGACACATTGCGGTCAGGAGGGTGGCCTCCTCACTGATCTCTGCCAAAGCTGCACTGCAGCTGGACACTAGGGGCAGCGAAACATCACATGGCAACAGCTTATTCCCTCTCAGGTTCTCTGGGGAGATCTGTTACGTAACAATATCACCAGGGAAACAGACACCCGGCCAGCCCATCTGTGGTGGGGTTTATCTCCCACTCGAGTAACTTTCGACTACTAACTAGCTTGTCTTTTCCCAAATCCCGTAACTTTCTCTATTGTCCGTTCACCATTCCACCACACGAATGTGAAGCTAACACTGGGCCTTCCTGAGAGAGTTGATTAAACCGACAGTTCACTGCTCCTGATTGCATACACTGTTCTTCTGGCCTGCTCTATCATTCTTCCGATCAAAACAGAGGAGTTTAAAAGAAAGAATAATAAGTGGAAATGGTTCGCTGATTGGTAATGAATCAGAGAGATTTAGGTTTTTGTGCGTGGAGCTGGAGAAACTTTGCATAGAGATAACCAAACCTACAGGATGTTGCCTGGGAAGGAAAGTTTCAGCTATAAGGAAAGACTGGGTTTGTTTTCCCTGGAGCAGAGGAGACTGTGGGAGGCAGGGGTTGGGTGGGAGGTGGGGGGTGGAGGGATCTGCAAGAGGTGGAAAAAATTATGAGAGCAATAGATAGGTTAGATAGAACATAGAACATAGAACATTACAGCGCAGTACGGGCCCTTTGGCCCTCGATGTTGCGCCGACCTGTGAAACCATCTGAAACCTATCCGACCTACACTATTCCATTTTCATCCATATGTCTATCCAGTGACCACTTAAATGCCCTTAAAGTTGGCGAGTCTACTACTGTTGCAGGCAGGGAGCTCCACACCCCTACTACTCTCTGAGTAAAGAAACTGCTTCTGACATCTGTCCTATATCTACCACCCCTCAATTTAAAGCTATGTCCCCTCGTGTTGGTCATCACCATCCGAGGAAAAGGACTCTCACTGTCCACCCTATCTAACCCTCTGACTATCTTATATGTCTCTATCAAGTCACCTCTCAGCCTTCTCCTCTCTAACGAAAACAACCTCAATTCCCTGAGCCTTTCCTCGTAAGACCTTCCCTCCATACCAGGCAACATCCTAGTAAATCTCCTCTGAACCCTTTCCAAAGCTTCCACATCCTTCCTATAATGTGGTGACCAGAACTGCACGCAGTACTCCAGGTGCGGCCGCACCAGAGTTATGTACAGCTGCAGCATGACCTTGTGGTTCCGAAACTCAATCCCCCTGCTTATAAAGGCTAGCACACCATATGCCTTCTTAACAGGCCTATTAACCTGGGTGGCAACTTTCAGGGATTTATGTACCTGGATGCCGAGATCTCTCTGTTCATCTACACTACCAAGAATCTTGCCATTAGCCCAGTACTCTGCATTCCTGTTACTCCTTCCAAAGTGAACCACCTCACACTTTTCCGCATTAAACTCCATCTGCCACCCCTCAGCCCAGCTCTGCAGCTTATCTATGTCCCTCTGTATCCTATAACATCCTTCAGCACTATCCACAACTCCACCGACCTTCGTGTCATCTGCAAATTTACTAACCCATTCTTCTACAACCTCTTCCAGGTCATTTATAAAAATGACAAACAGCAGTGGCCCCAAAACAGATCCTTGCGGTACACCACTAGTAACTGAACTCCAGGATGAACATTTGCCATCAACCACCACCCTCTGTCTTCTTTCAGCTAGCCAATTCCTGATCCAAACCGCTAAATCACCTTCAATTCCATACTTCCTTATTTTCTGCAATAACCTACCGTGGGGAACCTTATCAAACGCCTTACTGAAATCCATATACACCACATCAACAGCTTTACCCTGATCCACCTGTTTGGTCACCTTCTCAAAAAACTCAATAAGGTTTGTGAGGCATGACCTACCCTTCACAAAACCGTGTTGACTATCGCTAATCAACTTGTTCTTTTCAAGATGATTATAAACCCTATCTCTTATAACCTTTTGCAACATTTTACCCACAACCGAAGTAAGGCTCACAGGTCTATAATTACCAGGGTTGTCTCTACTCCCCTTCTTGAACAAGGGGACAACATTTGCTATCCTCCAGTCTTCCGGCACTATTCCTGTCGACAAAGGCGACATAAAGATCAAGGACAAAGGCTCTGCAATCTCCTCCCTGGCTTCCCAGAGAATCCTAGGATAAATCCCATCTGGTCCAGGGGACTAATCTATTTTTACATTTTCCAAAATTGCTAACACGTCCTCCTTTTGAACCTCAATTCCATCTAGCCTGGTCGACTGAACCTGAGTGTTCTCCTCAACAACATTGTCTTTCTCCAGTGTAAACACTGACGAAAAATATCCATTTAACGCTTCCCCTATCTCCTCTGATTCCACACACAACTTTCCACTACTATCCTTGATTGGCCCTAATCTTACTCTAGTCATTCTTTTGTTCCTGATATACCTATAGAAAGCCTTAGGGCTTTCCTTGATCCTATCCGCCAACGACTTTTCGTGTCCTCTCCTCGCTCTTCTTAACTCTCCCTTTAGGTCCTTCCTGGCTAACTTGTAACTCTCAAGTGCCCTAACTGAGCCTTCATGTCTCATCCTAACATAAGCATTCTTCTTCCTCTTGACAAGTGCTTCAACTTCCTTAGTAAACCACGGTTCCCTTGCTCGACAACTTCCTCCCTGCCTGACAGGTCATACTTATCAAGGACACGCAGTAGCTGTTCCTTGAAAAAGCTCCACATTTCGATTGTACCCATCCCCTGCAGTTTCCTTCCCCATCCTATACATCCTAAATCTTGCCGAATAGCATCATAATTGCCTTTCCCCCAGCTATAATTCTTGCCTTGCGGTATATACCTATCCCTGCCCATTGCTAAAGTAAACATAACCGAGTTGTGATCACTATCACCAAAGTGCTCACCTACATCTAAATCTAACACCTGGCCGGGTTCATTACCCAGTACCAAATCCAATGCGGCCTCGCCCCTTGTTGGCCTGTCTACATACTGTGTCAGAAAACCCTCCTGCACACACTGCACAAAAACTGACCCATCTATAGTACTCGAACAATAGTATTTCCAGTCAATATTTGGAAAGTTAAAGTCCCCCATAACAACTACCCTGTTACTCTCGCTCCTGTCGAGAATCATCTTTGCAATCCTTTCCTCTACATCTCTGGAACTATTCGGAGGTCTATAGACAACTCCCAACAGGGTGACCTCTCCTCTACTGTTCCTAACCTCGGCCCATACTACCTCAGTAGACGAGTCCTCAAACGTCCTTTCTACCGCCGTAATACTTTCCTTGATTAACAATGCCACACCCCCCCTCTTTTACCATCTTCTCTGTTCTTACAGAAACATCTAAATCCTGGAACCTGCAACAACCATTCCTGTCCCTGCTCTACCCATGTCTCCGAAATCGCCACAACATCGATATCCCAGGTACCAACCCATGCTGCAAGCTCACCCACCTTATTCCGGATTCTCCCGGCGTTGAAGTAGACACACTTCAAACCAGCGTCTTGCTTGCCGGTGCCCTCTTTCGAGCTTTTAACCCTATCCCTGACCTCACTACTCTCAACATCCTGTACACTGGGACTACAATTTAGGTTCCCATCCCCCTGCTGAATTCGTTTAAACCCCCCGAAGAGCACTAGCAAATCTCCCCCCACCCCCCCGCCCCCCCCCCCCCCAGGATATTGGTACCCCTCTGGTTCAGGTGAAGACCATCCTGTTTGTAGAGGTCCCACCTACCCCAGAATGAGCCCCAATTATCCAGGAAACCAAAACCCTTCCTCCTGCACCATCCCTGTAGCCACGTGTTCAATTCTTCTCTCTCCTTATTTCTCACTTCACTAGCACATGGCACGGGTAACAACCCAGAGATAACAACTGTTTGTTCTAGCTCTCAGCTTCCACCCTAGCTCCCTGAATTTCTGTCTCAAATCCCCATCTCTCTTCCTACCTATGTCATTGGTACCTATGTGGACCACGACTTGGGGCTGCTCCCCCTCCCCCTCCCCCTTAAGGATCCCAAAAACACGATCAGAGACATCACGAACCCTGGCACCTGGGAGGCAACACACCAACCGTGAGTCTCTTTCGTTCCCACAGAACCTCCTGTCTGTTCCTCTAACTATGGAGTCCCCAATGACAAGTGCTCTGTTCCTCTTCTCCCTTCCTTTCTGAGCAACAGGGACAGACTCTGTGCCAGAGACCTCTGCCCCATTGCTTACCCCTGGTAAGTCGTCCCCCGCAACAGTATCCAAAACGGTATACTTGTTATAGAGGGGAACGCCCACAGGGGATCCCTGCACTGCCTGCCAGTTCCCTCTCCCTCCCCTGACGTTTACCCATCTACCTTCTTTTTTACCTGAGGTTTGACTACCTCCCTATAAGTGCTCTCAATAACCCCCTCCGCCTCCCGAATGATCCGAAGTTCATCCAGCTCCAGCTCCCTAAAGCGGTTCTCGAGGAGCTGGAGTTTGGTGCACTTCCCGCAGATGTAGTCAGCAGGGTCGAGGTGACCCTTTCCTCCCACATTCTGCAGGAGGAACATTCAACTGCCCTAACCTCCATTCCCACTGAACTAACTTCCCAACTACTGAAAACTAAAAACTAAAAGATTGTGAGAATCTTTTCCCCATGGCTAGAGGGGTCGTGTGGAAAAAATTTTTCACCCAGAGGGTGGTGGAAATATGGAACGTGCTGCCTGACAGGGTGGTGAAGGCAGGTATTCTCACAACATTTAAGAGGCATCTGGATGAGAACTTAAATCGCCAGGGAATAGTAGGCTATGGACCAAGTGCTGGGGAATGGGATGAGTACAGATTGGTATTTGATGGTTGTCATAGACATGGTGGGCCGCAGGGCCTGTTTCTGTGCTGTATGACTGTATAGGAAATTAAAATTTTCTTCCCTCAATGCCCCGGTCCCACCTCCTGCCAGCCCTGCACTATTTCCATATGCTGGGGCAGCTTTTGAAAGAAACCTGCCTTGTTGGAGAATTCACGACCATTGGGAGAAGCCTGCTGAGGAATCAGGAACATTCTGACAAGTAAACATTGAATGTTTTGACAACTTTAAATGTCATTATTAGCTGCTGTATTTTTATGTAGATGTGCTTTAGCTGCAGTGACTCATCATAGGCTCTATCCTGGATGTTACTTCACAGTGCTCTGGTCCCAGGTTCGATTCCCGGCATGGGTTACTGCCAGTGCGGAATCTGCGCATTCCCCTCGTGTTTGTGTCGGTTTCCTCCCACAAATCCCGAAAGACGTGTTTGTTAGGTAATTTGGACATTCTGAATTCTCCCTCTGTGTACCCGAACAGGCACCGGAGTGTGGCGACTTGGGGATTTCCACAGTAAATTCATTACAGTGTTAATGTAAGCCTACTTGTGACAATAATGAAGATTATTATTATTAAACGTAAGTTGACTGAGACTTCTGGTGGCGGCCATGGAGTAAGAGGTCGTGTATTTGGTGGCTCTCGCTCGTGAAGGACCTTTTCTCCCGAATGTTTTGGGGTTTTATTGGAAAAATCAGTGAAGAGTGAGACAGTGAGGAGAAATCCCCCACTAGTAGATGGAGACGTGGACCAGAAGTGGTCGTGGGCAGCACGGTAGCATGGTGGTTAGCATAAATGCTTCACAGCTCCAGGGTCCCAGGTTCGATTCCCGGCTGGGTCACTGTCTGTGCGGAGTCTGCACGTCCTCCCCCTGTGTGCGTGGGTTTCCTCCGGGTGCTCCGGTTTCCTCCCACAGTCCAAAGATATGCGGGTTAGGTGGATTGGCCATGCTAAATTGCCCGTAGTGTCCTAAAAAGTAAGGTTAAGGGGGGAGGGGTTGTTGGGTTACGGGTATAGGGTGGATACGTGGGTTTGAATAGGGTGATCATGGCTCGGCACAACATCGAGGGCCGAAGGGCCTGTTCTGTGCTGTACTGTTCTATGTTCTATGTATAAGAAGAAAGAGTCGCGTAAAGAAGGCGAGTGCAGAACCTGCAGCAAGGGAAAGCATGGCGGAGGGGCATGATCCCAGTTCGGTGACACAGTGATCAATGGTACAGTTGGTGGAGTTTATTCAGGAGAGCTTCGCCAAGCAAAAGAAGGAAGGGTTAGACCCGATTAAGGCAGTGATCGATCGGGTGGAACAGGGGCTGGAAGCCCATGGACTGACGATCCAGAAGGTGGAGGAGAAGGTGTCCGATCAAGAGGACCATTTAACCGCGTTGGAGGCTGAGGTAGGGCTGATGAGGGACCACCAGAATAGGCTGCAGGAGAAGGTGGAGGACCTGGAGAACCGATCCCGGAGACAGAACCTGAGGATCGTTGGCCTCCCGGAGGGCAACGAGGGATCGGACGCAAGGGCATATGTGGCAAGTATGCTGGAAAAGTTGATGGGGGATGGAGCGTTCACTCGATCTTTGGAAGTGGACTGAGCTCATAGAGCGCTTGCGAGGAAGCCGCGAGTGAATGAACCAGCAAGGGCGATGGTGGTGCGAATGCACCGGTTCCTGGATAAGGAACAGATTTTGCGGTGGGCCAAGCTTTCACTGAGCTGCAAGTGGGAGAACAGCATCTACCAGGACCTGGGTGCGGAACTGGCCAAATGACGAGCTGGATTCAATAGGGCAAAATCGGCCCTCTTCAAGAAGGGGGTGAAGTTTGGAATGTTATATGAAGCGTGTCTGTGAGGGTCTATGAGAGTCAAGAACATTACTTTGAAACGCAGGATGAGGCAATGGATTTTGTCAAAGATAAAAGGCTGGCAAGTGTTTGAGGACACTGAACCTTGGGGGAGGGTAATGCTGCATTGATTCTGTAAAAGTTATTTTCGTTTTGAACTGTACATGCAGTGCTTTCTGTTACAATCTTTGGGCCGTTGCTCAGATCTGTAAGTTAACTTTGTTCCAGTGGGAGGATTTTTTCTTATGAGTATTTATTGGGGACTGTGATGTTTTAAATATGTATGTTCAAGCGGGGATAGAGAGAGGACAATAAGAGTTGGATGTCTGATGCTATGGGAGGCTGATGCTCCACAATAAGAGTTGGATGTCTGATACTATGGGTGGGGCTACCAGGCTAGCTGGGCGGGCTAGCTGACAGAAGCGCAGTGGGGGGGGGCGAGCCGGTGATAAGTTTGTTCAGGGGGGTTGGGATTTGGTGCTGCTGATAGGGGGTTTGGGTGGGGGGAGCTGCTCTGCTGACAGGGAAGGGACTGTTGTTGGGAGAAAAATGGGAGGTAGAGGACGGTGGATGCCCAAGGGCGGGCCTACGGAGGCGAGGGACGTGAGCTGGAGGCTGGGACTAAGAAAAGGAATGGCTGATCGGCAGTGGAGGGCGGCGAGAAGCCTCCCAACAAGACTGAGCACACGGAAAGCTAGATGCCTGAATAGGCCGGTTAAGAGGGCTCGTGTGTTTGCGCATTTGAGGGGATTGATAGCGGACATGGCAATGCTGCAGGAGACACACCTGAGGGTAATAGATGAGACCAGATTTAGGAAAGGGTGGGTCGGCCAAGTTTTTCATTCGGGATTGGACTCTAAGACTAGGGGAGTTGCGATCCTGATCAACAAACTGGTGGTATTTGAGACATGGAAAATGGTAGCGGACGCGCGGGGTAGGTACATCATGGTGAGCAGGAAGCTGGAGGGGATGCCAGTGGTGCTTGTGAATATATATGCACCAAACTGAGATGATGTGGAATTTATGAGACGAGGGCTGGGGAAGATTCCGGACCTAGATTTGCATAAGCTGATCATGGGGGGGGGGACTTTAATATGGCATAGGTCCAAGGTTGGATCGGTCAAGGACAGGGAGGGTGCCAGCCGTGGCAAAGTAAAAGGGGTTCATGGAGCACATGGGGGGGGGGGGGGGGGGGGGCGTAGACCCATGGAGGTACGGACGGCCAAGAGTGAAGCAGTTTTCTTTTTTCTCCCATGTGTACAAAGTATACTCCCGGATCGATTTTTTCATTTTGAGTAGGGCTTTACTGGCGGGATTGGCTGATACCGAGTATTTGGCGATTGCTGTGTCAGACCATGCCCCACGTTGGGTGGATTTACGGGAGAACAAGGAGGGCGTTCAGCACCCGCAATGGAGATTAGACTTGGGGTTGTTAGCGGATGAGAAGGTGTGGGGGCAGGTGAGGGAGTCCATCCAGAACTATCTAGAAATAAATGATACGGGGAAAGTCTCGGCAGCAACAGTTTGGGAAGTGCTGAAGGCAGTGGTTAGGGGGCAGCTAATCTCGATACGGGCCCATAGGGAAAAGGTTGAGCGAGCAGAGATTCATAAACTGGTTGGGGAAATACCCCAGGTAGACAGGAGATATTCGGATGCCTCAGCGGCAGAGTTATTGAAGGAGCGGCAGAGGCTACAGATGGAGTTTGGTCTGTTGCCCACAGGGAAGGCGGTGGAGCAATTGAGGAAAGCAAGGGGGGGCGATGTACTAGAATGGAGAAAAGGCCAGCAGGATGCTTGCGCAGCAGCTGAGGAAAAGGGAGGCGGCCAGGGAGATAGGAAGAGTGAAAGACAGAGGAGGGAACACAGTCATGGACCCAGCAGGGGTGAATGGGGTGTTTAAGGAATTTAAGGAAACTGTTGGCTAAAATCTTGGCCTCAAGGATAGAAGATTGTGTCCCGGAGGTGATAGCGGAAGACCAGACGGGGTTTGTTCAGGGCAGGCAGCAAACGGTCAACGTTAGAAGGCTCTTAAATGTTATCATGATGCCCTCAGAGGGGAGGGAGATGGAGGTAGTGGTTGCGATGGATGTAGCAAAAGCCTTTGACCGGATGTAGTGGAATTATTTGTGGGAGGTGTTAGGGTGGTTCGGGTTTGGGCAGGGCTTCATTGATTGGGTTTGGCTGCTGTACCAGGCACCAGTAGCAAGTGTACGAATAAATTGGCCGATGTCGGGCTATTCTAAGCTGCACCGAGGGACAAGCAAGGGTTCCCCCTCTCCCTGCTGTTGTTTGCCCTGGCCACAGAGCCACTCCGATGGCGCTAAGAGCATCTAGGGACTGGAAGGGGTTGGTCCGGGGGGTGGGGGGTGGGCGTGGAACACAGGGTCTTGCTGTATGCTGACGACCTGCTCCTGTATATTTCTGACCCATTAGGGGGGGATGGAGAGATTATGCGGATCTTAGGGGAATTTGGGCGGTTTTCAGGGTATAAACTGAATATGGGGAAAAGTGAGATGTTTGCGATCCAGACGAGGAGGCAGGAGAGGAGACTGGGAGAGCTGCCATTTGGAGTGGTGGGAGGGAGTTTCCGCTATTTGTGAATCCAGGTGGCACGGGAATGGGAGACACTACATAAGCTAAATCTGACCCGGCTGGTAGAGCAAATGAAGGAGGACTTTAGAAGGTGGGACATGCTCCCCCTGTCACTGGCGGGGAGGGTACAGACCGTGACAATGACGGTCCGCCCCCAGATTTCTGTTTGTTTTCCAGTGCCTCCCCATCTTTATCCCAAGGGCCTTTTTAAAACAGTTAAACAAGGTGATTTGGGGCTTTGTATGGGCGGGTAAAACCCCACGAACGAAGAAAGTGTTGCTGGAGCGCAGTCGAGGGGAGGGTGGACTGGCACTGCCGAACTTGAGCAACTATTACTGGGCAATTATAGCCATGATTAGGAAGTGGGTAGTGGGAGCAAGTGGAGGCGACATCGTGTAAGGACACAAGTCTGGGGGCACTGATAACGGCACCTCTGCCGTTCTCACTGGCCCGGTACGCCACAAGCCCAGTAGTAGTGGCAGCCCTGAGAGTCTGGGGGCAGTGGAGGAAGCATCGGTCTGAGCCCCAATTTGTAACAATCATCGGTTTGTACTGGGAAGGCTGGATGGGGAGTTACGGAGGTGGCAGAGAGCAGGGATCGAGAGGATGGGGGATTTATTCATAGACAGTGTCATAGTATATACCAGTATATCATGGTGCAGACACACACTGATGGACACACACAGAGACCAATCAACATGTACAAACACCGCAGCCAATCACCAGTTAGAATACACACTAAAAAGGCAGAGGGCACCACGGTTCCCGCTCATTTTTGGGTGATGCCTCTCAGTGTAACAAGAACTCATCCAGCCCAGCACAGACTCACGCCATGTGCTGAGAGAATCAACTGGTTCGGACAAGGCTTAGGTCTCTAGTTTAAGTTAGCATCATTTAGACCCACAGTCATTGTGTATTAGTTAGTTAGAAGTTAGTTAATAAAATTGAGTTGAACCTTCATCAGTGTTGGAAGTATCTGTTCATCTCTCAAGTCTACACTCGCCAACACTTCAGACAGGAGCTTACCCTGTTTGAAGGATTTAGAGGAGAAATTTGAACTGCCAGCAGGAAATGGATTTAGTTATCTGCAGGTACGGGATTTTTTGAGAAGGCAGGTTTAGACCTTTCCACTCCTACTGCCATGGGGAATACAGGACAGGGTAGTTTCTCGAATGGGGTAGGGGAGGGGAAGGTATCGGATATCTACAAAGAACTCATGGAGTCGGAGGTAACTCAGATAAAGGAGCTAAATGGCAAGTGGGAAGATGAGCTGGGGGAGAGATAGAGGCAGGTCTGTGGGTGGATGCCTCGAGTAGAGTCCTCATCATGTGCCAGGCTTAGCCTGATACAATTTAAGATAGTTCACAGGGCACACATGACGGTGGCCCGGATGAGCAGATTTTTTGGGGTAGAGGACAGGTGTGCGAGGCAGCAAATTATGTCCACATGTTCTGGGCATGCCCGAAGCTGTGGGCATTCTGGCAGGGTTTCGCAGATGTCATTACCATGGTACTAACGACACGGGTGGTGCCGAGTCCAGAGGTGCCGATTTTTGGAGTGTTAGAAGATCCGGGAGTCCAGGGGGTAAGAGAGGCTGACGTCTTGGTCTTTGTCTCCCTGGTAGCCAGGAGATGGATATTGCTAGCATAGAGGGACTCGAAGCCCCCGAAATCGGAGACCTGGGCTAGCGACATGGCTGGGTTTCTCAGTCTTGAGAAAATCAAGTTCGCCTTAAGAGGGTCAACGCTCGGCTTCATCCGGAGGTGGTAGCCATTTATCGACTTCTTCGGGAAAATTAACTGTCAGCAAAGGCAAAAAATTTAAAGAGGGGGTGGGGGGTTAGTTATGCTATTTTCTGTTTGGCGTAGGAGGGACTTGTTAGGGATGGAGATGATTTATGCAATATGTTTATATTTGGATTTGCATTGTTTACTGTTGTTGTTACTGTTATTATAACATTACAAATACCTTAATAAAATGTTTTTTAAAAAAAAAGTAAGTTGACTATTACATTAACCCTTCAAGGGGCAGTCACCTATTTTAAAGATATGTGGTCTTCCCATAGTAGATCGCATGGGATTAGGGGTAGTGTATTAAGATGGATAGAAAACTGGTTGGCACAGGAAACAAAGAATAGAAATTAATGGGTCTTTTTAAAAATAACAGGCAGTGACTAGTGGGGTACCATATGGATCGGTGCTCAGACCCTAGCTATTCATAATATATATTAATGATTTAGCTAGGGGAACAAAATGTAATATCTGCAAATTTGCAGATGACACTAAGTTTGGTCGGAGTGTGAGCTGTGAGGAGGATGCAGAGATCCTTCAGTGTGATTTGGACAGGCTGAGTGAGTGGGCAAATGAATGGCAGATGCAGTATCATTTGGAGAAATGTGAAGTTATCCACTTTGGTAGCAAAAAAGGAAGGCAGACTATTATCTGAATGAGCATAAATTAGGAGCATGGAATGTGGAGTGGGTGGCACGGTAGCGTGGGCAGCACAGTGGTTAGCACTGTTGCTTCACTGCTCCAGGGTCCCAGGTTCGATTCCCGCTTGGGATATTGTCTGCACGGAGTCTGCACGTTTTCCCCATGTCTGCGTGGGTTTCCTCTGGGTGCTCCAGTTTCCTCCCACAAGTCCTGAAAGATGTGCTGTTAGGTCATTTGGACAAGCTGAATTCTCCCTCAGTGTACCCGAACACGTGCCGGAATGTGGCTACTAGGGGATTTTCACAGCAACTTCATTGCAGTGTTAATGTAAGCCTACTTGTGACAATAAAGATTATTATTATGTGAAACAAGCCCTGGGTGTCCTCGTACATCAGTCACTGAAGGTAAGCATGCAGTCTACCTGCTCTACACAGGTGGTAAAGAAGGCAAATTGTATTCTGGCCTCCATAGAGAGAGGATTTGAGTGCAGGGATGTCTTGCTGCAATTATATAGGGCCTTAGTGAGGCCACACCTGGATTATTATGTGCAGATTTGGCCTCCTTATCTGAGGAAGGATGTTCTTGCTCTACAGGGAGTGCAGTGACGGTTTGCCAGACTGATTCCTGGGATGGCGAGACTGACGTATGAGGAGAGATTGAATCGGTTAGGATTGTATTCGCTGGGCTTTTGAAAATTTCAGGTAATAGTCTGCCTTCTCGTTTTTGCTACCAAAGTGGAGAAATTAAAAATACATATAAATGTTTAAAGTAATTGATTCTTGGTATAATCTTTGTTTCAGAATGATTGGTGTTTTTTTAACTCAATATTATTTTACAGGTGACGTTATTCCAACTTGCCATCCATCAGTCACAATAACAAGTGTCTGAAAAACTTGAAGGGACCACTGTTCAAATTTATTAGTAATTCAGTCCTATTAGTATATCGTTCATCAATCGCGGCTTCAGTTTTATCTGTTCAACGGTAAAGTTACTGCAGCTGACAATGAACTTCCGATTGTAGCTGTGGCTGTCTCCGCATCTCCTCTTGTACTTCAATGCCTATCAACATGTGGCAGGTTTACATTTACAGGTCCAAAACCCTGAAGTAACAAAGGAACAGATTATACATTTCAGTCTTCTCACTCAACAAAAATGTCAAATTTGCAATATGTAAAGTCTTAATTGACCTTCAAATGAGTGCTTTGAAAACATAAGGTGATATTGAAATCTCAAGGGATGTGCTGTTTACTTTTAATTGGCAATCTGTCAATAAACTGAAATAGTCAATTAGCTTTATCTCAGACATTACTGAATCAGCTTTTCAACTGCGAGAACTAAATCTTCAATGATAAGGCACTGAAATAATGTTGGTGATAAAGGTAAATGTACCTGATTCTCTGTGCGTCTCCAGGCAACAAAGGCCATAATGAGAGAAGTCAGACAAAGCAAGATTCCAACGGACAGAAAAATGTAAGGAATGTATGTCGCCATATTCATTTTAGAAAGTGCCGCTTTCAGTTTAGCTGCTAATTTGTCGTTTATTATAGCGTTCTATTAGACAGATGGGAGAAAAATACAACACAAAATCACTAACATTCTCTTGCACATTATCCGTTGATTGCCTTAATTCCTGGTTTATACTTTGAGTTCTTTGAATAGAATCCCTACAGTGCAGAAGGAGGCCACTTGGCCCAATCAGTCTGCATCGACCCTCTGAAAGAGCACTCTACCTCGGCCCATTCCCCAGCCTTATCCCCGTAACCCCGCGCATTGATCATGGCCAATCCACCTAACCCACACATCGTTTTGGACATTGGGAGGAAACCGGAGTACCCGGAGGAAACCCACGCAGATACGAGGAGAACGTGTAAACTCCACGTAGACAGTCACCCAAGGCCAGAATTGAACTCTGGCATAGTGCGGCAGCAGTGTGAATCACTGAGCCACCATGAAACCTTTGCCTTCTCCAGATAGTTTCATGGCATCATTGGGGCAAAATTTGCAAGGATGTTGTAGCCCGTGCATAGAAACTAGGAGCTGGAGGAGGCCATTCCGCCTTTTGAACTTGCCCCGCCATTACAGAATCATAGAATTTATAGTGCAGAAGGAGGCCATTCAGCCCATCGAGTCTGCACTGGCCCTTTGAAAAGGTGCCCTACTTAATCCCACTCCCCCACCCTATCCCCGTAACCAAGTAAGTATCTCCACATAACCTTTGGACATTAAGGGGCAATTTATCACGGCCAATCCATCTAACTTGCACATCTAAAGGGAGGGAGGCAGAAGACGGGAAATTATAGGCCGGTTAGCCTGACTTCGGACATTGGTAAGATTTTAGAGTCTGTTATTAAAGATGAGATCACGAAGCACTAGGACTGAGTCAGCACGGCTTTGTCAAAGGGAGGTCGTGTCTGACAAATCTGTTAGAGTTCTTTGAGGAGGTAACAAGCAAGTTAGAGAAAGGAGAATCAGTGGTCGTGATTTATTTAATTTCCAGAAGGCCTTTGACAAGGTGCCGCATAGGAGACTGTTAAATAAGTTAAACGCCCATGGTGTTAAGGGTAAGATCCTGGCATGGATAGAGGATTGGCTGACTGGCGGAAGGCAAAGAGTGGGGATAAAGGGGTCTTTTTCAGGATGGCATCCGGTGGCTAGTGGTGTGCCTCTGGGGTCTGCGCTGGGACCACAACTGTTTACAATATACATTAATGATCTGGAAGAAGGTACTGAAGGCACTGTTGCTAAGTTTGCAGATGATACAAAGATCTGTAGAGGGACAGATAGTATTGAGGAAGCTAAGGGGCTGCAGAAGGACTTGAACAAGCTAGGAGAGTGGGCAATGAAGTGGCAGATGTAATACAATGTGAAAAATTGTGAGCTTATGTACTTTGGAAGGAGGAATCTAGGAGTAGACTATTTTCTAAATGGGGAAGTGCTTCGGAAAGCAAAAGCACAAAGGGATTTGGGAGTCCTTGTTTATGATTCTCTTAAGGCTTAAGTGCAGGTTCAGTCGGCAGTTAAGAAGCCAAATGCAATGTTAGCATTCATGCCAAGAGGGCTAGAATACAAGACCAGGGATGTACTTCTGAGGCTGTTATAAGGCTCTGGTCAGACCCCATTTGGAGTATTGTGAGCAGTTTTGGGCCCCATATCTAAGAAAGCATGTGCTGGCCTTGGAAAGGGTCCAGAGGAGGTTCACAAGAATGATCCCTGGAATGAAAAACTTGTCATATGAGGAACATTTGAAGACTTTGGGTCTGTACTTGTTGGAGTTTAGAAGGATGAGAGGGGATCTTATTGAAACGTACAAGATACTGCCAGGCCTGAATAGAGTGGATGTGGAGAGGATGTTTCTACTTGTAGGAAAAACTAGACCCAGAGGACACCATCTCAGATTAAAGGGACGATCCTTTAAAACAGAGATGAGGAGGACATTTTTCAGCCAGAGGGTGGTGGATCTGTGGAACTCTTTGCTGCAGGAGGCTGTGGAGGCCAATTCACTGAGTGGCTTTAATACAGAGATAGATAGGTTCTTGATTAATAAGGGGACCAGGGGTTATGGGGAGAAGGCAAGACAATGGGGATGAGAAAATATCAGCTATGATTGAATGGCGGAGCAGACTCGATGGGCCAAGTGGCCTAATTCTGCTCCTATGTCTTACGGTTTTATCTTTGGACTGTGGGAACAAACCGGAGGAAACCCAAACAGACACGTGGAGAACGTGCAAACTCCACACAGATAGTCACCTGAGGCCAGAATTGAACCCGGGTCGCTGGTGTTGTGAAGCAGCAGTGCTAGCCACTGTGCCACCGTGCCGCCATATTCAATGTGATCATGGCTGATCCTCTATTTCAATGCTATACTCACGCGCTCTCCCCATTCATCTTGATGCCTTCAGAGTCTATCCATTTCTTTCTTACCTGACAATTCAACCTCGAAGCACTGGAGGAGTACCACATTTGCCTGACACCTGACTGTTACAATGATGGGAATTGTGACTGAGTGATAGCAAACTGTAATTTCACCAGGCAACCAAACAGGTACTTGAACTGATGACTTGACCTCCACAGCCTTCTATGATAGAGAATTTCACAGGTTCACGTCCCCATAAGTGAAGACAGCCTAAAGGTTCTACCCTGTATCCTGACACTGTGACTTCTTGTTCTAGCCTCCCCAGCCAGGGGTAACATCCAGTCCGTACAGCCCTGTCAGAACTGTATAAGTTTCAATGAGATCTCCTCTCAGTCTTCTAAACTCCAGTGAATAGAGGCTCAGTTGACCCAATCTCTCCTCATACAACAATCTTGCCATCCCAGGAATCAGCCTGGTGAACCTTTGCTGCAGTCCCTCTGACAGGTATATCCTTTCTTAGGTAAGGAGGCCAAAACTGTACACAATACCCTGACTGTGGTCTCACCAGGGCCCTGTCCAGCTGCAGTCGGACCTTCTTGCTCCTGTGCTCAAATCTTCTTGCAATGAAGGCCCGATACCATTTGCCTTCCTAATTGCTTGCTGTACCCACACACAGGGGCAGCACGGTAGCACACGTGGCTAGCACTGTGGCTTCACAGCACCAGAGTCCCAGGTTCGATTCCCTGCTGGGTCACTGTCTGTGTGGAGTCTGCACGTTCTCCCCGTGTCTCCGTGGGTTTCCTCCGGGTGCTCCTGTTTCCTTCCACAGTCCAAAGACGTGCAGGTTAGGTGGATTGGCCATGCTAAATTGCCCTTAGTGTCCAAAAAGGTTAGATGGGGTTATTGGGTTATGGGGATCGGCTGGAAGTGGGTTATTGGGTTATGGGAATAGGGCTTAAGTGGGTCAGTGCGGATTCGATGGGCCGAATGGCCTCCTTCTGCACTGTATATTCTACGTATTACTATGTATTACTATGTATTACTATGTATTACTGAAAATACAAGCAAAACACAACATTTTGAACATTAATCCCATATGCTGGTTTAACGGCATTACATTTTTATTACCGTTTGAATATTAATTGGTGAAATTTATGCTTCAAAGAGATGATCAATGCCATTTTTGAGACTCCCTCAACCCAGGATCAATACTTAACATGCCTAGATCTCTTACTGGTTGGTTAAAAGTTAACATACATTTCACCCGGTGTTAGATGAGAAGAAATTATGGAGTTCTTGGTGGTGGAGAGTACTAAGTTTTAGACTTTTAGTGAGCAATGGCAAATAATTGTCCCTTGCCAATCCATCAGTGGTTGAATGGGAAGGATATTTGTAGCACATTGAAAATGCCTTAAAGTTCATTCACAAATGGTTTCTTGAATTCTGACCACCTCTTCCTTTGAAAAATCATTTAAGGTGAGATCAATACCTCTGTAATCGACTTCACAATTATATTATTCCATCTTCAGTGTTCTCTTGCCTTTCAATTCAATAATTGGGCTGAATGGTCTATATCTGTGTTGTCCATGTTACCATTAACATCACCATCACTAAGAGAAATCATCCTTTTTCCCTCCTATTCTCTTCAGTTCTCGGCTTCCATTAATCTTACCAAGGTCATGGGTTCTTCAAATTAATTCCTGAAATGCGGGTGTCGCTGGCTAGGCCATCCTTTATTGCCCATCCCTAATTGGGGTTAGGTACTTTTTGGCGCAGCCATTTGGGCGCGGCCGTTTTGGCGCCAACCCGTTTTGGCGCCGGCTGTTTTGGCGCCAAAATAACATTTCTTTATTATTAGCCTCAGGTGAGTTGGCTGGTGCGGGTGCGTTGAGTTGGGTGCTGGTGCGTTCTATCACCATCTGTTTATATATTGGCGTTATATATTGGCATTATTGACGTTTTGGCACCAAAATAACATTTCTTTATTTGTGAATTAGCCTCAGTTGAGTTGGCTGCTGGTGCGTTCTATCACCATCTTTTTATATATTTTGTAACTAAACCAATTCGCATACCCATATGATGGCTGAGGCAGTATCAACAAAACGTGGTAAAGAAAAATTTGTTCATAACGGATTCCTTTACGTCTTTGACAAAACAAGCAAAGGTGACAGCGAAGTGAAATTTTGGCGTTGTGAGCAAAAAAACCGGTGCAAAGCACGTCTCCATACTAAAGCTGCAAACGTGGTGAGGCAGCTGAACAGCCATTCGCATGATGCTTCTGCTGCACAAGTAGAGGTTGCACTCGTGAAAACTAAAATAAAAAAGAGAGCACAGGAAACCCTTGAGGCACCGACTGTAGTTGTTAATGAATGTTTGACAGACATATCCCAAGCCAGTCTACCAGCCATTCCTAATATATCTGCTTTGAGGAGAATGATAAGCAGAAAGCGTAATTATGTATTGAACGCCCTCACCAATCCAAGTGATTTACAACAATTGATTGTGCCAGAATGCTACAGGATATATGTCCCTCAACCAGGAGTGAAAGAAAAATTTTTACTTTGTGATAGCGGACCAGGTCACGACCGGATATTAATCTTCGGAAGACAGAGCTGGCTACAGCACTTGTTGACATCTGATATGTGGTTTGCAGATGGCACATTCAGTATTGCTCCCAGCCTCTTTTCTCAGATATATGTAATTATGGTAAAAAAAACACGGAGGAGTTACTCCTACGGTTTATGCTCTTTTGCCCAACAAGCAACGCACCACATATACGAGAATGTTCGCATTATTGAAAGAAATCGAACCCAACTTGAAACCCAGTTCAATCGTCTGTGATTATGAACAAGCTGCGCACAGTGCTATGAAAGACATATTCCCTGATGTTCAAATAAAAGGATGTTTTTTTCATTTAGCTCAAAATATGCAAAAACATCTAGCTAGTATGGGGTTCCGTAGTTTGTATAACACTGATCCAGATTTCGCGTTAAAAGCTAAAATGATTATTGCCATTGCCTTTGTCCCTTTGAACAAAATCGATGAATATCTGGATGCTTTAGAGATGCATATTATGAAAGGTTACTAGCCGGCCATGAACCGCCACAAAAACTAAAAAAGTATAGAGATGCAGATAAAAGAATACATGAAACTGTTCTTAAATTTGAAAACATGGATGCTATCGAGTACTTGAGGAGCCTTGCTCATAATTACCAAATGAACTAAACTAAAGGTTTTTTAACTTTAGTTTTTAACTAAATGAACAATTACCAAATGAACTAAACTAAAGGTTTTTTAACTTTAGTTTTTAACTAAATGAACTAATTTAAGGTTTTTAACTAAATGAACTAATTTAAGGTTTTTAACTAAATGAACTAATTTAAGGTTTTTAATTTACAATAAAGATAAAAGAATACATGAAAGTGTTCTTAAATTTGAAAATTTGAGTACTTGAGGAGCCTTGCTCATAATCACCAAATGAACTAAACTAAATGAACTAATTTAAGGTTTTCTGTCGTCTGCGCCCAAATGGCCGCGCCAAATTGGCTGCGCCCAATTGTCCCATGGCGCCCAAACGGCTGCGTCCAAACGGCCGCGCCCAATTGTCCCATCCCCCCCTAATTGCCCCTTAAGATGATGGCGATGAGCTGTCTTCTTGAACCACTATAGTCCCTGAGGTCTAGATACACCCACAGTGCTGTTTGGGAGGGAGTTCCAGGACTTTGACCCAGCAACGGTGAAGGAAGGGCCGATATATTTCCAAGTCAGGATGATGAGTGACTTGGAGGGGATCCTCCCGGTGGCAGTGTTCCTAGATACCTGCTGCTTTTGTCTTTCTAGATGGTAGTGGTCGTGGGTTTGGAAGGTGCTGTCGAAGGAGCCTTGTGTTCTTGCTGTGCATCTTGCAGATGATACACACGGCTGCCACTATTCATCGGTGGTAGAAGGAGTTTGTGCAAGGGGGAGCAATCATGTGACTGCTTTCACCTGGATGGTGTTGAGCTTCTTGAGTGTTGTTGGAGCTGCACTCATTCAGGAAAGTGGAGAGTATTCCATCACGCTCTTGACTTGTGCCTTGTAGACTACACTCCATCTGTTCACCTGATGTCTATGTATTTACATTGTGTATTTATCGTATGTCCTATGTTTTACATGTATGGAACAATCTGCCTGGACTGTACGCAGAACAGTATGTTTCAGTCTGCCGGGGTGCACGTGATAATAAATCTAAATCTCAATGGTGGACAGGCTTTGGGAGTCAGGAAGTGAGTTACTCACCATAGGATTCATAGCCTCTGACCTGTTCCTTTCACCACAGCAACAGTAAATGCACCATAATATGCTTTTACCATTCCTTAATGGTGCCCATTGATTGTCATTAAAAACCCATCCTGCTCAGTGGGCAGCACGGTAGCATGGTGGTTAGCATAAATGCTTCACAGCTCCAGGGTCCCAGGTTCGATTCCCGGCTGGGTCACTGTCTGTGTGGAGTCTGCACGTCCTCCCCCTGTGTGCGTGGGTTTCCTCCGGGTGCTCCGGTTTCCTCCCACAGTCCAAAGATGTGCGGGTTAGGTGGATTGGCTATGCTAAATTGCCCATAGTATCCTAAAAAGTAAAGGTTGGGGGGGGGTTGTTAGGTTACGGGTATAGGGTGGATACGTGGGTTTGAGTAGGGTGATCATTGCTCGGCACAACATCGAGGGCCGAAGGGCCTGTTCTGTGCTGTACTGTTCTATGTTCTATAATACTGCCCTTTAAGTGAGAGAACTGCCGTCTTTATGCGATCTGCCCAAATGCCCTTACGCAAACTACCCTCTGCAATGACCTAACAATTCACAGCTCAAGGTCAATTAGGAATGGGCAACAAATGTAGGTCTGATCAACGACGCCCACAACCCATGAAAAAAAATAAAAGGATGTGAGTTCAAATCCCATCATGCAAGCGAGTGGAATTTAAATTTAATGAATAAAAGCTTGTCTCAGCAATGAGTCATGAAACTATCATTGATTGTTGTAAAAGCCCATCTAGATCTAATGTTCTTTTGGGAAGGAAATCTGCCATCCTTAGACAGTCTGACCTACATGTGACTCCAGATCTACGGCAATGTGGTTGACTCTTTACTTGCTCTTTGCAAGTTAATTTGTACCAAAGTCTAAAAGGAATGAGGCCAGATGGACCATTTGTCACCAACTTGGGCAGCCATTTTGACCCTGCAAAGTCCTCTTTCCTAACATCTCGGGCTTGTGACAAGATTTGGAGAGCTGTCGTCAAGCAAAAGCCTCACATACAAACTGAATAATATCTTCCAGTCAATCATCGGCAGAGCACATACCCAGTAGAGATAGTGGCATAGTGGTATTCAGTCAGAAGGGAGTTGCCCTGGGAGTCCTTGACACCGACACCATGTCTCATGGTGTAAATGATGGCTCATGGCATCAGGCTAAGCAAGGGCCAGGAGACCTCTGGGTGAATCAGACTCCAATCAGAAAGAAAATCTCTCCAATTCAAACATCAAAAATAAAAATAAGACGTATTTTCTGGTTCCTCTAAATTTGTCTTACCTCCAAACTCCATCAGATCCCAAAGCTGTCTCCTCCGAGTCAGTCAGGAACAGTGGAATCATGCTACGCTACATGACAATAATCTAAGCTTTGGTCCCCACGTCTGCTGTGCCATAATGAATACTTTCTTCCCCTTTTTGTATCTCACTCACGTCAGTCTGGGCCTTTGGCAGCTTGTGTTCTTACTTTTCTGACAATCTTTCTGCCTAAACCTCAGCTAATTCATAATGCTTCCCCCCGGCCCCGCCCTCTGCCACTAAACATTTCCGCATTTTCTACTTCTCACTGCTTCTGCTCATACAGACCCTTGCCTACCTCTGACCCCCCCCACTCCCAAATTGTACGGCCAGTTCCCCCTGCCTTGCAACCTTTTTCCCTATTTTCAAAGTGCTTTTCCAAACAATTATTTGTCCACTCATCCAAGTGCTCTCCATTCCTCCAGTTCACCTTTCTCCACTTATAGCCTCTTTACTCTGAGATGATGGGCTGGATTCTCCGGTCCCTCAGACATGTGGGGCTGGATTCTCTGCATACCGACACCAAAATCGCAGCCGGGCTGGGGCGGAGAATCCATTTCCCCGCACGGAATCGGGACCGGCGGAGGTTCCCCGATTCTCCAGGCCCCGAAAAGCGCAGCATATCCCCGACCTGTGGCCATTGCTGGTGGCCCGCTCCACATTCCACACGCGACCGGCCACAGTTTCCGATGGTTTGTACCACTCATGGTCCTGCTGGTCGGGAAACTAGCGTGGTGGCTGCGGACTCAGTCCGTGGCCGCCCTGGTCATGGGCAGGCCGATTGGAGGTCAGGGAGGGCCTTATATGCGGAGGGGCAATTTTTGGGCGGGCGGTTAGGGTCGGACGTGCGGCCGATCGGGGGGCTCTATTTTTAGTGTCCAGCTCCGTGGTCTGAGTCTGCCATGGAGCACGGTGCAGCCGCCGCCATGCACATACGTGGCCTTAGAACCGGAAGTGCGAGGGCCCGTATTCACAGCAAAAGCAGCTAGATTTACGGTGGGTCCCTGCTGGCCCCCTGCAGGGCTACGAAAATGGGGCCATTTCACACAATTTGGTTTGGCGTGAAACTCCACTGTTTTTACGATGGCGTGGGGACATAGTCCCAAAAACATAGGAATCCAGACGTGTGTTTCCTGGCGGCGCTCCGTTTGCAGGCAGCGGGATTCTCCACTTCCGCTGCTTGTCAATGGGATTTCCCATTAAAGCCACCCCATGCCGCCAGGAAACCCATGAGCTGGGGTGCACTGCCAGCGGGGGGGGGGGGGGGGGGGGAAGACTCCCAAAGGTTGGAGAATTCCGGCCTATAGAAGGTATTTCAGTATCAGGGATGCTCCAGAAAAGTAAACTATTGTTAAATTAGTTATTGTATGATGTTTAATAAAACTGCTCACAAATTGTAACCAGATTGACATCCACACTCGGAAAGAATTGAATGCCGGGGCGTTGAGTACAATAGATATATAGAGATATATAGAAAGAAATACAGCACAGAACAGGCCCTTCGGCCCACGATGTAGTGCCGAAATTTTGTCCTAGGTTAATCATAGATCATAGAATTTTGGACACGAAGGGCAATTTATCTTGGCCAATCCACCCAACCTGCACATCTTTGGACTGTGAGAGGAAACTGGAGCACCCGGAGGAAACCCACGCACACACAGGGAGGATGTGCAGACTCCACACAGCCAGTGACCCAAGCCGAAATCGAACCTGGGACCCTGGAGCTGTGAAGCAATTGTGCTAACCACAATGCTACCATGCTGCCCTTAAGAACAAATTAATCTACACTCCATTATTCTACCATAATCCATGTACCTATCCAGTAGCCGCTTGAAGGTCCCTAATGTTTCCGACTCAACTACTTCCACAGGCAGTGCATTCCATGCCCCCACTACTCTCTGGGTAAAGAACCTACCTCTGATATCCCCCCTAAATCTTCCACCATTTACCTTAAATTTATGTCCCCTTGTAATGGTTTGTTCCACCCGGGGAAAAAGTCTCTGACTGTCTACTCTATCTATTCCCCTGATCATCTTATAAACCTCTATCAAATCGCCCCTCATCCTTCTCCGTTATAATGAGAAAAGGCCTAGCACCCTCAACCTTTCCTCGTAAGACCTACTCTCCATTCCAGGCAACATCCTGGTAAATCTCCTTTGCACCTTTTCCAAAGCTTCCACATCCTTCCTAAAATGAGGGGACCAAAATTGCACACAGTACTCCAAATGTGGCCTTACCAAGGTTTTGTACAGCTGCATCTTCACCTCACGGCTCTTAAATTCAATCGCTCTGTTAATGAACGCTAGCACACCATAGGCCTTCTTCACAGCTCTATCCACTTGAGTGGCAACTTTCAAAGATTTATGAACATAGACCCCAAGATCACTCTGCTCCTCTACATTGCCAAGAACCCTATCGTTAACCCTGTATTCCGCATTCATATTTGTCCTTCCAAAATGGACAACCTAGGGTTAAACTCTATCTGCCACTTCTCAGCTCAGCTCTGCATCTATGTCTCTTTGCAGCCGACAACAGACCTCCTCACTATCCACAACGCCACCAATCATCGTATCATCTGCAAATTTACTGACCCACCCTTCAACTCCCTCATCCAAGTCATTAATGAAAATTACAAACAGCAGAGGACCCAGAACTGATCCCAGCGGTACACCACTGGTAACTGGGCTCCAGGCTGAATATTTGCCATCCACCACCACTCTCTGACTTCTATCGGTTAGCCAGTTCGTTATCCAACTGGCCAAATTTCCCACTATCCCATGCCTCCTTACTTTCTGCATAAGCCTACCATGGGGAACCTTATCAAATGCCTTACTAAAATCCATGTACACTACATCCACTGCTATGCCTTCATCCACATGCTTGGTCACCTCCTCAAATAAGTCAATAAGACTTGTAAGGCAAGACCTACCACTCACAAACCCGTGCTGACTATCCCTAATCAAGCAGTGTCTTTCCAGATGCTCAGAAATCCTATCCCTCAGTACCCTTTCCATTACTTTACTTACCACCGATGTAAGACTAACTGGCCTGTAATTCCCAGGGTTATCCCTATTCTCTTTTTTGAACAGGGGCACAATATTCGCCACTCTCCAATCCTCTGGTACCACCCCTGTTGACAGTGAGAACGAAAAGATCATTGCCAACGGCTCTGCAATTTCATTTCTTGCTTCCCATAGAATCCTTGGATATATCCCGCCAGGCCCGGGAGACTTGTCTATCCTTAATTTTTTCAAAACGCGCAACAGATCTTCCTTCCTAACAAGTATCTCCTTGAGCTTACCAGTCTGTTTCACACTGTCCTCTCCAACAATATGGCCCCTCTCGTTTGTAAATACTGAAGAAAAGTACTCGTTCAAGACCTCTCCTATCTCTTCAGATTCAATACACAATCTCCCGCTACTGTCCTTGATCGGACCCACCCTCGCTCTAGTCATTCTCATATTTCTCACATATGTGTAAAAGGCCTTGGGGTTTTCCTTGATCCTACCCGCCAAAGATTTTTCATGCCCTCTCTTAGCTCTCCTAATCCCTTTCTTCAGTTCCCTCCTGGCTATCTTGTATCCCTCCAGCGCCCTGTCTGAACCTTGTTTCCTCAGCCTTACATAAGTCTCTTTCTTCCTCTTAACTAGACATTCAACCTCTCTTGTCAACCATGGTTCCCTCACTCGACCATCTCTTCCCTGCCTGACAGGGACATACATATCAAAGACACGCAGTACCTGTTCCTTGAACAAGTTCCACATTTCACTTGTGTCCTTCCCTGACAGCCTATGTTCCCAACTTATGCACTTCAATTCTTGTCTGACAGCATTGTATTTACCCTTCCCCCAATTGTAAACCTTGCCCTGTTGCACGCACTTATCCCTCTCCATTAATAAAGTGAAAGTCACAGAATTGTGGTCACTACCTCCAAAATGCTCCCCCACTAACAAATCTATCACTTGCCCTGGTTCATTACCAAGTACCAAATCCAATATGGCCTCCCCTCTGGTCGGATAATGTACATACTGTGTTAGAAAAGCTTCCTGGACACACTGCACAAACACCACCCCATCCAAACTATTTGATCTAAGAGTTTCCACTCAATATTTGGGAAGTTAAAGTTACCCATGACTACTGCCCTGTGACTTCTGCACCTTTCCAAAATCTGTTTCCCAATCTGTTCCTCCACATCTCTGCTGCTATTGGGGGGCCTATAGAAAACTCCCAACAAGGTGACTGCTCCTTTCCTATTTCTGACTTCAACCCATACTACCTCAGTAGGCAGATCCTCCTCGAACTGCCTTTCTGCAGCTGTTATACTATCTCTAATTAACAATGCCACCCCCCCACCTCTTTTACCACCCTCCCTAATCTTATTGAAACATCTATAACCAGGAACCTCCAATAACTATTTCTGCCCCTCTTCTATCCAAGTTTCCGTGATGGCCACCACATCGTAGTCCCAAGTACCGATCCGTGCCTTAAGTTCACCCACCTTATTCCTGATGCTTCTTGCGTTGAAGTATACACACTTCAACCCATCTCCGTGCCTGCAAGTACTCTCCTTTGTCAGTGTTACCTTCCCACTGCCTCACTACACGCTTTGGCGTCCTGAATATCGGCTTCCTTAGTTGCTGGACTACAAATCCCGTTCCCATTCCCCTGCCAAATTAGTTTAAACCCTCCCGAAGACTACTAGAAAACCTCCCTCCCAGGATATTGGTGCCCCTCTGGTTCAGATGCAACCCGTCCTGCTTATACAGGTCCCACCTTCCCCAGAATGCACTCCAATTATCCAAATACCCTCCTACACCATTCCTGCTGCCACGTGTTCAACTGCGCTCTCTCCCTATTCCCAGCCTCGCTATCACGTGGCACCAGCAACAAACCAGAGATGACAACTCTGTCTGTCCTGGCCTTTAACTTCAAGCTTAACTCCCTAAACTGGTTTATTACCTCCACACCTCTTTTCCTACCTACGCCGTTGGTACCAATGCGCACCACGACTTCTGGCTGCTCACCCTCCCCCTTCAGGATCCTGAAGACACGATCCGAGACATCCCTGGCCCTGGCACCTGGGAGGTAACATACCTTCCGGGAGTCTCGCTCGCGGCCATAGAATCTCCTATCTATTCCCCTAACCATTGAATCTCCTATTACTATTGCTTTTCTATTCACCCCCCTTCCCTTCTGAGCCCCAGAGCCAGACACAGTGCCAGAGAACTGGCCGCTAGGGCCTTCCCCCGGTAGGTCATCCCCCCCAACAGCATGCAAAATGGTATACTTGTTTTGAAGGGGAACGGCCACGAGGGATCCCTGCACTGTCTGCCTGTTAGTTTTCTCTCCCCTGACTGTAACCCAGCTACTCTTGTCCAGTACCTTGGGTGTGGCTACCTCCCTGTAACTCTTCTCGATAACCCCCTCTGCCTCCCGGATGATCCGAAGTTGCTCCAGCTCCAGTTCCCTAACACGGTCTCTGAGAAGCTGGAGTTGGGTGCACTTCCCACAGGTATAGTCAGCGGGGACACCGGTGGTATCCCTCACCACCCACATCCTACAGGAGGAGCATGCAACTGCCCTAGCCTCCGTCCCCTCTTTCTTTACAGAGTATAGCTGCCCTGTAGACCAACTGGATCTCCGCCCTCCGACTCTGCTTCCAGTCAGCTGCACTCTAAACTCCTGGCTCCCTTCTCCCTCTTTGCGGAAATGAAATGAAAGGAGTGCCTTGCTCCCTCCTCACCTAACTCCCTGAGTCACCAAACTCTCACTGTAGCACTCAAATGCACCAAGTTCAGCACTCAGTGCAAACAAAGTCTGCACTGTAGCTGGATCCTTTTTATACTGTGAATCTAGCCTCTGAAAACTGGCTACAGAGTTGGGAAATCATGTTGCCGCTGTATAAATCCTTGGTTAGGTCGCATTTGGAGTATTGCGTGCAGTTCGGGTCACCACTTTATCAGAAGGAGGTGGAAGCTTCGGAGAGAGTGCGAAGAAGGTTCACCAGGATGTTGTCTGGTCTCGAGGGTGTTTACTCTGAGGAGAGGTTGAATAAACTAGGATTGTTTTCACTGGAAAGACGGAGGCTGAGGGGAGACCTGATAGAGGTCTACAAAATTATGAGAGGCACAGGCAGAGTGGATAGCCAGAGGCTTTTTCCAAGGGTGGATGTGTCAATTTCAGGAGGCACAGGTTCAAGGTAAGAGGGGGAAAGTTTAAGGGAGATGTTCAGGGTACGTTTTTCACGCAGAGAGTGGTGGGTGCCTGGAACCCGCTGCCAGAGGATGTGGTGGAAGCGGGCACATTAGCAACATTTAAGAGGCATCTGGATGGACACATGAATAGGTCTGAAATAGAGGGATATGGACTGAGTAAGGGCAGAAGTTTTTTTTTATTGAGGACATCATGATCGGCACAGGCCTGGAGGGCCGAACGGCCTGTTCCTGTGCTATACTTTTCTTTGTTCTTTGTTCTTTGAATAACTGGCATAATTAAAAATGGAAGATGTCACATTAGTGCAATAACAATATTCTTAACATATAACCGAAAAAAATTACGTAACATACCTCATTTAAAAAGAGAACTGGTAAAATCATTGTCCTTATTTGGCCAGTTTGGCTGCAAGTAAATATATTGAAAATGACATGTTAGAATATCTGTTGTTAAATATTTGTGACAAACTGTTGCATGTAAGAAGTTGAGTAAAATCAAATTGATTTAGAAATTGGGAATCAAAAACACGTTGCCAATGAGGACTCCACCAAATTACAAGACGACATATGATGGAGGGAAGGTCAGTGATGAAGCAGCTGAAGGGCGGCACAGTAGCACAGTGGTTAGCACTGTCGCTTAACAGCTCCAGGGTCCCAGGTTCGATTCCCGGGTTGGGTCATTGTCTGTGCGGAGTCTGCACGTTCTCCCCGTGTCTGTGTGGGTTTCCTCCGGGTGCTCCCGTTTCTTCCCACAAATCCCGAACGACGTACTGTTACGTAGTTTGGACATTCTGAATTCTCCCTCTGTGTACCCGAACAGGCGCCAGAATGTGGCGACTAGTGGCTTTTCACATTAACTTCATCGCAGTGCTAATGTCAGCCTACTTGTGACAATAAAGATTATTTTTATTATTAAAAACATCAACTGCTTTACTGGTGTGAAGGAGAGGGAAACTAGAGATATTGGGCGAGATTCTCCGACCCCCCCACCGGGTGGGATAATCACCGCGGCGCCACGCGAATCACGCCACGCCGCCCCGATGCTGGGACGCGATTCTCTCACCCCTGTGAAAACGGCCGCACACGAATGGCGACAGGCCGCGCGGAGAATCGCCGCAAACAGCCGTAGCGGCCGTCCGAAAAAATCCGAGGCTCGCAGGCGCCGTTCTAACAAGCTCTGGGCCAGCGGGACCTCGGGGTTGAAGGGTCCGGGGCGGCCTGTGGGGGGGAGGAGGGGTCCAACCCCAGGGAGGACCTCCGTAGTGGCCTGGCCCGCGATCGGGGTCCACCAATCTGGCTGCAGACCTCTTTTCTTCCGCGCCGGCTCCTGGATCACTGCGCATTTGACGTCGGGGCAGGCGTGGGGATGACGGCCAGTGCACATGCGCTAGTTGCCGCTGTCCCAACTGCGCATGCGCGGACCCCGCGGCGCTGAGAATCGGGTCTCTCGGAACCAGTGCCGACTCTGGAGTAAATACTCCCGTTTTGGCGCCGGCGCGGCACTCTGGAGCCAGACCAGAGAATTGCTGCCATTAGAAATCAAATCGGGGTTTTCAAAGATATGCCTATACCCAGCGAATGTGGAACCAGTGGAATGTGGAGCGAGAGCCTGGAAGGAGAAAGATTTTTCTGTAACACTTTTCACAGCCACTGGATGTCTCAAAGCACTTTACAGCCAACAAAGGGCTTTTGAAATGTAGTCACTGTTGTAATGTTGGAAACTCAGTCTGAGCTCAGCACAGTGGCACAGTGTTTTTAGCACTGCTGCCTCACAGTGTCAGGGACTCGTATTCGGTTCCGGCCTTGGGTCATTGTCTCTTTGGAGTTTTCACGTTCACCCCGTGTCTGCCTGGGTTTCCTCCGGGTGCTCTGATTTCCTCCCACAGTCCAAAGATGTGCAGGTTAGATAGATTGGCCATGACTAATTGCCCCGTAGTGTCCAGGGATGTGCACGTTGGGTGGAATTACGTGGACATGGCGGGGGAGTAAGCCTGGATAGGGTGTTCTTTCAGACAGTGGGTGCAGACTCGATGTGCTGAATGGCCTCTTTCTGTAGTATAGGGATTCTATCTATCTATGAATATGGAGATATATTTAAGGAGAGGCTTGATAAGCATATACAGGTGAAGAGGATAAAGGGTTATGCTGCTATACGTCGAAGAAAGAGGATGGGCGGAGTTAGAGTGGAGCAGAGCCAGCGAGGCTCAAATGACTTGTTTTTCTGCTGAATATTCAACGTAAACTCACTCTTGCTCATAACAAAAATAGCTTTCAGGTTTAATTGAACCAGACTATTCAATTTTTCTGAATTGAACTCTGATTCAAACTACCGATTGAAGTCATGTGGCATAGTAAGTAAGTTCCTGCCTCTGTACTGAAAGGTCAGTTCGAACTGAGGTTCGAGTCCCATCCCAGGAACTGACAGCTATGGAATGTGCATTCACAACGCAGCCAAACAGGCTGAGTATCAACTTACAAAGTCCTTTGATTGTACGCCAACTGCAGGAGGTAAAAGAGGGAGAGATTCCTGGTAAAAAAACATTGAAGGCTCGACCATCATTATCTATAACTCCAGAATATAGCATGCATGTGGTTGCTGACTCGGACTCCGAGTGAATTATAACCTACACACACTCGCTATCCGACTGGCTGAATATTCTAAATCGGACAAAAGTAAAATACTGGAAGGGCTGGAAATCTGGAGTAAAAATCTGAAAGAAAATGCTGGAAATGCTCAGCAGGTCAGGCAGCATCGGTGGAGAGAGAGAGACAGGAACTGAAATATTTCTCTCTAAGCTCTTGTAATCGAGTCTCAAAATTTAAGCAGATGTTGAAGAGGCAATGGGCGCCCTCAGTCATTCTCACAGACAGTGGGTAAGCTGTACAGTTGGAAAGCACTTATATTCACCCTAAAATAAGCAACATGAACTGCCAGTTATCCCAGAGAATAAAGTATGCCACTTACAGAATGTATTTCACCGACTCAACGTGAAGATTGATTTGCATTCTCTTTGCTGCTCTGACAGGGATGCCGGTCATCTGTAAATAATGCAAGCACAAAGTTATTTCTCAGCTAGATTAGTTTATCGTTTATCTCTTTGTGATTCAAGGTTTATGGGCACAGAGGGGCAATGGCTTCTGCCGGGGGCAATAAGCTGAAGGAGCTGGGGCAGCGTCCAGCAGCAACAGTTGGTGAAGGAGGGGCACAGTGAGTTGGGAAATGAGTGAGTAGGCAGGCAGGAGAGAGTAGCATCAATGGAATGTAGGCAAGAGAAGGGACAAAGGAGGCGGCCAAGAGAATCAGGCTGTGGCCAATGAAACTGTGGAAGGGGCATGTAAGAAAGAAAGATTTGCGTTTATATAGCACCTTCTATGATCTCAGGACATCCCACAGCATCTTACAGCCAATATCTTTGAAAGGGGGGGGGGGTTCACTGATCCAGGAAATTGGAGCCAACTGGAACACAGCAAACTCCCGGCGACAACAATTAGATAATTCCTTCACGATGCTGATTAAGGGATCAGTATTGGCCAGGACACTGTCGATAACTCTCCTGTTCTTCTTCATGATGGTATTGTGGAATCCATTAAACCCACTGGCGAGAGAAGACAGGGTTTAACCTTCCTCCGTAAAGTTGCATCCTCTCAGCACTAGTTTTGAATGATGTACTCAACCTCTGGAGTGGAACGTGAAAGCAAACACAAATTTGAGAGGAGGTGGAGCCACAGCCAACACCATGGAAGAGAAGCCGGAGACCATCAAAGGTGACAAAGGAAGAACCAGCAGTTGTCAGCCACAAGAGATCATGAATAATAGACTCCAGTCTGGGAGACGGGAACAGAAGACCCCTGATACTGCCTTCCACTGAAACAGGAATCTGATATATTACAGGTTGATGTTCGTGGAATGAAAACCAATTCTACTATTCGCTATTTGCAACGTTAAATGCTAATCCAAAACATGACCAAAAGCTCTGGCAACAAGAATAGAAGCTTTCAAACAGGATGTGGATCCATTATTTTTCTACGAGTGTGTTATAACCCCCATGAGACCCGACTGATCTCCCCGTGGGCTCATGGAGTACACACGCCTCCGCTAAGGGGTGGAGGCTCAACAGAGGACTCGTTAATTACCCGAGATAAAAGTCGACCCAGGAAGGAGCCGACATCTCAGGATGGTCCCGGCTGGGAACAGGACTGTTGCTTAGTTGCTGTACTTCCTAACTGTGAGTGGGAAATAAACTACTTTGGACTCACCTTTTCGGGGCTCCACAATAGAGTCACTATCCTGTGGGAAATCGATACAATGTGTAATTTTTAGATGATAATCTCTTCAAGGGCAGAGGATAATAGGAGTGAGGTGCAGGATTACATCAATCCCCTTCAATGTCAAACATTTGATCATTATGTGTATGCAATACAACAACAAGTTGTATTTGTATGGAGCCCTTATGTAGTAAAATGTCACAAGGTGCTACATTGTGTTATCAATTACAATTTGACACCAAGCCATGATGGAGATATCAGGACAGATGACAGGCAAAGAGATTAGTTTTAAGGATTGTCTCAAAGAGCGATAGAGAGGCAGAGAGATATAGGCAGATACGTGCAGAGCTCACGGTCCAACCAGCTGAAGGCATGGTCACCAATGATGGAGTGATGCGAGAGGCTCAAGAGGCCAGAATTGGAGAAGCACAGAGATCCCAGCGGGTTATGGGGCTGCAGGAGAAGAGAAGAGAGCTAGAGCATGAAGGGATCAGAAAACAAGATTCAAAAGCCCCAGATGTATAACTGATAACCAGTGTAGTCAGCAGTATGAGGTGATGTGTGGCTTAGGATACGAAAAACAGACTATGGATGACCTCAGACAGAATATGATACTAGGTGTGCAATGGAATCGCCAAGTCTACAAGCAAAGAAAGGTATTAATGAAGGTTTCAACAGCAGATGAGCTGAGACAGGGGTAAAGCCAGGGGATATTTGGAAATAGGCTGTGTTGGTGATGGTGCAGGTCATCTTGGGATGAAATATGATACCAAGGTTACAAACAATCTGGTTTACCCTCAGATTGATGTCAGGAAAGGAATGAAGTTGGTAGTAAGGGAGTGAAGACAAGGCCCTGAATCTTGCTGTGATTGTGAAACAGGAATTACCAGAATTCAAGGTAAAGTTGCCATAGTCCCAGATGACCAGAGGCTGTTTTGATGACTGCCACCTTAATGCTGTTTAGTCTCACTGTAAAACCCAGGGAGAAAGGCCTTGTTGAATGAGACCAGGAATGGGAAGGAACAGTTGTATAGCAATTAGTAAATTGATATGGGTGCGGCAGCGCGGTGGCGCAGTGGTTAGCATTGCTGCCTCACAGCGCCGAGGTCCCAGGTTCAATGCCGGCTCTGGGTTACTGTCCTTGTGTCGTTTGCGTATATTTCACCCTCACAAGCCAAAGATGTGCAGGGTAGGTGGATTGGCCACACTAAATTGCCCCTTAATTGGAAAAAATGAATTGGGTACGCAAAATTTTGAAAAAAAAGTAAATGGATATGGGTAAAATATGTTGGTCCAGCGATACTCACATCCCATGACCGAATACAAAAAAAGCAAAAGTGATGTGAGAAAAGCTTTATCACAAAGCAAGAGGTTAATCTCTGGAATGTAATTTCTGAGAGTGTGGTGGAGGCAGATTCACACAGCGAGTGGTTAGGATCTGGAATGTAATTTCTGAGAGTGTGGTGGAGGCAGATTCACACAGTGAGTGGTTAGGATCTGGAATGTACTGTCTGAGAGTATGGTTGAGGCAGGTTCACACAGCGAGTGGTTAGGATCTGGAATATACTGTCTGAGGGTGTGGTGGAGGCAGGGTCACACAGCGAGTGGTTAGGATCTGGAATGTACTGTCTGAGAGTGTGGTGGAGGCAGGGTCACACAGCGAGTGGTTAGGATCTGGAATGCACTGTCTGAGAGTGTGGTGGAGGTAGGTTCACACAGCGAGTGGCGAGGATCTGGAATACACTGTCTGAGAGTGCGGTGGAGGCAGGTTCACACAGTGAGTGGTTAGGATCTGGAATGCACTGTCTGAGAGTGTGGTGGAGGCAGGTTCACACAGCAAGTGGTTAGGATCTGGAATGTACTGTCTGAGAGTGCGGTGGAGGCAGGTTCACACAGTGAGTGGTTAGGATCTGGAATGTACTGTCTGAGAGTGTGGTGGAGGTAGGTTCACACAGTGAGTGGTTAGGATCTGGAATACACTGTCTAAGAGTGTGGTGGAGACTGATTCACACAGTGAGTGGTTAGGATCTGGAATGCACTGTCTGAGAGTGTGGTGGAGGTGGGTTCACACAGCGAGTGGTTAGTGTCTGGAATACACTGTCTAAGAGTGTGGTGGAGGCAGATTCACACAGCGAGTGGTTAGGATCTGGAATACACTGTCTGAGAGTGTGGTGGAGACATTCACACAGTGAGTGATGAATCTCTGGAATGTACTGTCTGAGAGTGTGGGGGACACAGATTCACACAGCGCGTGGTTAGGATCTGGAATGTACTGTCTATGACTGTGATGGATATAGGTCTAATCAAAGCATTAAAAATTAACTGGAACTGCTATTTGAAAAGAAAGAATGGCAGAGTTACGGGACAAGGCAACAGAATGGTACTGATGAAATGCCCATTTAGAGAGCCAGTACAGAAATGATGGGCCAAATGATCTCCTTCTGCACTGTAACAATTCTGCGATCTGTGAACGAGGTGATCCTGGGCGTTAAGACGTGAACTAACTTCATAATTATAGCTATAAACCCTCACTAGCCTCGAAAAGCGGATTTTATTTGCTGAATGTCAAATTTCTCACATTTAATAAAAATCCATATTTTTTAAAACAATATATATTTCTTAAAGTCTTTAAAAAGTACTGATGTGATGTCAAAGTCAGCGAGATAAAAGTATTGGGAAAATTTCTGTCCACCATGAGTTGTTGGAGCTCAGAATACTTCACTACAGACCGTGTTTGGGGAAGAGGCCACTGCATCATCAATTGGATACATATTTGAAACAGAGAAGATAGGGTGGTCATTGGGTCAGTGTAGGGATTCTGTAGTGAGGGGCTGGCACAAACACAATTGGGTCTAAATGATCTCTGCAAAAACTTCCAGAGTTCGCTGATTCTAAACCCGCTGAAACCCGCTAGGGCAGCACGGTAGCATTGTGGATAGCACAATCGCTTCACAGCTCCAGGGTCCCAGGTTCGATTCCGGCTTGGGTCACTGTCTGTGCGGAGTCTGCACATCCTCCCCGTGTGTGCGTGGGTTTCCTCCGGGTGCTCCGGTTTCCTCCCACAGTCCAAAGATGTGCAGGTTAGGTGGATTGGCCATGATAAATTGCCCTTAGTGTCCAAAATTGCCCTTAGTGTTGAGTGGGGTTACTGGGTTATGGGGATAGGGTGGAGGTGTTAACCTTGGGTAGGGTGCTCTTTCCAGGAGCCGGTGCAGACTCGATAGGCCGAATGGCCTCCTTCTGCACCGTAAATTCTATGTAATTCTATGAAACTACAGTTATCTGGCATTTCATCCTTCTATCTTAGAGAGGTGGATTCACGCACTCTAACTTCTGTCTATGTCTTATTAATTACATTGTGAGGGTTTAATGACAATCGCATTGCTGGACAGATGAAACACCGAAAATGGGGACAGCTGGGACACTGTTGGTGTGGAGTATTTTTGACATTGATCTAAGTTAATAAACTCTCCGCAACCAAGATAGCTTAGTTAGTCTGGTAGTTTTATCTTCATCAACTAAAATGGCCAGTCAACAACTTGAATGTCATATTTTTGGAAAGGTTTATGTAAAACACATATTGTACCAGTAGTTCATCACACTTACCGGTTCTATATCAAGGAATGTTTGATGAGCTTCCATATTAGGGTTCATTCCACCTATGTCACTCACTAACTTCGGATCCCCATTGTAAAAATGAGGAGACGATATGAGAACTGGCGCTCCTGAGATTTCAGAATAAAGAGAAAGAGGAGTTTATTTTTCAAAGAGAGATCAGTGCATTTATTATCTGTGAACACTCAATGGTGCATCATATTGTGGACAAGATGCATGGGCTTAGAATGAGGTACGATATTATTGTGAAATAAACTCTACACACACTGTGGCCTCGAGAGAGAATTACACACACGTGGCGTGGAATCTTCTGATCCTGCCTATGGCGGTTACTGAAATGTCGGAATTCTGTTTTTAAGGATTTTAAAGGCGGGTTAAAGGCAGGCCGAGCTTCCTAATGAAAAATGTTGGGAAGTACTTTAGTGTACATTAGTATGTCATGTAATGCTGATTAAAAAGCCACCTTGCTGGAGTTAAGCTCCCCCGTTAAATTAAAGTCCCATGTATTAGATCTGAACTTTGTTTAGTGTATATTATGTGTCGCCGCATGATATACACTACTCATCAGATTATGAAACAGAGTTTCATCTATGAAGTAAATTGTCTTTCTTCATTTAGTTTGTAGATGTCTCTTGTCAGAGGTCAGTTTCCAAGCAAATACAGAGTCTTTTTAAAGTTTGTTTTGTCCAAACAAATACAGAGTACTGAGTCGAATTCAATACAAATTACAGCTCCTGATATATCTTCTTGTTGAATACACGATACAGGAAAGTTGAAAATAAAACAAAATGGCTGTTCAGAGCTACAGAAAAGTAGCTTCAGAGATTTAAAGTAAGTGATTCCAGAATGAATTGTTCAAGGCCGGTACGTATTTTTAAAAGATTATTGCTGTCACTAGTGGTACCCTCCTTTCTAGCTGTGATTGGGTTTAAGATATGACACAGTTAATTCAATTCAATCAACATCTTGTCCGTCAAATTTTAACATGAGATGATGAAATGCGTCCTTCTTATGAATCTTATCTGTTGTCATGAAAACAGTTTCTGGGAGTGTTGCCCAGACACTTTTAATTAACCAAATGTGTCCTTGGTTAAAGCTAGCTTTCTTATCTGATGATTCCCATGGGAAACAGCATCTCTCACTGTCTTGTTCGAAATGTGGGTATTTTAACAATCTATTTCAAGAAGCCATTTGAAATCTTGGGCCATTTATTCCTTTAATTTGTTATATACTAAAAGGTAGATTCTATACTAAAAAGGTAGATTCTATCACCAGGCCATTGAGAAATTAGAACATTTTATGACTGTATATAAGTGGTGTGCTAGTGGTCAGGTTGCGTTCTTTCATTGTTTATTGGTGAGCTGTTGTTGCATTGTCCTCTTTCGGGGGCATCTCTAAATGCCAGCCTATGTTTGAGACTGGGCCTGCGGTAGAGCAAGTTGCATGGAGGAGACCTAGGAAGGGTTAATGAGTGAGGGTGGTGCTGGGGCCTCGGCAAACGTGGATGGGATAGTGCCGGTTGTCCGTGTGCCCTACAAATATGGCACATGGACCTTCAACCACTTGAGGCACCGACAGGGATAGTGACTTTCTGCCTGTACCCAATGCGAGAATCAGCGAGCTCACAGTACAAGATCACATGTGGTCAGCTGGACTGGCCCCCACAGCAGAAATCACTTTTACTTCCGCAGCCAACATGGAACTTAGACTTCAGAATGGAAGATTCCGCCCATGTTTTCTGAATCAGTTATATACCTATTGTGACAGGTCTGGCTGTAACACGGGTGTAAAGCTGCACTACCGGGAAAACATTATGTATCAACAGACTGGGGCAACAGACATACAAGACGGCAATATTGTCTGGATCACCTGCTTTAATGTTGATTCTCAGAGTGAGGGGACTAAGACCCCATTGTATCTTTTGTAAAATAGATAGACACCCTTATGGCTCTTTCTAAAATTTTAAAAGCTGGTCAAGCTTTTAAAATGGTGAAACATGGGCGTCACAATGGCACGGTGGTTAGACATAGACATAGAACAGTACAGCACAGAACAGGCCCTTCGGCCCTCGATGTTGTGCCGAGCAATGATCACCCTACTTAAACCCACGTAACCCGTATACCCGTAACCCAACAATCCCCCCCATTAACCTTACACTACGGGCAATTTAGCATGGCCAATCCACCTAACCTGCACATCTTTGGACTGTGGGAGGAAACCGGAGCACCCGGAGGAAACCCACGCATACACGGGGAGGACGTGCAGACTCCACACAGACAGTGACCCAGCCGGGAATCGAACCTGGGACCCTGGAGCTGTGAAGCACTGATGCTAACCACCATGCTACCGTGAGGCCCCTACGTTTAGGAGTTAGTTAACAGCAGGGAAGAAGCTGTTTTTGAGTCTGTTTGTGCGTGTTCACAAATCATCATGAATGACTATGATTTAGTGGCCATTACTGAAACATGGTTAAAGGATGGTCACGACTGGGAGTTAAATATCCGAGGGTATCAAACTATTCGGAAGGACAGAATGGATGGTAAGGGAGGTGGTGTTGCTCTGTTATTTAAGGATGACATCCGGGCAATAGTAAGGGATAACATCGGTGCTATGGAGGATAAGGTTGAATCCATTTGGGTGGAAATCAGGAATAGTATGGCGAAAAAGTCACTGATAGGAGTAGTCTATCGGCCACCAAATAGTAACGAGATGGTGGGGCAGACAATAAACAAAGAAATAACTGATGCATGTAGAAATGGTACAGCAGTTATCATGGGGGATTTTAATCTACATGTCGATTGGTTTAACCAGGTCGGTCAAGGCAACCTTGAGGAGGAGTTTATAGAATGTATCCGCGATAGTTTCCTAAAACAGTATGTAATGGAACCTACGAGGGAACAAGGGGTCCTAGATCTTGTCCTGTGTAATGATACAGGATTGATTCATGATCTCATAGTTAGGGATCCTCTCGGAAGGAGTGATCACAATATGGTGGAATTTAAAATACAGATGGAGGGTGAGAAAGTAAAATCAAATACTAGTGTTTTGTGTTTAAACAAAGGAGATTAAAATGGGATGAGAGAAGAACTAGCTAAGGTAGACTGGGAGCAAAGACTTTATGGTGGAACAGCTGAGGAACAGTGGAGAACCTTCCAAGCGATTTATCACAGTGCTCAGCAAAGGTTTATATCAACAAAAAGGAAGGACGGTAGGAAGAGGGAAAATCGACTGTGGATATCTAAGGAAATAAGGGAGAGTATCAAATTGAAGGAAAAAGCAGATAAAATGGCAAAGATTGGTGGGAGACTAGAGGACTGGGAAATCTTTAGGGGGCAACAGAAAGCTACTAAAAAAGCTATAAAGAAGAGTAAGATAGAGTATGAGAGTAAACTTGCTCAGAATATAAAAACAGACAGTAAAACTTTTTACAAATATATAAAACAAAAAAGAGTGGCTAAGGTAAATATTGGTCCTTTAGAGGATGTGAAGGGAGTTTTTATAATGGGAGATGAGGAAATGGCTGAGGAACTGAACAGGTTTTTTGGGTTGGTCTTCACAGTGGAAGACACAAATAACATGCCAGCGACTGATAGAAATGAGGCTATGAAAGGTGAGGACCTTGAGAGGATTGTTATCACTAAGGAGGTAGTGATGGGCAAGCTAATGGGACTAAAGGTAGACAAGTCTCCTGGCCCTGATGGAATGCATCCCAGAGTGCTAAAAGAGATGGCTAGGGAAATTGCAGATGCACTAATGATGATTTACCAAAAATCACTAGACTCTGGAGTGGTCCCGGTGGATTGGAAATGAGCAAACGTGACACCACTGTTTAAAAAAGGAGGCAGGCAGAGAGCATGAAATTATAGGCCAGTGAGCTTAACTTCGGTAGTAGGGAAGATGCTGGAATCTATCATCAAGGAAGAAATAGCGAGGCATCTGGATAGAAATTGTCCCATTGGGCAGACACAACATGGGCTCATAAAGGGCAGGTCGTGCCTAACTAATTTCGTGGAATTTTTTGAGGACATTACCAGTGCAGTAGATAATGGGGAGCCAATGGATGTGGTATATCTGGATTTCCAGAAAGCCTTTGACAAGGTGCCACACAAAAGGTTGCTGCATAAGATAAAGATGCATGGCATTTAGGGTAAAGTAGTAGCATGGATAGAGGATTGGTTAATTAATAGAAAGCAAAGAGTGGGGATTAATGGGTGTTTCTCTGGTTGGCAATCAGTAGCTAGTGGTGTCCCTCAGGGATCCGTGTTGGGCCCACAATTGTTCACAATTTACATAGATGATTTGGAGTTGGGGACCAAGGGCAATGTGTCCAAGTTTGCAGATGACACTAAGATGAGTGGTAAAGTGAAAAGTGCAGAGGATACTGGAAGTCTGCAGAGGGATTTGGATAGGTTAAGAGAATGAAAATGAAAAAAATGAAAATCGCTTATTGTCACGAGTAGACTTCAATGAAGTTACTGTAAAAAGCCCCTATTCGCCACATTCCGGCACCTGTCTGGGGAGGCTGATATGGGAATCGCATTGTGCTGCTGGCCTGCTTGGTCTGCTTTAAAAGCCAGCGATTTAGCCCAGTGAGCTAAATCAGTTCCTGGGCTAGGGTCTGGCAGATGGAATACAATGTTGACAACTGTGAGGTTATCCATTTTGGTAGGAATCACAGCAAACCAAATTATTATTTAAACGATAAAATATTAAAGCATGCCGCTGTGCAGAGATACCTGGGTGTGCTAGTGCATGAGTCACAGAAAGTTGGTTTACAGGTGCAACAGGTGATTAAGAAGGCAAATGGAATTTTGTCCTTCATTGCTAGAGGGATGCAGTTTAAGACTAGGGAGGTTATGTTGTAATTGTAAACGGTGTTAGTGAGGCCACACCTGGAGTATTGTGTTCAGTTTTGGTCTCCTTGCTTGAGAAAGGACATACTGGCACTGGAGGGTGTGCAGAGGAGATTCACTAGGTTAATCCCAGAGCTGAAGGGGTTGGATTATGAGGAGAGGGTGAGTAGACTGGGATTGTATTGGTTGGAATTGAGATGGACGAGGGGGGATCTTATAGAAACATTTAAAATTATGAAGGGAATAGATAGGATAGATGCTGGCAGGTTGTTTCCACTGGCGGTGAAAGCAGAACGAGGGGACATAGCCTCAAAATAAGGGGAAGTAGATTTAGGACTGAGTTTAGGAGGAACTTCTTCACCCAAAGGGTTGTGAATCTATGGAATTCCTTGCCCAGTGAAGCAGTTGAGGCTCCTTCATTAAATGTTTTTAAGGTAAATGACCTTAGAGGCAGCACGGTAGCATGGTGGTTAGCATAAATGCTTCACAGCTCCAGGGTCCCAGGTTCGATTCCCGGCTGGGTCACTGTCTGTGCGGAGTCTGCACGTCCTCCCCGTGTGTGCGTGGGTTTCCTCCGGGTGCTCCGGTTTCCTCCCACAGTCCAAAGATGTGCGGGTTAGGTGGATTGGCCATACTAAATTACCCGTAGTGTCCTAAAAAGTAAGGTTGGGGGGGGGTTGTTGGGTTACGGGTATAGGGTGGATACGTGGGTTTGAGTAGGGTGATCATTGCTCGGCACAACATCGAGGGCCAAAGGGCCTGTTCTGTGCTGTACTGTTCTATGTTCTATGTAAAGGTAGATAGTTTTTTTTGAAGAATAAAGGGATTAAGGGTTATGGTGTTCGGGCCGGAAAGTGGAGCTGAGTCCACAAAAGATCAGCCATTATCTCATTGAATGGCGGAGCAGGCTCGAGGGGCCAGATCGCCAACTCCTGCTCCTAGTTCTTATGTTCTTATGAGTGAGTAAGCCGGGTGGGAGGGGTCTTTGATTATGCTGCCCGCTTTCCCCAGGCAACGGGAGGTGTAGATGGAGTCAATGGATGGGCGGCAGGTTTGTGTGATGTGGGCTGTGTTCATGACTCTCTGATGTTTCTTGCGGTCTTGGGCCGAGCAGTTGCCCTACCAGGCTGAGATGCAGGCAGACAGGAAGCTTTATATGGTGCATCTGTAAAAGTTGGTAAGAGTAAATGTGAACATGCCGAATTTCCTTAGTTTCCTGAGGAAGTATAGTGCTTTCTTGATGGTAACGTCGCGTGAGTAGACCAGGACAGATATTTGGTGATGTGTACCCCTAGGAATTTGAAACTGCTAACCATCTCCACCTCGGCCCTGTTGATGCTGACAGGGGTGTGTACAGTACTTTACTTCCTGAAGTCAATGACCAGCTCTTTAGTTTTGCTGGCATTGAGGGATAGATTGTTGTTGCTGCACCGCTCCACTAGGTTCACAATCTCCCTCCTGTATTCTGACTCGTCGTTATTCAAGTTCCGCCCCACTATGGTCGTATCCTCAGCAAACTTGTAGATGGAGTTGGAACCAAATTTTGCCACGCAGTTGTGTGTGTACAGGGAGCATAGTAGAGGGCTAAGTACACAGCCTTGCAGGGCCCCGGTATTGAGGACTATTGTGGAGGAGGTGTTGTTGTTTATTCTTGCGGATTGTGGTCTGTCGGTCAGAAAGTCAAGAATCCAGTTGCGGAGTGAGCAGCCAAGTCCTCGGTTTTGGAGCTTTGATATGAGCTTGGCTGGGATTATGGTGTTGAAGGCGGAGCTTTAGTCAATAAAGAGGAGTCTGTTGTAGGAGTCCTTGATGTTGCGATGCTCCAGGGATGAGTGTGGAGCCAGGGAAATGGCGTCTGATGTGGACCGGTTGCGATGGTATGCGAATTGAAGTGGGTCAAGGTGTTCTGGGAGTATGGAGTCGATGCGCTTCATGACCAACTTCTCGAAGCACTTCATTACGACTGAATTCAGGGCCACAGGACGGTAGTCATTGAGGCACGTTGCCTAGTTCTTCTTTGGCACCGGTATGATGGTGGTCTTCTTGAAGCAGGTGGGGACCTTGGAGTGGAGTAGGGACAGGTTAAAGATGTCCGTGAATACCTCTGCCAGCTGGTCTGTGCAGGCTCAGAGTGCACGACCAGGGATCCCGTCCGGACCCGTCACCTTCCGAGGGTTCACTTTCAGGAAGACCGATCTGACTTCGGAAGCTGTGATGGTGGGTACGGATGTGTTATGGGCTGCTGGGGCACTCAACAGCGGGTCGTTGGTTTCCTGCTCGAACCGAGCATAGAATGCATTGAGTCCATTGGCAAGGTGTGCACTGCTGCTGGAGATACTGCTTGGCTTCGCTTTGTAGCCCATTACGTTGTTTAGGCCTTGCCACAACCACCGAGTCTATGAGGTAGTCTGTGACTGTAGCTTGGTCTGATATTGCGGTGGCCATACCTGGATTTCTTGTATAGGTCAGGGACACCTGACTTGAATGCCTCAGATCTGTCCTTCAGCAGAGAGTCAATCTCGCAATTGAGCCATGGTTTCCGGTTGGGGAACATACAAACTGCTTTCTTTGGCACGCAGTCATCCACACATTTGCTGATGAAGTCTGTGAAGGTGGTGGCATACTCATTTAAGTTGGTCGCTGAGTTCTTAAGTATGGACCAGTCCACTGTCGCTAAGCAGTCACGTAGGAGCTCTTCTGTTTCCTCGGACCATCACTGCACAACCTTCTTCGCTGGATTCTCCTGCTTGAGTTTCTGCTTGTATTCTGGGAAAAGGAGCACCGTCTTATGACCTGATTTTCCAAAGTGCGATCGGGGGATGGAATGGTAGGCGCCCTTGATTTTGGAGTAGCAGTGGTCAAGAGTGGGACAGGAAATGTGCAGGTGGAATTTTGGCAGTACACCCTTGAGGTTGGCCTTGTTGAAGTCCCCAGCCACGATGAACAAGGCCTCTGGGTGTTCTGTTTCATTGTTGTTTATAACTGTGTACAGTTCGTCCAGTCCCTTCTTCACTCCTGCATGGGGTGGGATGTAGATCTCTGTGATAATGGCTGAAGTGAACTCACGTGGAAGATAGTATGGGCGGCACTTCACAGTCAGCTATTCCAGGTCTGGGGAGCGGTAGGTCACCAGGGTCGCCACATTTAAGCACCAGGAGGGGTTGATGAGGAGGAAAATCTTTCCACCCTTCGCTTTGCCTGATGACGCAATGATGTCTGCCCGATGAATTGAGAAGCCTTCAGGTTGTATGGAGAAATAGCTTTTTACTAGGCTTTAATTGACAGGGAAATAGCTTCCAGCCAGATATCTGGATTCTTTATTTTAATTTCCCTTCATGCTTGAATGCATCTCAAATGCCCTGTGGTGAAGCTAACCACAACATTTATAAATATCTAGGAGATAAGTGCTTTCACTTCCTCTTTATCTCAGCAGAAAGCACTTAACTTCTTTGGATGTGGTAAGGACGTGCCTACCATAGGTAGATGTTTATAAACATTTTCCAGCTGTTGAAAGAAATTATATTTCACAATGATTGCCACAAATGGTCTAACTCCCTTTCATTTGAAGAGATGAGTTATGGCGTTATCCTTGTAGTTTTGGGGAACAGTGCCTGGGTTCCAGACTAGACGGAAGAGACCAGTGAGTTTCGTAACCATGTGAGTCCCTTGAATCTTCAATATTTTAGGTGCGATGCTATCAGCTCCCGGGGACTTGCCCATTGAAAGATTATTTCTGGCCTTTGTGACTGCCACTTGAAAAGGATGGAGAGCAAGATCTTCCAGAGTGTGGTGTTGTCGAAGAGACTCATTGCACATGGGGGATTGTTGGTTTTGAAAATTGTTGAAAGGCTCTGTCCAATCTCTTACCTATTTATTAGATGCTGATTGCCATCTGCTGAGAGGATGGGTGTCACACTATTGGTTTTTGGGACCAGTGTCCAACCACAGACCGACATGTGGAGCCTTCAGGTCATTCCTATCAGCAGCTGCATGAAGGTCGACAGTCTTCTTTTCACACCATCAGTTCATCTCCCTGCGTTTGGCTGCCGTATGCGTTCTGTACGATGATGTCTGCAGTTTTTTGCTGCTTATTTCTTGTCAGATATGCAAGATCTGTGAGCATTATGCAGTCCGTCTAGAGGTGCGCCAGGTGTGATCAATGTAGAAATTTCATATATATCGCATTATATGTATTTAGTGCAGTAAGTGTTAAAAGTCTGTGTTGAAGTGCGTGTGACTGCTGCAGTCATGTTTTCAATGAGTCCTAGTTTGAAAGGTTGGGAGGCAGGGTTTCAATTCAGGCGTCATAAAAAGCTTGGGCTAATGCTGATTTGTTTGGATTAAGGGGGGCTGTCTCTGTGAAGTTAATTAGATTTCAGCTTGGTAAGGTGATGCAATTACTGGTTGGAGCTAACGTGCCAGGTGCTTTGCAGAAAAGCAGTTCAGTTGGGCGTTAGTTGGAGATGTGAGCAGAAGTCAAGTATCTCAGTTCAGTTAAAAGATATGTCTGCAGATAGATTAGTATTTTCTTTCAAAGCAGTTCAGAAGAGTGTGAGCAGAAACAAGCTGAAACAGCTTCTGAAGGAATACAATCAAGGTTACGCATGGTTCTGACAGGTTTCAGGTCTTTTCTTTAAAACGGTCTCAGAGAATATCTCTGTATAGCAGATATTCCTGAGTGCTAACTGCATTTAACAATGGATTGAGAACTGACATGCTTTTTTATTTGTTGTTTGTGTGGGAATAGAGATAGCAGTTAAAGGTTACTCTGCCACTGTATTGATTAGCATTGTTTAAGGGGCAATTGTAAGTTATTTTCTGGTGTAATGTCAAAGATTATTTAATACAGTGTTAGTAATAAAGTTTGTTTTAATATATCATACCCCTATTTCTTTGTGTAATCACTCCTGGGGCAAAGTAGCCTTTCCTCACAGTCTTACAAAATTAGAATAAAATATTGGGGTTTCAGTCCAGTATCCTAACCACTGTTGGGGTCTGGTCTGGATCATGATAAAACTTGGGGCTTTGTCGATGTTGAGGAACCAGTCTTGGTGCTTCTGTTTAATGAATCCTATAATCCCAGATGCTGTGCAGTAAGCAACATCTGACAAATCAGACTACAGAAGCAAGATAGATCACTTTGTTGCATGGTGTAATGAAAACAACCTCTCTCTAAATGTTGGAAAGACCAAGGAACTGATCATCGACTTCAGGAAGCGTAGCACGACCCCCCCCCCCCTCCCCCCCATCCCCATTTACATCAATGGCTCTGAAGATGAGATGGTCAATAGCTTTAATTTCTTGGGGGGGGGGGGGGGGGGGGTCACCATCAGCAACAGCCTGTCCTGGTCCACTAACGTTGATGCAACAGTCAAGAAAGTCCAACAACGTCTCTACTTCTCACAGAAGCTAAAGAAATTCGGCATGTTTGCATCGACTCTCACAAACTTCGACAGATGTGCCATAGAGAGCATCCTATCCAGCTGCATCACAGTTTGGTATGGCAACTGCTCGGCCCAAGATCGCAAGAAACTGCAGAGTGTGGTGAACTCAGCCCAACGCATCACACAAGCTTGCCATCCTCCCATTGATTGTCTCTTCACCTCCCGCTGCTTCAAGAAGGCCGATAGTATTGTGAGAGACCTCCTCACACCCAGGCTTTGCCCTCTTCCAAACCCTTCCATCAGGCAGAAGGTACTGAAGTCCCTCAAATCCAGACATAGGAAGAGCTTCTTCCCCACAGCTACTAGACTCAACGACTCCCTCTCGGACTGATCTGTTCCCTGTAAGGACACTATTCACGACGCCCTATGTTGCTCTTTGTTTTGTTTTGTTTGGCCCATTATTCCGCACTGTAACCAATCACTATTTGTTGATGAGCCATTTGTCAATGTACTCTATCAATTATTCTTTTGTCTACTGTGTACGTACTGTGTATGTTCCATTAGCCGCAGAAAAATACTTTTCACTGTACTACGCTACATGTGACAATAAATATCAATCAATCAATCCTTTAACTTTTCCCAAGAATCTTAGATGGCACTACTGTCCACCTGGATATCAGCAATTCCTGTGGCTAGTTTCTGTTCCAGTTCTTGGGCTGGATCGTCCGGCCTGGCAGCTGTGTGTTTCTCAGCAATGGGAGGCAGTGCACCGTTTGCTGCCAATGGGATTCTCTGTTGCTTCTGCTGTCAATGGGAATTTCCACTGAAACCACCCCACACTCTCGGGAACCTGGGGAGGAGGCGGGGGGGGTTCTAACGGTGGGCACCCACTGCCACTGCCAGTCATTGGCTGGAGAATTCCGCCCCGTCTCTTGACCCTGCCTTTAAGGACTTTTAAATCAAGCCTCGTTTGTGGTTGACTCTGTGCCGAGCATCTGGCTCGGGATTCTCCGACCCCCGGAGAATCACCGGGGGCGCGGGAATCGCGCCACGCTGCCCCAGCTAGCCGATTCTCCGGCGCATATTTTCAGGCGCCCGTGGGATCGCCACCGTGCCAGTCGGGGGCTGTTGAAAGTGCCCCCCCCCCCCCCCCCCCCCCGGTAATTCTCTGGGCCTCAATGGGCCCAGCGCCCGCCAGGTTCGACTGAGTGGGTTACGTATGGTCCCACCCGGCGGGACCTCAGCGTTCTGTCTGCGGGGGCCATCCTGGTGGTGGGGCGGGGGGATTCGACCCTGGGGTGGGCCTCCACGGTGGCCTGGCCCACGATCTGGCCGACTGATCGGTGGGCGGGCTAGGTCTGTAGGGCTCCGCCATATTGCCCGGGGGCCGGCGCGAGCTATGAAGGCGGTTCTGTGCGCTGACCTTGTTTTGTAATCTACAAGTGTTCTGACATTCCATGAACAGAGCTTCACATGATGTTCTTTCGACCAGGGTAAGTGGATGATTAGGCAGGAGCAGTAATCTGGCAGGTGCAGGGAGAGCTGGTTATGTTTAGAGTTCTTCCCTTCCCCTTCTCTGAATCGGGGTGAGCAGAGCTGTGGCTGAATCTGTTCTGCACCCCAGGGGGATATAAACTCCATATCTGCCGTAAACTGTGGAGCGAGACCATCACCCTGAGGCCACCTGTATGCAGGTTTCTGATTGAAAATTGCCATCCCCTGCCGATCCCCATTGCCAAAAGCCTTGGCAAGTCTCATATGTTGGGTGATGATAACTTGCAGAGCAAGATATTTCTTGAGTATAATTAAGAGATTGGTGTTTGTCAGAGCCTTGCCTGAGGTAGCTGATTCTACACTGGTACAATGCGTGCACAAGCATCGCAGCTGATAGGATGTAGTGGGGTTTGATTTTGGAGTGTGTCCTTCTCCTGGGTGAGCTGCTGAAGAGCTTCAATTACCCTTAACATCGCCGTGTATCTAGCAGAACCGGTGGAGGGAATGCCGGAGGTGATGGAGATTCTTGCTGAGTTTGGGAGTTTCTCGGGCTACAAGTTGAACCTGGGCAAGAGTGAGCTGTTTGTTGTACACCCGGGAGATCAGGAGGAGGGGATTGGTAGGCTCCCGCTAAAAAGGGCAGTGAGGAGTTTTAGGTACCTGGGGGTTCAGGTGGCTAGGAGTTGGGGGACTTTGCATAAGCTTAATTTTACTAGGATGGTGGAGCAGATGGAGGCGGAGTTTAAAAGGCGGGACATGCTGCCGCTGTCGTTGGCGGGTAGAGTACAGTCCGTTAAAATGACGGTGCTCCCGAGGTTTTTGTTTTTGTTTCAGTGCCTCCCCATTTTCATTCCGAGGGCCTTTTTTAGGAGGGTGAACAGCAGCATCACGGGATTTGTTTGGGCGCACGGGAGTCCGAGGGTGAGGAGGGTCTTTTTGGAGCGGGGCAGGGATAGAGGGGGGCTGGCGCTGCCCAACCTCTCTGGGTACTATTGGGCGGCTAACGTCTCGATGGTATGTAAGTGGGTAATGGATGGGGAGGGGGCAGCATGGAAATGGATGGAGATGGCGTCCTGTGGAGGCACGAGCCTGAAGGCACTGGTAATGGCGCCGCTGCCGCTCCCTCCAACGAGGTACACTACGAGCCCGGTGGTGGCGGCTACCCTCAAGATTTGGGGGCAGTGGAGGCGACACAGGGGGGAAGTGGGGGGCTCGGTGGAGGCCCCGCTGCGGGGGAACCACCGGTTTGTCCCAGGGAACATTGATGGCGGGTTCCTGGGGTGGCACAGGGCGGGCATAAGGAAGTTGAGAGACCTGTTCATTGACGTGAGGTTTGCGAGCCTGGGTGAGCTGGGGGAGAAATTTGAGCTCCCCCCGGGGAATATGTTCAGGTACGTTTGCTAGGCGGCAGGTGGAGGGGTTCCCTTTGCTGCCCCCGCGGGGGGTAAGAGATAGGGTGCTTTTGGGGTTGAGGGTCGGGGATGGGAAGGTGTCTGGCATCTACCAGGAAGTGGCGGAGGCGTCGGTAGAGGAGCTGAAGGCTAAGTGGCAAGTGGAGCTGGGGGAGCAGATTGAGGAAGGAACATGGGCGGACGCCCTGGAGAGGGTGAACTCCTCCTCTTCATGTGCGAGGCTTGGTCTCATCCAGTTCAAGGTACTGCACAGGGCTCATATGTCCGGGATGAGGATGAGCAGGTTTTTTGGGGGTGAGGACAGGTGAATCAGGTGTTCGGGGAGCCCAGCGAACCATGCCCATATGTTTTGGGCATGCCTGGCACTGGAGGAATTCTGGAAGGGGGTAGCAAGGACGGTGTCGAGGGTGGTTGGATCCAGGGTCAAACCAGGCTGGGGACTCGCGATATTTGGGATTGGGGTGGAGCACTTGGTGGTGCAGGAGGCGAAAGAGGCCGGTGTTTTCGCCTTTGCGTCCCTAGTAGCCCGGCAGAGGATCTTGTTGCAATGGAAAGATGCGAGACCCCCAAGCGTGGAGACCTGGATCAATGACATGGTGGGATTCATTAAGCTAGAGAAGGTCAAATTCGCCCTGAGGGGGTCGGTACAGAGGTTCTTTAGGCGGTGGCAGCCTTTCCTCGACTTTCTGGCTCAACGATAAAGAACTAGGTCAGCAGCAACCCGGGGGGAGGGGGTGAAAGGGGGGGGGGGTTCAGGGGGGTATTGTTTATGTTAATTTAATTATTGTTAATTTATTTTGTTGTTTATTGGGTTTGGGGGTGGGGGGGGGTCCGTTATATGCGTTGTTACGGGTGCCGGAGGGGGGGGGGGGGGGGTATTTATTGTTGTTTTTATTATTATTGTTCTGTTGCTATACATTTTTCAAAAAATTTCAATAAAAATTATTTTTTTAAAAAAACATCGCCGTGCATCGTTTATGATCTTCTGTACTTATAACCGATGTAGACCTTGCCAGTTAACTTATATCTGGAGGTTATGGGAGAAGGCAGGAAAATGGCGATGGGAAACATATCAGCAATGATTGAATGGTGGAGCAGACTCGATGGGCCAAACGGCCTAATTCTACTCCTATGTCTTATGGATGTCAGAGTTACCTTCTCTGAGGTAAACTATCAGTTAATGCTGACAAACCTTACCAAGCTGGAGTTGTTTGGTATCGAGATGCCAAATACCCACCTTCACACCTGTGCCCACGGTCATAAACAAGGATTGGCACATGAAGCTAGGCAGTATGGGTTTGATATGGGAGGTCATTTAGAACATAGAACATAGAACAGTACAGCACAGAACAGGCCCTTCGGCCCTCGATGTTGTGCCGAGCAATGATCACCCTACTCAAACCCACGTATCCACCCTATACCCGTAACCCAACAACCCCCCCTTAACCTTACTTAACCCCCTTAACTAGGACACTACGGGCAATTTAGCATGGCCAATCCACCTAACCCCCACATCTTTGGACTGTGGGAGGAAACCGGAGCACCCGGAGGAAACCCACGCACACACGGGGAGGACGTGAAGACTCCACACAGACAGTGACCACCCACTACCTTTCGCCCTTACACAGGCAATGCCAATTCACCAAGTATCCACCATTGCAGACCTCAGGAGTCATGATGAGATGAAATAAAGTTCTAAATATCTATTACAGACTCAACTACGTAAAAATAAAAACTTAAACCCATTCAATACATTTAACTTGTCTCAGGTATGTAATCTATTTTAAATAAACAAACATTTGTATTCATAAGTCCACATCAAAGACAACTAATCTTCAATAACCTACCTGTGAACTTACATCCCTCAATGCTATGATAATTTCACTTATGGTTATGCCAACAAACAGGTATTGAAATTGGAAAAAATATTTCCAACTCGCAGACACGGGCTTTTTATCAAATTTTAAAAGGCAAGTTATTTAAATAACTTGGCAGCTTGACATGCCTCACCCAACTCACAGGACTGAAGATTAGAGCTACTGCAGGTATCTCTACATCCTCAGTAATGTAGCTGAGCTCACTGCTCATCCCTCCCATTGCTTCTCTTCCTCCCCCCCCCCCCCCCCCACCATTGGCCACTCCCACCCTCTGAAACAAACTCTCACCTACTGTCCTTTCATGACACACTCTGATGAAGGGCCTATTCAATTGGATATCTTGCACTATAGCTCCCCAGTGCCCCTCCCCTCACAGTACACCCTACATGCACACCTCAAAAACTCCCTCTTCCCTTTTAACAATCTTATACCCTACGCCTTTCCATTGTAGAAAACACATGTGCCCATTGGCACACAGACACAGCAAGATTTTCATAAACTGCATTTTATAATGATCTGATAGTCCATTTTAGTAATGTTGGTCGAAGGATACATGTCGACAGGGTATTGGGGATTACACCCTGCTCATCTTCAAAGTAAGTCTGTGGATCTTTACATCTACCTATGACAGCAGACATGGTTTATGTCTCATCTGAAAGACAGCACCTCTGTCAGTGCAGCACTGTCACAGGCAGGGGCTGGTTTAGCACAGTGGGCTAAACAGCTGGCTTGTAAGGCAGAACAATGCGGGTTCAATTCCCATACCGGTCTCCCGAACAGGCGCCGGAATGTGGCATCTAGGGGCTTTTCACAGTAACTTCATTGAAGCATACTTGTGACAATAAGCGATTATTATATTGTACTCTCTCAACTGCATTAAGAGCGTCAAGCCTGGACTTTTGTGCTCAAGACTCTAGAGTGGGAATCAAGCCCACAATATTTTAGTCCAGGGGCATGCTGTCCATTAAAGCCACAGCTGACACAGCTTTACCTCTCTACCAGATGGGCTGGATGACCTGGATTACCTGTGTAATCTTCTGCCAATGCTAAGAGAACAATATGATTGTGGGAATGCCTAAACGATTCAATCATTAGGAGTTGTAAAATGCAGATTGTACTGCCTGTACCCTGCCGAAGAGGATAATTGTAATGTCTCACCTTGTCTGCAGACGCTGATGTTTAGAACCCCTGACAAAGGGCAGATTCCGTCCGGACAACATCCTGCATTACTCGGATGGTCATTTGCAAAAGTTTCTTTTGGAAGAACAAATCGATAAGCGTTGATTCCTTGCACTTCCAATTCCTTTTCAAACGTCAGATAGAATGACCTGTATGAAGCAGGGAGAGTTCAGTGTCATTTTTGTGCTTAGAGTTGTTAAGTTACTCGCCACCCTTCTCCACCCTTCCCCCACCTCTCCCTCTCTTCTCCACCCTTAACACCCTGCCCGTCCTTCCTCCACCTCCTGTCCCCTTCCTCCTCCTTGCCCTCTCCATTCTCTCTGCTCTCCTGTCCACCTCTCTCTCTGCCAAACCCCCTCCACTTCATCTTCACCGCTCCTCCTCTATACCTTCCACCCCAGCACTCCTCCCCTTCCCCAGCCTCAGGCTTTCAATGCTCTGACCAGAACAGGCTTAGCTGAAAAATAGTGCTGTTCAAATCATAATTGGCTCGAATGTTCTGCCTTTCAAACAGAATTCATTCTGGAAGATGAAAGACTTTTCCCTTCACAGGGCAGATAGCTGGGCAATCATTTCCCATTTTCTGCCAGTGTCATTCTTTAATCAGGAACAATCTACTTTTCATGTTATTACTCAAATCTCAGCTCACCCCCTGCCTTCCAGGTTACAACATTTTGGAACATTAATATAGGTGTTAGATGAAGAAGAATCAGGGAAAGCTCGAGGTTGCTCCTGGAGCCTAATCATCAGTAACTTCATCAGTAACCTTCCTTCCATCATCAGGTCAGAAGTGGGGTGTTTGCGGATGACTGCGCAATGTTCAGCACCATTTGTGACTCCTCAGATAATCATAGAATAGAATCATAGAATAGAATCATAGAATCATGGAATTTACAGTGCAGAAGGAGGCCATTTGGCCCATCGAGTCTGCACTGGACCTTAGGAAAGAGCACCCCATTTAAGCCCAAACCTCCACCCTATCCCCGTAACCCAGCAACCCCACCTAACCTTTGTGGACACTAAGGGCAATTTATCATCGTCAATCCACTTAACCTGCACATGTTTGGACTATGGGAGCAAACCAGAGCACCCGGAGGAAACCCATGCACACACAGGGCAAACATGCAAACTCCGCACAGACAGTGGCCCAAGCCGGGAATCAAACCTGTGTCCCTGGAGCTACCATGCTGCAGTCCATGTCAAAATTCAGCAAGACCTGGACAATATCCAGGCTTGGGAAGACAAGTGGCAAGTAATATTCGTACCATCTCCAAGAGAGGATCTAAAATTTAATGTCATTACTATCGGTGAATCCTCGCTATCAACATAAGAACATAAGAACTAGGAGCAGAGTAGGCCGTCTGGCCCTTTAAGCCTGCTTTGCCATTCAATGAGATCAGGACTGATGTTTTGTGGTCTCAGCTCCACTTTCCCACCCGAACACCATAACCTTTTATTCCTTTATTCTTCAAAAAACGTTCTATCTTTATCTTGAAAGATTTAATGAAGGAGCCTGAGGGTTACCATTGATCAGAAACTGAACTGGGCTAGCCATATAAATACTGTGGCTACAAGAAAAGGTCAGAGATTGAAAATTCTCTGGCGGAGTAACTCACCATCTTTAAGGCACAAGTCAAGAGTGTGATAGAATACTCTCTTTTGCCTGGATGAGTGCAGCTCCAACAGCACTCAAGAAGCTCGACACCATCTAGGACAATTTCACCCTCTGCCCAATGGCAGCAATGTGAACAAGATGTATTGCGGAAACTCAACAAGATTCCTTTCACTGCACCTTCAAAACCCATGGCCTCTACCATCTCGGAGGACAAAGCCAGCAGATACTTGGGAACAGTACAACCATCTTTCCCTCCAAGTCACTCACGATCCTGACTTGGAAACATATCTCCATTCCATCACTATCGCTGGGTCAAAATCCTGGAACTCCCTCCCTGACAGCACCATTAGTGGACCTACACCACATGAACCGATGATGTCCAATTAAGGAGCCTCACCATCACCTTCTCAACGAGCAATGAAAGTACCTGAACAGGCTTAAGTTTGCTTCTTTTGGGCCTCCTGTACATGCATATCTGGTTCTCCTCAATGAAACCAAGCCTCACAGTAAGCATCTTATAAATTGTCAGATATCTGCTGCCGAGAAAAAAACCCTCAGAGGGACATGCTCCGTAATAGATCATCAGATGTGGCCTATAGCATCATTATGTGATGAATTTCCCAGAGCAGAAAGGGCGGTGACACATAGAGTGCCAAGGAAGAGGATGATGTGATGACATACCAGGGTCTAGCTTTGAGCCCGAGTAAAATTGGATATCCTAAATTAAAGAATTGAACACTTTAAATTAAATACAGTCCAACCTCAGGCAAGCTGTTGAAATTCATACAGACCGAAGTTCAATACACAAGTCCCAGGACAGGCTACCAGAACAAGTCTGGACATGCCCTGACAATCACCCATCAAAAGATCGTTGCACGCTATTCATATGCACAAGCTCGTTGTCAGTTGCACAGATCTGGTCAGACCTTTTGTTGCCTAGAGTTCCCGCTGATACCTTATTTGGTAGGGGGTATGTGCCAGCTACACTATCGAAGCTGGACACCGGGGGCAGGCCCAGGTGTCCTGTCAACAGGTCATCAATTGGACCATTGGGTGTTGTGGCCCCCTCCCAAGGCGCCATTGGCAGGAAGTCAGGGGTAGTGGCAAAAGGGAGTGAAAGGAGGGGATAAAAATAAGGAACCTGAGGAACATCAACTGTGAAGACTCAACATGGGACGTGACCGTGACCATCCAAAGATTGACCAGAGAAGGAAGGAAGGAAGAGGCTGCCAGTGGGACTAAACTTTGGAAAGATGGACCAGAGAGAGTCAAGGATCAGATCGACAGTTCAACCGAGCCACCTTTACGGCTGAATCTTGCGTATTTTATTGTATCATATGTGGGTTATTTAAGGGTAATTAATATTGGTATTTAATAAAGTTTGTTGAATTTATACCCGCGTTTTGTCCTTTGTTCATCTCACAACTAAGGGCACCTGGGTAAAACTTTGAGTAATAGGATGGTTGAAGATCTGAATTGGACAGATACAACACCTTGGCAGCCAACGTGGGGTTCGATAAGAAGTAACTTTGTTGCTCTGAAGTCAGACTCATCCACCCCATATTCTCCAACACCCTGTCTGAGCCTGAATTCAGAGGTTGAATACCCCATGTGAAGGACAGCCTCAAGTGAGTGAAGGACCAAAACAGATTCAAACATAATTTGGGCCATAAACCAGTGGTTAGATTCTCCTTTGATGGGATTTTCCACGTTTCCGGCAGCGCACTCACGCCCACAGATTTCCTGACCACGTGGAGGTGCCCCCAATGGGAAACCCCAATGGCTGGCTGCTGGGACAGAGAATTTCACTGCCAGTGGGGGAACACCACACCAGAAAACGGGTGCAGGAGGATGGAGAATCCCTTCCAGTGTATGTAACATGAGGTTAACAAACTGTAGTTAGAAATAGGATAGTCAAGGGAGTTGGGTGAAATCTGTGGGAGGAACTTTAGTGAAAGCTGGACCCCTACCCCGATTCATTCCAATACCCCCGTGGCAGACCCGGGCAGGAGAAAGAGAAACATACTCATGACCAGTCGTGGGGAATGGGAGGAAGTCTTCTGTACACATTTGAATAGCAAATGGCCCAAGTGGGTGCAGTGGGGCCTTATCCCAAAACCAGGCCTGGGATCCGAGGGAGAGAATTGTTGGAGTCATGGCCATTCAGAGGTGCGAAAACAGGCTCCCAAACTTAATCAGGCCATTGCGATCGCCAGTTGTCCAGAAAAGCTCCGTGGGAGAGAGACGGAGATAATCAGGGTTAAACGAGACAGGTAACACAATTAAAATAATACCTGATGGGCGCTACAGTGCGCATCCAACAATTGGAAGCAGAGGTAGGCACACAAGAGGAAAGAAACCAGGTCAACCTGATCCATATGAGCTAATTCCAGGCTCAATGTGATAAGGCATACAAGAAAGTGCAGCAGACTGTTGGTGAGATACAAGCCAAGCTGCAACAATTGGAGGAAGTAAAACGTAAATGCAGTGAGTGCAGGCTGCAGTAAAGGTTCTACACCACACAGGTAAAGAAAATACAGCCCACACCAAATCCCTGCATGTGATTAAAGAATTAAAGTCGCAATTAACTATAAAGAGGGGTGAAAGGTGCGCCTTCACCACGGAGTCAGGGGACAGTGACCCAGGTGTAGAATGGGAGGTATTAGAGGAGGATGCCTGTGTGATGCGACCATAAATTCACTCGAGACATGAGTAGAAGTAAACCGTGGCTTTCATCAACTTAGTGCCTGCCTGCGACTGATCCAATACTGAGAACCGCCTACAGGTCGACTGCTCTTTATACCTCCCTTCAAGGGGAGGAGCCATGGGCGGAGCCCATACATGCCCCAACATGTTCCCCTATGGATAATGCCATACAATGGCCCAAAGGAGAAGCCCACAAGGGCAACAGCATAGCACAGATACAAATACAAGGACAACAGCGCAGATACAAATACAATGGTGGATTATTGGCATAAAACATTAACCATACTGTGCTCATGCGATGGCCTGCCCCACTACTGACTGGGGACCCCACCTCCATTCCAGATAATGGAACCTACAGCACCTGATTCAGTTCCCAACCCAATAACCTCAGTACCCGATTTGGTTCCCATCCTGGGAGATCCAGTCACCAATCCAGTTCCCGTCCCGATGAAACTGGTCATACCTGACGACAGGATGGATAGAACCCCAACGTGACATACATAACTCCGAACACCATGACCCAACTCATGGGCATTGCTGAAGCTGTTGAGTGTTTGAACTTTCCAGGGACCCAAATACTCTCTTTGACAATATTGTATTTTGAATGGCCTAGACAAGGCAGAAGAGGTCAAACGTATTTTGTTATGTCTAAGCCCCGCAATCCATTCTGCCTTGCCCGCCCCAAAACCCGACCCAAAATGAAGGCACTCCTCTGACCGCTGTAAGGTACAATAGAGATGAACGGCAAATGGCCTAAACAACTGCCAACAAAGGAGGGGGAAACATCTGATGGCATATGCCGGTTGGCTATTGTCATCTGTACACACTCCTCCCCATGAGAACCTGATTTGTACACACTACTCACCCCAAGGAGACCTGACTTGTACACACTCCTCACCACATGGAGACCCGATTTGTACACATTCATCTCCCCATGGAGACTCGATTTGTACACACCCCTCCCCATGGAGACTCAATTTGTACACACTCCTCACCGCATGGAGACCCGATTTGTACATTCCTCTCCCCATGGAGACTCGATTTGTACACACTCCTCCCCATGAGAACCCGATTTATACACACTCCTCACCCCGTGAAGACTCGATTTATACACACTCCTCATCCTGTAGAAACCTGACTTGTGCATACTCCTCACCCCGTGGAGACTCGATTTGAACACTTCTCTTCCCATAGAAACTCAACATGTACATAGAACATACAGTGCAGAAGGAGGCCATTTGGCCCATCGAGTCTGTACCGACCCACTTAAGCCCTCACTTCCACCCTATCCCCGTAACCCAATAACCCGCCCTAACCTTTTGGTCATTAAGGGTAATTTATCATGGCCAATCCACCTAACCTGCACGTCTTTGGACTGTGGGAGGAAACCGGAGCACCCGAAGGAAACCCACGCAGACACGGGGAGAATGTGCAGACTCCGCACAGACAGTGACCGAGTGGGGAATCGAACCTGGGACCCTGGCGCTGTGAAGCCACAGTGCTATCCATTTCTGCTACCGTGCTGCCCTTACATGTTGTACTACATTGTGTAATATCTTATTACTCATTTGCTTTCTGCCAAGATGGTCATACACTCAATGTTCATTAACACTCCAAGTCTTCAAATAAAGCAAATACTGTTTATTGAGTAACGATAACAAATTAACTGTGAGTTTGTTCTCTCTTCAACAACTAAGCTATAGATTAAATTAACAAGATTAAATATGTATTAACTATGATTAACATCACCTGCACTCTAAGCTGTCTCTCTCTACCTCTGGTCACTAGTCACTTCAAACACAAAGAGGCGGAAACTCTCCTTGAGTTTATCTTTTATACCCATCTCTAGTGCTGCCATCTAGTGTTTACCGTTAGTATATACTGTTACTTCTGTTTATTAACCCTTTACATGCACACAGATATGCAGGTCACTACAGTACATACGCCTCACTCTGCAGAAACCTGATTTGTACACAGTTGTCACCCTATAGAAACCAAGTTTGTACACACTCCTCACCCTGCAGAACCTCAATTTGTACACTCCTCACCCAATGGAGACCCGACATATACACACCCCTAACCCTACAGAAACCTGATCTGTACACACTCCTCACCCTGTAGAAACCTGACTGTACAGACACTTACCTATAGAAACTCAATTGTACACATCCCTCACCCTATAGAAACCTGATATGTACACACTTTTCATCCTGTGGAAAACTGATTATACACACACTTTACCCTATGGAAACGTTATTGTACATATCACTCACCCTATAAAAACCTAATTTGTGCATGGTCTTCATCCTTTAAAAACATGACTTGTGCATACGCTTCACCCTATAGAAATGCAATTTGTACACATTCCTCACTCTATAGAAACCTGACTTGTATTCACTCCTCACCCTAGAGAAACCTGACTTATACACACTTCCCATCCTATAGAAACCCAACACAAACACCCTCCTAACCCTATGGAGGACTTACATGTACACACTCTTCACCCGAGAGAAACCTGACTCCTACACACTACACACTGGGGCAGCAGGGTAGCATGGTGGTTAGCATAAATGCTTCACAGCTCCAGGGTCCCAGGTTCAATTCCCGGCTGGGTCACTGTCTGTGTGGAGTCTGCACGTTCTCCCCCTGTGTGCGTGGGTTTCCTCCGGGTGCTCCGGTTTCCTCCCACAGTCCAAAGATGTGCGGGTTAGGTGGATTGGCCATGCTAAATTGCCCGTAGTGTCCTAATAAAAGTAAGGTTGGGGGGGGGGGGGGGTTGTTGGGTTACGGGTATAGGGTGGATACGTGGGTTTGAGTAGGGTGATCATGGCTCGGCACAACATTGAGGGCCGAAGGGCCTGTTCTGTGCTGTACTGTTCTATGTTCTATGTTCTATGCTTATGCTATAGAAACCTGACTCGTACACACTGCTCACCCTATGGACACCCAAGTCGTACACACTCCTTATCCTGTAGAAACCCAACTCATACACACTCCACATCCTATGGAAACCTGACACGTCCACACTGTTCATCCTATGAAAACCCCACTCATACACACTGCTCATCCTATAGAAACCCCACTCATACATACTGCTCATTCTATGGACACTTGGTGCTCATCCTATAGAAACCCAACTCGTACACACTGGTCACCCGATGGAAACTCACTCACATACTGCTCCTATAAAAACACACTGCTCATCCTATGGAAACCTGACTCATACACGCTGCGCATCCGAAAGAAACCACACTCATACACACTGCTCATCCGATGGAAACTTGACTCATACACACTGCTCGACATGTGGTAACCTGACCCATATACCCCGCTCATCCAAAAGAAATACGACTCGTACACACCGCTCATCCTATAGAATTTCGACTCATACTCACATCTCCTTCTACAAAAACCTGACCCGTATACACCACTCATCTTATAGAAACCTGACTCATACACATCCTATAGAAACTTGCCACATACACATCACACATCCTATAGAAACCTGACTTGTACACACCGCATATCCTATAGAAACCTGGCTCGTACACATTGCACATCCTACAGAAACCTGCCACATACACATCACACATCCTATAGAAACCTGTCACATACACACCACACATCCTATATAAGCCTGCCACATACTCATCACACATCCTATAGAAACCTGACTCGTACACACCACACATCCTATAGAAACCTGCCACATACACATTACACATCCTATAGAAACCTGACTCATACACATCACACATCCTATAGAAACCTGCCACATACATATCACACATCCTATAGAAAACTGCCACATACACATCACACATCGTATAGAAACCTGACTCGTACACATCACACATCCTATAGAAACCTGTCACACACACACTGCACATCCTATAGAAACCTGACTTGTACACACTGCGCATCCTATAGAAACCCGACTCATACACATCGTACATTCTATAGAAACCTACCACATACACATCGCACATCCTACAGAAACCTGCCACATACACACCACGCGTCCTATAGAAACCTGCCACATACACATCACACATCCTATAGAAACCCGACTCATACACATCGCACATCCTATCGAAACATGACTCATACACATCGCACATCCTATAGAAATCTGACCCGTACATACTGCACATCCTATAGAAACCTGAATCGTACACATCACACATCCTATAGAAACCTGACTCATACACACCGCACATCCTATAGAAATCGGACTAGTACACATCGCACATCCTATAGAAACCTGCCACATGCACACCGCTCATCCTATAGAAACCTGACTTGTACATATTCCTCACCTTCTCTGTGCAATTACCTGCAAATATCTGGTGCAAAGACGTAAAGCTTTTCATTCTTTTTGATTAATGGGTGGAAGCTCGCTCCATCGGTTCCATTTATCATGTTGCAAAAATTAGATGCCCACCAGTTTAGAGATCTGTTCAAAAGAAAATATTCAATATGCGTCATTCATTCAGTGATTTGTCTTGACTAATTCTCTCTGGGCAAAGGCCTGGGACATTGTTACAACACATTGGGAGAGTGTTGTACTGCATCAAGTGTTAACATGAAGCACTCCCAGACAGTATTTAGGGTCCATCCAGGTCTAAAGTTCCTCCAAACAAATCCACCAATACGCTTTAACCTCAAAAACAGAAGGCCACGTACTTGCCATGTCCAAGAAATGGGGGGCACCTCACAACATTCTCAGAGGATGCCGCTGCTGGTAAAGACCTTTGAGGCATCTGAGATCATGAAAAGATGCTTTGCATCCTCGGTGCACACACAACACCCAACGAAATGGCTTCCAAACTCACTTTTGGGGAGGATATTAGGGCACAATCTACCACCTGCATTGCACCCGAAAGATGTCACGGCCGGTAGATGCCGGCGTATCCCTCTTCCAGGATCTATCTAGTTCTCCATGCGAGATCTAATGGGATATTGTGAAACATTGCGAAATGAATCCCCATTGTAGACGGGTTTACTATTTTGTAAGACTGAGACAGCTTGTCTCTAATAAGCTTTCCCATGACCTACCTGAGGCATTGGGATCTAACCCCTTGGTCTCGGAGACCTCGGGTGAGTGCCGTTCAGTGCTGGTCTCCACAAACGGGGACCAGACAGAACGTCAATCATGGATGTCCCCCAGGGGATGCCTGCACTTTGAGAAATACTGAGATCATGAAAGGTATTCTATAAATACAAGTTTGCCAGGTAATGATGTTTGCATTTTGTTAACAGCAGTATAATACCTTGAGGCAAATGGCTACAAGAATCTATTGTACGTCAAATATTGCATAGACTATCCACCGACAGTTCATTCATATTGAATCAAGATTAGATTTTAGCTTTGACAATTGTAATAATGAATAGTTACTCACTTCTGTCCATTCCACGTTATTATTTCGGTGAATTTCATGTAGTCATTTTGTCCTGTGTTGAATAAATATTCTCCATTTTCTGTTCCATTCATCTGAAATCATATTAAATGCTGTTATAGAATGTGACTGGTTTCGCTGAACCTCGCTATTTATATCTCTCCTCTGTTGCCTGGCATGGAGGGCATTAGCTACGAGGGGAGGTTGGAGAAACTTGGCTTTTTCTCACTGGAGCAACAAAGATTGAGGAGCGACCTGATAGAATTCTACAAGGTTATGAGTGCCATAGGCAGAGCGGATAGTCAGAAGGTTTTTCCCAGGGTGGAAGAGTCAATTACTAGGGGTCATAGGTTTAAGGTACATACATAGGTACATAGATACATAGATGATAGGAGCAGGAGGAGGCCTTTTGGCCCTTCGAGCCTGCTCCGCCATTCATCACAGTCATGGCTGATCATCCAACTCAATACCCTAATCCTGCTTTCTCCCCATAGCCTTTGATCCCATTCTACCCAAGTGCTGCATACAGCCGCCTTTTGAATGTATTCAAAGTTTTAACATCAACTACATCCTGTGGTGATGAATTCCACAGGCGCAACACTCTTTGTGTGAAGAAGTGTCTCCTTATCTCTGCCCGAAATGGTTTACCCTGAATCGTCAGCTGTGACCCCTGGTTCTGGACACACCCATCATTGGTAACATCTTCCCTGCATCTACCCTGTCTAGTCCGTTTAGAATTTTATAAGTCTCTATGAGATCCCCCCTCAATCTTCTGAACTCCAGCGAGAACAATCCCAACCTCGTCAATCTCTCCTCATATGACAGTCCGGCCATCCCTGGAATCAGTCTGGTAAACCTTCGCTGCACTCCCTCAAGAGAAAGAACATCCTTCCTCAGAGAAGAAGATCAAAACTGCACACAATGCTCCAAGTGTGGCCTCACCAAGGCCCTGTACAATTGCAGCAACACATCAGCTTCTATACTCAAAACCTCTCGCAATGAAGACCAACACACCATTAGCCTTCTTTACCGCCTGCTGCACCTTCATGCTTACCTTCAGTGAATGGTGCACAAGGACACCCAGGTCCCGCTGCACAATCCCCTCTCTCAATTTACAACCATTCAGGTAGTAATCTGCCTTCCTGTTTTTGCTTCCGAAATGAATAACCTCACACTTATCCAAATTATACTGCATCTGCCATTGGTTTGCCCACTCGCCCAATCTGTCCAGATCTTGCTGTAGGATTCCTCCATCCTCGTCACAAGGGGCAAGGTTTAAAGAAGTTGTCCGAGGCATGTTTTTTACACAGAGGGTGATGGGTGCCTGGAACTCGCTGCCGGGGGAGATAGTGGAAGCAAACACAATAGTGACTTTTAAGAGGCATCTTGACACATACATGAATAGGATGGGAATCTGGGGCTGGTTTAGCTCACAAGGCTAAATCGCTGGCTTATAAAGCAGACCAAGCAGGCCAGCAGCACGGTTCGATTCCCGTACCAGCCTCCCCGGACAGGCGCCGGAATGTGGCGACTAGGGGCTTTTCACAGTAACTTCATTGAAGCCTACTCGTGACAATAAGCGATTTTCATTTCATTTCATTTCAATAGCGGGATGGTCCCCGGAAGGGTAGGGGGTTTTAGTTCAGACGGGCAGCATGGTTGGTGCAGGCTTGGTGGGCCGAAGGGCCTGTTCCTGTGCTGTAATTTTCTTTGTTCTTTATTGATTGTGATTTAACCTGAGGATCACCACACCTCAGGCGAGGGGCAAGGTTGAGAAGGTGAGGCCCTCATGAATAACCCCGACCGGTACAAGGATTGAACCCGCACTGTACTATAAACACCAGCAAACTATCATCTCAGCTTAGTGGCCTGTTCCTGGATTGAAACATATACATGATTTTCTGACTGTGACCAGATGACCCTCTTTCGGAGGGTCAGTGCAGGCTCATTGGGCTGAACCACCTCCTTTTGCACTGTTGCGATTCTATGATAGAGTGAAAAGAATTGATCACTGTGTCTCAAAAGGGCCACTTCCATATCTTTTATCGTGGCTCCATGGGCTTTCAACGTTTCGTTGGTCTTCTCCATGGCCGCTTGGATGGGGCCAAGGTCTCTTCCATCTATTTCGGGAGTGTTGTGTTATGCTTCTTCACGTAGCATAAGCTGCTTCCTTGATGTACACTCGGACAAAGGAAGGTTCAGACTTGGAGATAGATTCAACACATTATTTGAACCATTAACAATTCTCCTACTTGAGTTCGACTCTCCTGCTGATCTTGCTATAGTAACTCAATCTAACTAACCAGTCTGCTCTAATCCATGCGGTGGGTGTGATGCTTCCCTGATCTGCCCGTCTCTCTGAGTGTTGCCTATGGAAAGAGAAAGAGAATGTGTGCTCTGTCCTTTTATATGGGTAGCCCCCTTGTGGTAGTGTCACCTCTGGGTGTGTCTTGAATGCCAATTGGTCGTGTCCTATCTTACTGACCTATTGGTTGAATGCCTGTGTGTCATGATGTCTCTGGTGCTCCCTCTAGTGTTTATTTAGTCCCAGTGTATTTATATTAACCCCTTGTGTATTTACAGTGTCCTAGTGTATCTACATTAACCCCTTGTGTATTTACATTGATGAATTTCACCACAGGGAGATCCTCCCACACAATTCGTTAGTGTTTAGCAAATTCGTTCGCCAAGGTACTCGAAAGCACCTCGGCCATTAGTGGAGTGGCCGGAGCCCCAGAAGCTGCCATCGCCATTTTATCTGTCAACGAGCTCTGAGAAGCCTCTGATTCCATTGCCGAATTTCTACTGTCTTTCCCCTGATGTTTTGGAGCATTTCACTCATGTAGGTTCCTTATCCCATTAATTATGTGGGGTTCAAAGGAAAATATCCCCTGAAACTGCGAGAAAAGGGCAGAAAGTGCAGTACTCTAGCGGAAGCCACCTCGTGCACGTCCTCCCCTTACATTACACCACCAGAATCCCAGGGGAATGAGGAGTTGAAGCCCAAGATCAGCCATGCTCAGATTGAGAGGTGGACATGGTTCGATGGGCCAAATGGTCTACTCCTGCCCCTATTTCTGGTGTTCTTGTGAAGCAGGTTGAGCAAAGCCTTAGGTCATTGGTCATTCTTAAATGTGCTGGATGAATGGTAATTATTGAGAAAAATTACAATCAAAAGTAATTGTCAAAATGAAACTCAAATAGGAACAGTTAGTGTTTGGTCATTTAGCATCATTGAGGCCTACAGCACAGAAAAGGCTCTTCGGCCCATCATGTTTGCGCCAGTCAAAAACAACCACCGCAGTATTCTAATCCCCTTTTCCAGGACTGGGCCCATTGTCTGTATGCCTTAGCACCGCAAATGGCCATCTAAATACTTCTTAAATTTTTGAGGACCTTTGCCTCCACCACCCTTTCAGGCAGTGAGTTCTAGACTCTGTAAAAGATGGATTTTATTCAAAAGGTAACATGCAGAAACATCATTCTGTGGGGAGGGGGATGCTGTTTGGACCCCATTCCAATGCACAGGTTACTCACTTGATAAAAAAATCCGAATTGACTACTTGGGAAAATGCTTGGCAACAGTTGGTGACCGACTTTCAGCACAGGATCCTCATAACCCCACAGCCAGTCATTCACACTGCGGGTCTGGAACAGCGTGTTTCTCTTCAAGGAAAATAACGTTGATGCAATGACTTTCTTGGCCATCCCACTGTGCTTGAGCATTTGCAGCAGAGTCTGGGAAAGGAAATTAAATGAGAAATATCAGTCTCCTTCTCACAAACAAAGCCTTGCCAAAGCTAATGCACGTTGAAACCCCCATTAGAAACCAACAATCACAAGGGTCAGAAAAATAAAGTATTTAAAAATTGATTTAAAAAAACATGCAGTAGTTTTAATGTCACCTTATCGAATGGTAAAGCGAGTGTTAATTCAGCCAGGATTTATCACAGTGAATAAACCACAGACTGAGTAATGGGTAGAAAGCAGTGTCAAAACAATGTTACACAGTCCATTACTGGGTAATCCCAATACTCAAAAACTAACCTTGCCAACCAATCCATTAAATAAGGATTGCATTTACTAATTGAAGCCTTTATATTACATAGATTACATAGAATTTACAGTGCAGAAGGAGGCCATTCAGCCCATCGAGTCTGCACCGGCTCTTGGAAAGAGCACCCTACCCAAGCCCATACCTCCACCCTACCCAATAACCCTAAGGGCAATTTAGCATGGCCAATCCACCTAACCTGCACATCTTTGGACTGTGGGAGGAAACCGGAGCACCCGGAGGAAACCCGCGCAGACACGGGGAGAACGTGCAGACTCCACACAGACAGTGGCCCAAGCCAGGATTCGAACCTGGGACCCTGGAGCATTTGTGCTATCTACAATGCTACCATGCTGCCCTTATAAAGTTAAAATACTAAATGCACCGCTCTCCCCTGCCCCCACCCCACCCCACCCCCACCGGAAAACAGTGCGACCCAAATGAAACAGTAATGACACAAATAAGTCGAAGACAATAAGAGAAAATAAAAGTGCTTGGTCCACTTCTCAGTGGTGCAGGGATCTGGGTGCTGAAAGCTGATAGTCTCCCACTAATGGCTAATAGAGAGGGGTCTTTCTGTCAATAATGGTTGTGTGAGGCCTAAGAGTCTAGAACAAGGTGCCATCGTCTCAGGGTAAGGGGCATTTAGGACTGAGTTGAGGCACAATGCCTTCACTCTGAGGGTAGTGAATCTTTAAAATTCTCTCCCAAGAGAGCTGTGGAAGCTCAGTCAGAGTCTATTCAAGAATAAGATTGATAGATTTTTAAACAATCAGGGAACCGAGGGGCAGGGTGGATAACCTTTTTTTTAATAAACATTTTATTGAGGTATCTTTTGGTATTATAACAACAACACAATAACAGCCTCCCGTAACAGCCTCCCCGAACAGGCGCCGGAATGTGGCAACAAGGGGCTTTTCACAGTAACTTAATTTGAAGCCTACTCGTGACAATAAGCGATTTTCATTTCATTTCATAAATAATGGGGGCGATTCTCCGCTCCCCAAGCAGCGTGGGAGAATCACGGGAGGACCCCCCGACAATTTTCACGCCCCCCTCGCGCCCCCGCGATCCCCCCCCCCCCTCGGCTCGGAAGAATTGCAGGCCGCCGTTTTTCACGATCCGACCCCGATGAGCCGACCCTGCCGTTCGCGACCTTTTTACGACGGCGGCAACCACACCTGGTCGCTGCCGTCGTGAAACGGGTGAGATATGACCGTTTGGGGCTTGTGGGGGGAGTACAGGGGAAAGAGCACCACGGCTGTGCTCGGGAGGGGACAGGACCGCGATCGGTGCCCACCGATCGTCGGGCCGGCGTCCAAATCATACGCACTATTTCCCCTCCGCCGCCCAGCAAGGTCAAGCCGCCACGTCTTGCGGGGCAGCTGAGGGGAAAGACGGCCACCGCGCATGCGCAGGTTCGTGCCGTCAGCGTCATGACATCAGCCGCGCATGCGCGGGTTGGAACTGGCCAACCTGCGCATGCGTGGCTGACGTCTAATAGGCTCCACCGTCGCATCATTCTCGGCACGCCGCTTTGACGCGAGCGTCTAGGCCGCGCATCCGAGAAGAACGGAGCTCCGCTCCTAGTCCCCCGGGTGGGGGTGAATTAGGTGCGGGGAGCGGGCTCCGAGGCCGTCGTGAAAGTCAGTCGATTTCACGACGGTCTTCGGAGAACCGCGCCCAATATACATTGCTGTTACAAGGTGGCATAACTATAAGATTCAGGGTGGGAGATATAGGAGAGATGTCCGAGGTAGGTTCTTTACTCAGAGAGTGGTTAGGGTGTGGAATATGCTGCCTGCTGTGATAGTGGAGTCGGACACTTTAGGAACTTTCAAGCGGTTATTGGACATGACCTTCCCTGCACAAAACCATGCTGCCTATCACTGATAAGTCTATTTTCTTCCAAATTTGAATAGATCCTGTCCCTCAGTATCTTCTCCAACATATTGCCTACCACTGACGTCAAGCTCACAGGTCTATAATTCCCTGGATTATCCCTGCTACCCTTCTTAAACAAAGGGACAACATTAGCAATTCTCCAGTCATCCGGGACCTCTCCCGTGCTCAAGGCTGCTGCAAAGATATCTGTTAAGGCCCCAGCTATTTCGTCCCTTGCTTCCCTCAGAAACCTGGGATAGATCCCATCCGGTCCTGGGGACTTGTCTACTTTAATGCCTTTTAGAATACCCAAAACCGCCCCCTTCCTTATGCCGACATGACCTAGGGTATTTAAACATCCATCCCTAGCCTCAACATCCATCATGTCCCTCTCCTTGGTGAATACCAATGCAAAGTACTCATTAAGAATCTCACTCATTTCCTCTGACTCCACGCATAAATTCCCTCTTTTGTGTTTGAGTGGGCCAATCCTTTCTCTAGTTACCTTCTTGCTCCTTATATATGAATAAAAGGCTTTGGGATTTTCCGTAAACCTGTTAGCCAAAGATATTTCATGACCCCTTTTAGCCCTCTTTATTGCGCGTTTGAGATTTGTCCTACTTTCCCGATATTCCTCCAAAGCTTCATCAGTTTTGAGTCGCCTCGATCTTATGTATGCTTCCTTTTTCAGCTTAGCTAGTCTCACAATTCCACCCGTCATCCATGGTTCCCTAATCTTGCCAGAGAAATTGAATTTTCCCGGTGCGGTGGAGCAGGAGAATGGAGCCATTAAAAACCAGAATTCAAAATGGTTTCTAATTTTCTGTTACTGAGCAGGAATTGAAAGTGAAGCACAAAGTTAAGCTGAGAAACCCCAGGCTATAAGACAGCTTTTAGTAAACTTTTGGAGTTAGTCCAAAGAAAGTGGATCACCTTCAAGAACCTAATAAGGAGCTAAAGACTTCCTGGCTGGTAGTGGGGGGGGGGGGGGGGGGGGGGGGGGGGGATATTGTCAGAAAGGGCAGTGTGATGCGAGCATCAATTCACACAAGACGATTAGCAGAAGTGATTTTAAGCAGTGTTTTAAGCAGCTAGGTCTGTGCCTGCCTGCGACTGCTCTGTACTGAGTGCCGCCGACAGGCTTGCAGGTTTATATACCACCCCCGAGGGGCGGAGCCTCAGGCGGAGCCCACAAGGGCATCAACATAATACAACACAGTACAGTGGTGAAATGTAATAGCATACATAGAACATAGAACAGTACAGCACAGAACAGGCCCTTCGGCCTTCGATGTTGGGCTCGTTGACTCCGTGAGGGTGTCATCTGGAGCTTCATCACTGTAGGTCTGTGATGGGGGGAGGGGGGGGTGTAGGCCATGTTGGGGCGGGGGCGGTGTTCAATGTAGGGTGGGGGCGGTGGGTGATGATCGCAGGGGAACCGGCAAGTGCCAGATCCCGGAGGGAGACTGTCGACCATCGTGGTGCGCCACGTAGGCATACTGAGGGTTGGCGTGTAGGAGCTGGACCTTCTCGACCAGGGGGTCAGACTTATGGCTCCTCATGTGCTTCTGGAGGAGGACAGGCTCCGGTGTTGTCAGCCAGTATAGAAGCGAGACCCCAGAGGTGGATTTCCTGGGGAAGACAAATCGACGGTCATGAGGGGTCTCGTTCGTGGCTGTGCAGAGGAGCGACCAAATGGAGTGGAGCGCGCCGGGGAGGACCCCCTGCCAGCGGGAAACTGGGAGACTTCTAGACTGTAGGTCCAGAAGGACTGCCTTCCATACCGTCGCGTTCTCCCTCTCCACCTGTCCGTTTCCCCGGGGGTTGTAGCTGGTAGTCTTGCTCGAGGCAATGCCCTTACCGAGCAGGTACTGACACAGCTCGTCGCTCATAAATGAGGAGCCCCGGTCACTGTGGACGTAAGTGGGGAAACCGAACAGGATGAAGATGCTATGCAGGGCCTTAATGACAGTGGCCACGGTCATGTCGGGGCAGGGGACGGCAAAAAGGAAACAGGAGTACTCATCAACGATGTTAAGAAAATACACGTTGCGGTCAGTGGAGGGGCCCTTTGCAATCGACGCTGAGGCGCTCAAAGGGGCGGGATGCCTTCACCAGGTGGGCCTTGTCTGGTCGATAGAAGTGCGGCTTGCACTCCGCGCAGACTTGGGAGTCCCTGGTCATGGCACTGACCTCCACGGTGGAGTAGGGCAGGTTGCGGGCTTTGATGAAGTGGAGAAGCCGGGTGACCCTGCCCGAAGTCAGTCATCTTGTGCGCTGGTGCATGTGCCGCGGGACAGGGAATCTGGGGGCTCATTAAGCTTCCCCAGACGATACACAATATCGTGATTATAGGTGGAGAGTTCGATTCTCCACCTCAAGATTTCATCATTCTTGATCTTGCCCCGCTGTGTGTTGTAGAACATAAAGGCTACCGACTGTTGGTCGGTGACGAGGGTGAACCTCCTACCAGCCAGGTAGTGCCTCCAATGCCACACAGCTTCCATAATGGCTTGAGCTTCCTTTTCGACCGAGGAGTGTCGAATCTCAGAGGCGTTGATGGTACGGGGGAGAAAAAGTCCACGGGCCTGCCTGCCTGGTTAAAGGTAGCGGCCGGAGCAACATCTGACGCGTCGCTCTCCACCTGGAAGGGGATGGACTCGTCCACCGCATACATCGCGGCCTTGGTAATGTCTGCCTTGATGCGGCTGAAGGCCAGGCAGGCCTCAGTCGTCAGGGGGAAGATGGTGGCTTTGATAAGTGGGCGGGCTTTGTCTGCATAGTTGGGGACCCACTGGGCATAATATGAAAAGAACCCAGGCATATTTCAGGGCCTTGGGGCAGTGGGGGAGGGGGAGTTGCAGGAGGGGGCGCATGCGGTCGGGGTCGGGCCCTAGGACTCCATTTTCCACGACATAGCCGAGGATGGCTAGTCGGGTTGTGCAGAAAATACATTTCTCCTTGTTGTAGGTGAGACTGAGGGCTTGGGCGGTTTGGAGGAACTTCTGAAGGTTAGCGTCATGGACCTGCTGATCATGGCTGCAGGTGGTGACGTTATCCAAGTACGGGAACGTGGCCCGCAGCCCGTACTGGTCCACCATTCGGTCCATCGTTCTTTGGAAGACCGAGACCCCATTGGTGACGCCGAAGGGAAGCCGGAGGAAGTGGAAGAGGCGGCTGTCTGCCTCAAAGGCCGTGTAGTGGCGGTCTTCCGGGCGGATTGGAAGCCGGTGGTATGCGGACTTCAGATCTACCGTGGAGAAAACCCGGTAGTGTGCGATCTGATTCACCATGTCCGCTATACGGGGAAGGGGATATGCATCGAGGTGCGTGTACCGATTTACGGTTTGGCTGTAGTCTACAACCATCCGGTTCTTTTCCCCGGTCTTGACGACCACCACCTGAGCTCTCCAGGGGCTATTGCTGGCCTCGATGATCCCCTCCCCCAACAGTCGCTGGACCTTGGACTTGATAAAAGTCCTGTCCTGGGCACTATACTGCCTGCTTCTGGAAGCAACGGGTTTACAGTCGTAGGTGAGGTTCGCGAAGAGCGAGGGAGGGGTGACCTTAAGAGTCGCGAGGCTACATACGGTGAGAGGGGGTAGGGGCCCGCCGAACTTCAGGGTCAGGCTCCTGAGGTTGCACTGGAAATCCAGTCCTAACAAGAGAGGAGCAAAAAGATGGGGAAGGACATACAGTTTAAAATTGGCATACTCGGCACCCTGTATCGCGAGGTTCGCGACACAGTACCCCCAGATCTGCACTGAATGCGATCCGGAAGTGAGGGAGCTTGTTTGGAATGCGGGAGAAATCTGGAGAGAACAGCGCCTTACCGTGTCCGGATGTATGAAGCTCTCCATGCTCCCAGGGTCAAACAGACAGGGCGTTTTGTGCCCATTCACAGTCATCATTGAGTTCTTGAGGTGCTTGGGCCGTGAATGGTCGAGAGTGACAGTGCCCAGTTGCGGGTAGCCGGCGTGGTTGGTGGCAGCGGCCAAGGTGGCGGCCCCCATCGGTCGCACATGTCGGGCGTCATGGAAGATGGCGACCAAGAAGGCGGCCCCCGTCGGTCGCACGTGTCGGGTAGAGTTAAAGATGGCTGCCCCCACGGACAGCACGAGGCTGATGACGCATCCGAAGGGGGCGGGTACCGGCAGCCACGCTGCGGGGTCTGCGGGCCTGTGAGTCGGGCCTGCGATTTAGGAGCTTTGGGTCGGGCCAAGCAGACTTTGGCAAAATGTCTTTTCTTGCGCAGTCGCTGCAGGTCACATTCCGAGCCGGGCAACGCTGCCTGAGGAGCTGGTTCTGACTGCAGAAATAGCAGGGCGGCCCCCCGGGTTGCGCGGGCAGTCGGGCGGCACAGGCTTGGGGTGATGGTCGCGGCTCCGATGCCCACGAGGGTATCGCGTGGTCGGAGGGGAAAGCATTGAGGCTCTGAAGGCTACCTCTAACAAGGTGGATAGTTTTACCGTCTCTTCTCGGTCGAGGGCGCCCTTTTCGAGCAAGCGCTGTCTGACATAGTTGGACCGGACTCCAGCCACATGTGACTCGGATGGCGAGTGCCATGTGCTGCGAGGCCGTGACGTCCTTGTAATTGCAGTTTCGAGTGAGTACCCTCAGGTAGCGTAGATATTCCTCCAGCGATTCCCCGGGGCGTTGACGAGTGGTGAGGAGATGCCGCGCGAACACTTCGTTTACCGGGCTCATGTAATGTCTCTTCCGGATTGCGACCGCGTCTGCGTACGTGGTCGCGTCTTCGATTAGTATGGAGATTCTGTGGCTCACCCGGGCATGGAGGAGACTCAGCTTCTGTGCCTCGGTGACGGCAGGTGAGGAGGAGGCGACGAGGTAGGCCTCAAAGTAACGGAGCCACAGGCAGAGCCCACAAGGGCATCAACATAACATAACACAGTACAGTGGTGAATTGTAATAGCAATACATTCACTACACAGTGAAGATTTTAGCCTTCAGCATACATGATTGTGTTTTACTGTGCTTTTCAATGTAATGTATAAGTAATTCCTAAGACTGTGTCGTTAACAGTGTTTGTTTTACTTAATTCTTGTATCACAAGATTCACCTGATTTAAGCTGCAGAATCTGGTGATTTAGTTCTTTCAGTAAATACCTGGATATTGTTTCTTTTTTAAAAACCATAACTCTACTGGGATTAAAATGATTACTACTATTACTTACAACAAATGGAATGTTGATTGTCGTTACGAGGTCATTTCTCGGGTCACCTGCTGACATTGTTGGTTCAAATATGAAGCTTCTGTGAGTAGTAGCTGATACAGTAGCGTTGTTGTAAAATGACACTTTGCCTCTGTATCTGAGCTTCCTGTTTGAAATGAGATTGATTGGGGGCCATTAGGTAACACTCCCTAGTATTCATCATGGTGGAGATTTAAACATTTGGACATGAGAAAATAAGAAGCAAATATGAAATAATTTTAAACTAAAGGAAGCAGCAGGATTTAAGACCGCACAGTGTGATTCTAGAGGGACTCTGCTTTGTATCTACAATTCCTGACGTCAGGGCTCCCCAACCTGTGGGTCACGAACCCCAGTGGGGTCATGAGACCAGATTTTAGTGTTGTGAGTTCTGAGTCAGCAATGGCTGTCTTGACTGAGTGTTAACAGCTGCAAGGTCCCTTTAAATCTCGCAAGCAATTTTATTGTTGCGAGCAGCCTAGTGGACAGAATTCTGAGGCATGACAGTTGCTGAAAGAACTCCTGTGAGAGTGTCATTGTAACCCTGCAGTTTAAACAGCTCCACCACGTTTAACCACACTATCCCCCCCCCCAACCTTCCTTCAGCAGATGAAGCCCCCTCTTCTCCGCTCAACAAATCTTGACACTGGTGCTCCCAACACCACCCCCCACAGCAATTCTTACTCTGGGGTTATGCAAATTCTGGGGCATTAATATCATTAAATCAGACAATCCCTACAGTGAAGAAGGAGGCCATTCGGCACATCAAGCTTGCAAAGACTCTCCAAAGGAGCATGATACCTAGACCCAACACCCACCACCCACCCTCCCCGCAACCCCATAACCAAACCTGCACATCATTGTGGAACAAACAATGTTTTTCCTACTGCAAGTGAGTAACTACTTTTTAGAGAATGCGTTTAAAGGAGAAAGGAATTGAAGGGTTTGTTGATAGGGTTAAATGAAGCGAGGAGGAGGGTTTTGTAGAGCATAAACACAGACCTGTTGGACTAGAAAGTCCAGTTTCTGAGCTGCAACATTATTTATTTCCAAGTGATTATAATTCTGCTACACTGACACCAGTGGGATAAATTCACTTTTGATGGGGTGCCAATCTCAACTGTGACAATATGTACAGTGATGTGGAGATGCCGGCGTTGGACTGGGGTGAGCACAGTAAGAAGTCTTACAACACCAGGTTAAAGTCCTTCAGGAGCCGTGCTCCGAAAGCTCGTGTTTGAAACAAACCTGTTGGACTTTAACCTGGTGTTGTAAGACTTCTTAATATGTACAGTAGACATTCTTCTTAACAAAGAAGGATCCCAGGATACAATGAAGTTACCTAATTTGAACATATAAACTTATGAAATAGGGGAAGAAGTGGGTCATTTGGCCCCGAGGGCCTGCTCTGCCATTCATTAAGATCATGGTTCAACTGTATGCGTTGAGTGGGAACTGCCGCAAACTTACCAGCGCTCGACCCAACGAGGCCGGCAACGCTATTTAATGTTAATTGGTCTACTTAACGAGGCTTCACGGGCTTCTCGCCACAAATGAAGACTCGCCAACCATTCCCCTGCACTATGCTCGCCAGGCCCCCGTTAACAAGCAGTTGCACAGCCAGTTCCCCTCAGCTTGCAAACATCACGTCGAGACGACCGGTCCAAGGTTTGGTGACTCAGACCTGGGGTGGCTCCTGGATGCAGTCAAGGCCAGGAGGGATGTCCTGTTCCCCTTAGGGTCCTGGAGGGTAAACCACAGGACAGCCAGGCCGCCTAAAATGAACTGACTGTGGCCGTCAGGTCGTACAGCGTGACCTGGATGACCGGCCTCCAGTGCCGCACTACCACCACTTCCCCTTTCTGTGATAATAGAGCTGCTCACAATAACTCCAGATGTGGTCTATCCGTGACTCTATATAACCACTAACAGATCTGTCCAGTTTTTTGTGGTCAGTTTCTGTCTCATCCCATTGAAGTCGACATTGCCTAAATCTTAGGGCAGGATTTGAGGCCTGTTTGGACACTGCCTCAAAAGTCACAATCCTGCACTGAGTGAGGAACTATTACCTGGCAGTCGAGAAAATGCTGGAAAATCTCAGCAGGCCTGGCAGCATCTCTAGGGAGAGAAAAGAGCGAACGTTTCGAGTTTTTGAGCTTTGACAAAGGGACATCTGGACTCAAAACGTTAGGACGTTCATCCAGCAGAGGGCAGCAGAGCAAAGCTACTGATTAGCTGTTCTGGGGGAATTTGCATACGTGCAGTGCGGTCAGCCTAAGTTGAAGGTGAACCGGCGAAGGAGACCCAAGGAGTTTGAGTGAAAGCAAGCATCCAGCAGAGGGCAGCAGAGCAAAGCTACTGATTAGCTGTTCTGGGGGAATTTGCATACGTGCAGTGCGGTCAGCCTAAGTTGAAGGTGAACCGGCGAAGGAGACCCAAGGAGTTTGAGTGAAAGCAAGCATCCAGCAGAGGGCAGCAGAGCAAAGCTACTGATCAGCTGTTCTGGGGGAATTTGCATACGTGCAGTGCGGTCAGCCTAAGTTGAAGGTGAACCGGCGAAGGAGACCCAAGGAGTTTGAGTGAAAGCAAGCATCCAGCAGAGGGCAGCAGAGCAAAGCTACTGATCAGCTGTTCTGGGGGAATTTGCATACGTGCAGTGCGGTCAGCCTAAGTTGAAGGTGAACCGGCGAAGGAGACCCAAGGAGTTTGAGTGAAAGCAAGCATCCAGCAGAGGGCAGCAGAGCAAAGCTACTGATCAGCTGTTCTGGGGGAATTTGCATACGTGCAGTGCGGTCAGCCTAAGTTGAAGGTGAACCGGCGAAGGAGACCCAAGGAGTTTGAGTGAAAGCAAGCATCCAGCAGAGGGCAGCAGAGCAAAGCTACTGATCAGCTGTTCTGGGGGAATTTGCATACGTGCAGTGCGGTCAGCCTAAGTTGAAGGTGAACCGGCGAAGGAGACCCAAGGAGTTTGAGTGAAAGCAAGCATCCAGCAGAGGGCAGCAGAGCAAAGCTACTGATCAGCTGTTCTGGGGGAATTTGCATACGTGCAGTGCGGTCAGCCTAAGTTGAAGGTGAACCGGCGAAGGAGACCCAAGGAGTTTGAGTGAAAGCAAGCATCCAGCAGAGGGCAGCAGAGCAAAGCTACTGATCAGCTGTTCTGGGGGAATTTGCATACGTGCAGTGCGGTCAGCCTAAGTTGAAGGTGGTTTGTGGAAGGGCTGTTGGCAAGTGACAGTTAAACCCGAAACACTTCATGAGTGTTTCCCACCCTACCTCCTCCTCGAACCAACCCCCCCACCCCACGGTGGTTGGGAAGCGGGAGCAGGGGCCTGTCGTGAAGGTGAGTGAGTGCCTTTAAATTTGCTTACCTTTCAGCGGGAGCAGGGTTTGAGGTAATATCAGGTAAGCTCTTCCTTTCTTTTTCTTTTTCTTGTTTTTTTTAAAATCTAGAGGTGATGTCAGGAAAGGCAGTACAATGCTCCTCCTGCAGAATGTTTGAGGTGAGGGACGCCGTCAGTGTCCCTGCTGATTTCATCTGTGGGAAGTGCACCCAACTCCAGCTCCTCAAAAACCGTGTTAGGGACCTGGAGCTTGAGCTGGATGAACTTCGGATCATTCGGGAGGCAGAGGGGGTCATAGATAGGAGCTTCAGGGAAGTAGTTACACCAAAGACTGGAGATAGATGGGTAACTGTAAGAGGGACTGGGAAGAAGCAGTCAGTGCAGGGACCCCCTGCGGTCGTTCCCCTGAGTAACAAGTATACCGTTTTGGATACTTGTGGGGGGGACGACTTACCAGGGGTAAGCCATGGGGTACGGGCCTCTGGCACGGAGTCTGTCCCTGTTGCTCAGAAGGGAAGGGAGCAAAGGAGTAGAACATTAGTAATTGGGGACTCAATAGTCAGGGGCACAGATAGGAGATTTTGTGGGAGCGAGAGAGACTCACGTTTGGTATGTTGCCTCCCAGGTGCAAGGGTAAGTGATGTCTCGGATCGTGTTTTCCGGGTCCTTAAGGGGGAGGGGAGCAGCCCCAAGTCGTAGTCCACATTGGCACTAACGACATAGGTAGGAAAGGGGACAAGGATGTCAGGCAGGCCTTTAGGGAGCTAGGATGGAAGCTCAGAGCGAGAACAAACAGAGTTGTTATCTCTGGGTTGTTGCCCGTGCCACGTGATAGTGAGATGAGGAATAGGGAGAGAGAGCAATTAAACACGTGGCTACAGGGATGGTGCAGGCGGGAGGGATTCAGATTTCTGGATAACTGGGGCTCTTTCTGGGGAAGGTGGGACCTCTATAGACAGGATGGTCTACATCTGAACCTGAGGGGCACCAATATCCTGGGGGGGAGATTTGTTAGTGCTCTTTGGGGGGGTTTAAACTAATTCAGCAGGGGCATGGGAACCTGGATTGTAGTTTTGGGGTACAGGAGATTGAGAGTATAGAGGTCAGGAGCACAGATTTGACTTCGCAGGAGGGTGCCAGTGTTCAGGTAGGTGGTTTGAAGTGTGTCTACTTCAATGCAAGGAGTATACGAAATAAGGTAGGGGAACTGGCAGCATGGGTTGGTACCTGGGACTTCGACGTTGTGGCCATTTCAGAGACATGGATAGAGCAGGGACAGGAATGGTTGTTGCAGGTTCCGGGGTTTAGGTGTTTTAGTAAGCTCAGAGAAGGGGGCAAAAGAGGGGGAGGTGTGGCGCTGCTAGTCAAGGACAGTATTACGGTGGCGGAAAGGATGCTAGATGGGGACTCTTCTTCTGAGGTAGTATGGGCTGAGGTTAGAAACAGGAAAGGAGAGGTCACCCTGTTGGGAGTTTTCTATAGGCCACCTAATAGTTCTAGGGATGTAGAGGAAAGGGTGGCGAAGATGAATCTGGAAAAGAGCGAAAGTAACAGAGTAGTTGTTATGGGAGACTTCAACTTTCCAAATATTGACTGGAAAAGATATAGTTCGAGTACATTAGATGGGTCGTTCTTTGTACAATGTGTGCAGGAGGGTTTCCTGACACAATATGTTGACAGGCCAACAAGAGGCGAGGCCACATTGGATTTGGTTTTGGGTAATGAACCAGGCCAGGTGTTAGATCTGGAGGTAGGTGAGCACTTTGGAAACAGTGACCACAATTCGGTGACCTTTACGTTAGTGATGGAAAGGGATACGTATACCCCGCAGGGCAAGAGTTATAGCTGGGGGAAGGGCAATTATGATGCCATTAGACATGACTTAGGATGTGTTGGTTGGAGAAGTAGGCTGCAAGGGTTGGGCACACTGGATATGTGGAGCTTGTTCAAGGAACAGCTATTGCACGTTCTTGATAAGTACGTACCAGTCAGGCAGGGAGGAAGGGGTCGAGCGAGGGAACCGTGGTTTACCAAAGAAGTGGAATCTCTTGTTAAGAGGAAGAAGGAGGCCTATGTGAAGATGAGGCATGAAGTTTCAGTTGTGGCGCTTGATAGTTACAAGGAAGCGAGGAAGGATCTAAAGAGAGAGCTAAGACGAGCAAGGAGGGGGCATGAGAAGTCTTCGGCAGGTAGGATCAAGGAAAACCCAAAAGCTTTCTATAGGTATGTCAGGAATAAAAGAATGACTAGGGTAAGAGTAGGGCCAGTCAAGGACAGTGGTGGGAAGTTGTGTGTGGAGGCTGAGGAGATAAGCGAGATACTAAATGAATATTTTTCGTCAGTATTCACTCAAGAAAAAGATAATATGTTGGAGGAGAATGCTGAGACCCAGGCTATTAGAATAGATGGCATTGAGGTGCGTAGGGAAGAAGTGTTGGCAATTCTGGACAAGGTGAAAATAGATAAGTCCCCGGGGCCGGATGGGATTTATCCTAGGATTCTCTGGGAAGCCAGGGAAGAGATTGCTGAGCCTTTGGCTTTGATTTTTAGGTCATCATTGGCTACAGGAATAGTGCCAGAGGACTGGAGGATAGCAAATGTGGTCCCTTTGTTCAAGAAGGGGAGTAGAGATAACCCCGGTAACTATAGGCCGGTGAGCCTAACGTCTGTGGTGGGTAAAGTCTTGGAGAGGATTATAAAAGATACGATTTATAATCATCTAGATAGGAATAATATGATTAGGGATAGTCAGCATGGTTTTGTGAAGGGTAGGTCATGCCTCACAAACCTTATCGAGTTCTTTGAGAAGGTGACTGAACAGGTAGACGAGGGTAGAGCAGTTGATGTGGTGTATATGGATTTCAGTAAAGCGTTTGATAAGGTTCCCCACGGTCGGCTATTGCAGAAAATACGGAGGCTGGGGATTGAGGGTGATTTAGAGATGTGGATCAGAAATTGGCTAGTTGAAAGAAGACAGAGAGTGGTAGTTGATGGGAAATGTTCAGAATGGAGTTCAGTTACGAGTGGCGTACCACAAGGATCTGTTCTGGGGCCGTTGCTGTTTGTCATTTTTATAAATGACCTAGAGGAGGGCACAGAAGGTTGGGTGAGTAAATTTGCAGACGACACTAAATTCGGTGGAGTTGTAGACAGTGTGGAAGGATGTTGCAGGTTACAGAGGGACATAGATAAGCTGCAGAGCAGGGCTGAGAGGTGGCAAATGGAGTTTAATGTAGAGAAGTGTAAGGTACTTACACTTACAAAGTACTTTGGAAAGAATAACAGGAATGCGGACTATTTGGCTAATGGTAAAATTCCTGGTAGTGTGGATGAGCAGAGGGATCTCGGTGTCCATGTACATAGATCCCTGAAAGTTGCCACCCAGGTTGATAGGGTTGTGAAGAAGGCCTATGGTGTGATGGCCTTTATTGGTAGAGGGATTGAGTTCCGGAGCCATGAGGTCATGTTGCAGCTGTACAGAACTCTGGTACGGCCGCATTTGGAGTATTGCGTGCAGTTCTGGTCGCCTCATTATAGGAAGGACGTGGAAGCTTTGGAACAGGTGCAGAGGAGATTTACCAGGATGTTGCCTGGTATGGAGGGAAAATCTTATGAGGAAAGGCTGATGGACTTGAGGTTGTTTTCGTTAGAGAGAAGAAGGTTAAGAGGTGACTTAATAGAGGCATACAAAATGATCAGAGGGTTAAATAGGGTGGACAGTGAGAGCCTTCTCCCACGGATGGAGGTGGCTAGCACGAGGGGACATAGCCTTAAATTGAGGGGTAATAGATATAGGACAGAGGTCAGAGGTCGGTTTTTTACGCAAAGAGTGGTGAGGCCGTGGGATGCCCTACCTGCAACAGTAATGAACTCGCTAACATTGAACATAGAACATAGAACGATACAGCGCAGTACAGGCCCTTCGGCCCTCGATGTTGCACCGACATGGAAAAAAAACTAAAGGCCATCTAACCTACACTATGCCATTATCATCCATATGCTTATCCAATAAACTTTTAAATGCCCTCAATGTTGGCGAGTTCACCACTGTTGCAGGTAGGGCATTCCACGGCCTCACCACTCTTTGCGTAAAAAACCCACCTCTGACCTCTGTCCTATATCTATTACCCCTCAATTTAAGGCTATGTCCCCTCGTGCTAGCCACCCCCATCCGCGGGAGAAGGCTCTCGCTGTCCACCCTATCTAACCCTCTGTGTGTGGGGTGTCCCGTGGGCCTGGGTATTTGAATAGCAGTAGGAATAGAGAACCCAGCGTGCGCCATAGCATTCTTCACTTCGCTCCCTTTTCAGAATCCTCCCTATGAACCCCCACAAGGCTCATGCGCCTTCCTTGTAACTTGCAACATGCTGAACAAACATGTCCCACCTTGTTGAATGGTAACATCTAGGTTTCCAAGTGTCACTTCCATCAACCTTCCTTTTTGGTCTGAAGTGATACTTGGCTACCTGCCTTCCTCGCACTCGCCCACTTCCTATCCTTTTCAAAATTATGGGGGTGATGGAACACAGATTTAAATTTATGGATTAGCTCATATCGTCAGCTATAATTGCTGTTTGCCTGGCAGTATGCCCCCTCTGGTCTTAAATGTGGGTTCTTTTTTTGAAGGTAAGGAATTCTTAAATTCCTCTAAGAGAATGACCTCTCTCAGAGCCTCATGGGTAGTTTCAACTGCCAGTGCTTGTAACCATCTATTAGAATTGTTCTGTTTAACCCTTTCAAATTCTGCATGGGTCTGTCCCACTGTCTCCTTAACTGTCTCCTTAATTCTAAAATTCTTAGCCGATTCTTCGAAGGAGTAGAAGATGTGTGTGAATGTTGCCGGGGGGCCCCCGCTAACCACGTTCATATGTTTTGATCCTGTCCCAAGTTAGAGGATTACCGGAAGGAGGTTATTAGGATAATTTCTAAAGTGGTGCATGTGAAACTGGACCCGGGCACTCGGGAGGCTATATTCGGGGTGTCGGACCAGCCAGGGTTGGAAATGGGTGCGGAGCAGATGTGGCTTTCGCCTCGTTGATCGCCCCAAAGGCGGATCCTGATGGGTTGAAGAGCAGCCTCTCCACCCTGTGCCCTGGCATGGCGGGGGGACCTGTTGGAATTCTCGACTCTTAAGAAGGTTAAGTTAGAACTGAGGGGAAGGACAGAAGGGTTCTAAAATTCATGGGCATTATTCATTCTGCACTTTCAAGAACTGAATAACATCGAACATTAGTTGGGGAGGGTGGGTGGGAGGGCTGGGTGGGAGGGGGCGATCGGTGTTTATGGGGGCGATGGAGGATTCCTGATTCCTTTTTGTCAGTTGTTTATGTGAACATGTGGGTGAATGTTTTGGGTTTGGTGGGAGGATGGGATCGTTGTTATTGATATGGGGATTGACATATTTTTTTACTGATTATTGTTTATTGTTGGTGGGTGTAAATTGGAGAGAAAATGCGAAAAAGGAGGAGAATAAAGAAATATTTTTTTAAAAACTTCTAACATTCCTGACTGTATGTTCGGGAACCAGTTCTTACACATCTAGAATAGCCTTTTTGACTGTCCTAATCCTTAACTTCCTGTACTCATCCTGCCAACTTACTCTGCAAGGGTAATGCCCACTTCTCTTTTGGCCACTCCATTTGGGCTGCAATTTTCTCAAAAGCCCTAAAGAACGTTTCTACTTCCTTCTCTTCAAATTTTGGGAGAGCCTGTATAAACTTAAACATACCACCACTGAGTTCTATTCTATGACTAGACTCCCCTCTATGTTCTGGCAGTTACTTTCTCTTTCTCCTCGCTTGTTTTCTTTATCCTCTCTCCCACTTTCCCGTTCTCTGTTTCTTTCTTTACTCTCATTTTTTTCCTTCCTCTCGCTCTCTTTCTCTATTTTTTCTCGCCTTTTCATTTCCATCTCAATTTCTTTCTGTTTTATCTCCATTTCTTTCTGCTTTATCTCCATTATTTCCTACTTCATCCCTGTGTGTGCGTGGGTTTCCTCCGGGTGCTCCGGTTTCCTCCCACAGTCCAAAGATGTGCGGGTTAGGTGGATTGGCCATGCTAAATTGCCCATAGTGTAAGGTTAATGGGGGGATTGTTGGGTACGGGTATACGGGTTACGTGGGTTTAAAGTAGGGTGATCATTGTTCGGCACAACATCGAGGGCCGAAGGGCCTGTTCTGTGCTGTACTGTTCTATGTTCTATCTCCACTTTATAAAATTCCCTTTCAAGCTCTAACTGCAACCAAGTCGTCTCCAGCTCCTTTTCCCCACCAGATGTCTCTGATGCTTCACTATCTCATCGGATTCCCTGTACTCCTGCCACCTGCATCAAATGTTTAGCAATCATATCAACCGCCTCTGTCTTTATTAAGCTCCAATAAGTAAACTAGAATCAAGCCTTCCACCTGGAGAAAATGCTTAGCAACTTCCATAGCCAACCTGTTATATTACTACAAACCTGGTGTCTCTCTATACTTTACAATGTACCCCAGATTTGCCATCAACGTTCTAGATACTGGACGTGCCCCAATTTATGTTACGACACTCTGGGCGAGTGCGCAGTCAATTCCAGTCCCGCAGACCCCGGAGTCCAAACATAGAACATAGAACAGTACAGCACAGAACAGGCCCTTCGGCCCTCGATGTTGTGCCGAGCCATGATCACCCTACTTAAACCCACGTATCCACCCTATACCCGTAACCCAATAACCCCCCCCCCCCCCTTAACCTTACTTTTTAGGACACTATGGGCAATTCAGCATGGCCAATCCACCTAACCCGCACACCTTTGGACTGTGGGAGGAAACCGGAGCACCCGGAGGAAACCCACGCACACACGGGGAGGATGTGCAGACTCCGCACAGACAGTGACCCAGCCGGGAATCGAACCTGGGACCCTGGAGCTATGAAGCATTTATGCTAACCACCATGCTACCGTGCTGCATGAGTGAATTAACCAATAATGTGTATAGAACATAGAACATAGAACATTACAGCGCAGTATGGGCCCTTCGGCCCTCGATGTTTCTCCGACCTGTGAAACCATCTGAAGCCTATCTGACCTACACTATTCCATTTTCATCCATATGTCTATCCAGTGACCACTTAAATGCCCTTAAAGTTGGCGAGTCTACTACTGTTGCAGGCAGGGCGTTCCACACCCCTACTACTCTCTGAGTAAAGAAACTGCCTCTGATATCTGTCCTATATCTACTACCCCTCAATTTAAAGCTATGTCCCCTCATGTTGGTCATCACCATCCGAGGAAAGAGACTCTCACTGTCCACCCTATCTAACCCTCTGACTATCTTATATGTCTCTATTAAGTCACCTCTCAGCCTTCTCCACTCTAACGAAAACAACCTCAAGTTCCTGAGCCTTTCCTCGTAAGACCTTCCCTCCATACCAGGCAACATCCTAGTAAATCTCCTCTGAACCCTTTCCAAAGCTTCCACATCCTTCCTATAATGTGGTGACCAGAACTGCACGCAGTACTCCAGGAGCTATGTTTTCCTAATACCCTGACCCTCAACATCTCCAATAATGTACAGGCACCATATTTGTAAGTAAAGCATTAAAAACTGTCTATTTAGAACAAGAGCAGAGATAAACATGTAATGGAAATAATAAAACAATGGTCTACTAATCTAACTATTCCCGAAACTCCCCTCCCCCGGACATACAAGACAGACACAGGGGGGCACAAAGGAAGGATACAAAAAAATAACAGGAACTAAAGAGCTGAGATTAATCTTTGCTGCGGATGTGGTAGTATTTGTAGTCAGCGATCATGAAATCATTGGTTGGTTTGGATCGTTTAAGGTTTGTCTCCAATTAGAACTCGCAGAACTTCGTAACTAGCAGAACTATAGGATCAAGGAAAACCCTAAGGCTTTCTATAGGTATATCAGGAACAAAAGAATGACTAGAGTAAGATTAGGGCCAATCAAGGATAGTAGTGGAAAGTTGTGTGTGGAATCAGAGGAGATAGGGGAAGCATTAAATGGATATTTTTCATCAGTGTTTACACTGGAGAAAGACAATGTTGTCGAGGAGAATACTCAGGTTCAGTCGACCAGGCTAGATGGAATTGAGGTTCACAAGGAGGAGGTGTTAGCAATTTTGGAAAGTGTAAAAATAGATAAGTCCCCTGGGCCAGATGGGATTTATCCTAGGATTCTCTGGGAAGCCAGGGAGGAGATTGCAGAGCCTTTGTCCTTGATCTTTATGTCGTCTTTGTCAACAGGAATAGTGCCGGAAGACTGGAGGATAGCAAATGTTGTCCCCTTGTTCAAGAAGGGGAGTAGAGACAACCCTGGTAATTATAGACCTGTGAGCCTTACTTCGGTTGTGGGTAAAATGTTGGAAAAGGTTATAAGAGATAGGGTTTATAATCACCTTGAAAAGAACAAGTTGATTAGCGATAGTCAACACGGTTTTGTGAAGGGTAGGTCATGCTTCACAAACCTTATTGAGTTTTTTGAGAAGGCGACCAAATAGGTGGATGAGGGTAATGCGGTTGATGTGGTGTATATGGATTTCAGTAAGGCGTTTGATAAGGTTCCCCACGGTAGGCTATTGCAGAAAATACGGAAGTATGGGATTGAAGGTGATTTAGCGGTTTGGATCAGTAATTGGCTAGCTGAAAGAAGACAGAGGGTGGTGGTTGATGGCAAATGTTCATCCTGGAGTTCAGTTACTAGTGGTGTACCGCAAGGATCTGTTTTGGGGCCACTGCTGTTTGTCATTTTTATAAATGACCTGGAAGAGGGTGTAGAAGGATGGGTTAGTAAATTTGCAGATGACACGAAGGTCGGTGGAGTTGTGGATAGTGCTGAAGGATGTTATAGGATACAGAGGGACATAGATAAGCTGCAGAGCTGGGCTGAGAGGTGGCAGATGGAGTTTAATGTGGAAAAGTATGAGGTGGTTCACTTTGGAAGGAGTAACAGGAATGCAGAGTATTGGGCTAAGGCAAGATTCTTGGTAGTGTAGATGAACAGAGAGATCTCGGCATCCAGGTACATAAATCCCTGAAAGTTGCCACCCAGGTTAATAGGGCTGTTAAGAAGGCATATGGTGTGCTAGCCTTTATCAGTAGGGGGATTGAGTTTCGGAGCCACAAGGTCATGCTGCAGCTGTACATAACTCTGGTGCGGCCGCTCCTGGAGTACTGCGTGCAGTTCTGGTCACCATATTATAGGAAGGATGTGGATGCTTTGGAAAGGGTTCAGAGGAGATTTACTAGGATGTTGCCTGGTATGGAGGGAAGGTCTTACGAGGAAAGGCTCAGGGACTTGAGGTTGTTTTCATTAGAGAGGAGAAGGCCGAGAGGTGACTTAATAGAGACATAGAACATAGAACATAGAACAGTACAGCACAGAACAGGCCCTTCGGCCCTCGATGTTGTGCCGAGCAATGATCACCCTACTTAAACCCACATAACCCGTATACCCGTAACCCAACAATCCCCCCCATTAACCTTACACTACGGGCAATTTAGCATGGCCAATCCACCTAACCCGCACATCTTTGGACTGTGGGAGGAAACCGGAGCACCCGGAGGAAACCCACGCACACACAGGGAGGACGTGCAGACTCCACACAGACAGTGACCCAGCCGGGAATCGAACCTGGGACCCTGGAGCTGTGAAGCATTGATGCTAACCACCATGCTACCGTGAGGCCCTTATATAAGATAGTCAGAGAGTTAGATAGGGTGGGCAGTGAGAGTCTCTTTCCTCGGATGGTGATGACCAACACGAGGGGACATAGCTTTAAATTGAGGGGTGGTAGATATAGGACAGATGTCAGAGGCAGTTTCTTTACTCAGAGAGTAGTAGGGGTGTGGAACGCCCTGCCTGCAACAGTAGTAGACTCGCCAACTTTAAGGGCATTTAAGTGGTCACTGGATAGACATATGGATGAAAATGGAATAGTGTAGGTCAGATAGGCTTCAGATGGTTTCACAGGTCGGCGCAACATCGAGGGCTGAAGGGCCCGTACTGCGCTGTAATGTTCTATGTTCCTCCAGGGAGTCACTTTTACTTGACTGACCTCACTCCCACTGAGACTATCTTAAAATTCTCTACCTGAGAATTTAAAAGAAGGGTTTCTATTCTCTCTGCCTCTGGAATGCTTGTCTACTCCTTCTGCAGATCAAGATTAACTGTAAGTGAAGAGAAAGTAAAAGGTAATTTCTTCCAGACGTATAGAGATCTCAGGGGAGAGTTATTAGCACTGTGTCTTCCCCAGCCTTCCAAACAGAGCTTTTGCAGACGTGGTTGGAGTCTGCCAGCAGCTTTTTGGTCAGAGGTTAAACTTCACAGGCCTGGCTGGGTAGAATGATACAGCATTTAAATCAGGAGTTAAACCTTTGCAGGCTTGTCAGAGAAAGTGTTTAAATCAGCTCCTGCTGCTTCCTAGGTGGCACAGTAGCACAGTGGTTAGCACCGTTGCTTCACAGCTCCAGGGTCCCAGGTTCGAATCCCAGCTTGGGTCACTGTCTGTGTGGAGTTTGCATATTCTCCCCGTGTCTGCGTGAGTTTACTCTGGGTGCTGCGGTTTCCTCCCACAGTCCAAAGATGTGCAGGTTAGTTGGATTGGCTATGCTAAATTGCCCTTGGTGTCCATAAAGGTTAGATGGGGTTACTGGGTTATGGGGATAGGGTGATGGTGTGGGCTTAAGTAGGGTGCTCTTTCCAAGATCTGATGCAGTAGGGCTGAATGGCCTCCTTCTGCACTGTAAATTCTATGATACCATGAATTGTAGGTTTTCACTTAACTGAACTAAAATGGAGATTGCCTTCTGTTCCAGAATCTTCCTAAAGGCTCTACCAATCCCAATCAAAAACAGAAAATGCCCCAGAACTGCAGAAGAGGGGATTGACTGCTAGCCAAGTCCTTTAAAATGACAACACGGGCTCTGCCACAGAGCACACTGCATCAAGGGGTATGCTTTGGTTTGTTCAAATAGCAGCTTGCAATGGGGGTGGGATGGGGTTCCGTTCAAAACCAATAGTCTGTAGTTTTAAAAACAGCCAGCAGGGCAGGCATTAGAAGGAAACCAGGATCAGTCAAGGATTTAAAAGAGGTTCATTACACAGGTTGACGCCAGAACAAGCGTCTGGTGAACGTCTACACAAGGAGTGGTCACCCACTGCGAGAACAGGTAGGACAGCTGGTAAACTACTAGGGCTGCACAACAGAGGAGCCTGAGAACTGGGTGGACTGAGAGTCAGTCAGCAAGTCCCTGCTTCAGCCATTGCCATTTGCTGTGCTGAGTCCATGTCTGCCCTCTATACAATAATCCAGTCAGTCCCATTATCCCGCACCATCCCTTTCACCCTGCAAGTTTATTTCACTCATGTACCCATCCAATTTCTTTTTGAAATAATTAATTATCTTCACTTCCCCTGCACTCAAGGGTAATGAGTTCCAGGTTATTATCACTCGCTACATAAAAATGTTCTTCTTCACATACCCCTTGTATCTGTTGCTCAAAAACCATAAATCCCTGTCCTCTAATCCTTGCACCATCAGTTAATTAGAACAGCTTTTCTTTGTGTAACTTATCTCAATCTGTTATCATTTTCAACACTTCTACCTCTGTCGATAGGTCAAAATCCTGGTACTCCCTCCCCAACAGCACTGTGGGTGTACCTACACCATGTGGACTGCAGCGGTTTAAGAAGGCAGCTCACCACCACCTTCGCAAGAGTAATTAGGGATCACAGAATCCCTCCAGTGTGGAAAGAGGCCATTCAGCCCACCGAGCCTGCACTCTCTGAAAGAGTACCCTACCTAAACCCACTCCGCCGGCCTAGCCCCATAATCCTACTTAATTTACACAGTTTCAGACACAAAGGAACAATTTATTGTGGCCTATCAACCTAACCTGCACATCTTTTACTGTGGGAGGAAACCGGAGCACCCGGAGGAAACACACAGCCACGGGGAGAACATGTAAACTCAACACAGTCACCTGAGGCCGGAATTGAACTCGGGTCCCTGGCACTGTGAGGCAGCAGTGCTAACCACTGTGCCACCGATGGGCAAACAATGCTGGTCCAGCCAGTGACAACTACTTCCTCTGAATGAATAAAGAAAACAAAATCTCCCCTCAATCTTGTTTGATCCAAGGAGAACAACCCCAGTTTCTCTAAACTAACCTCGTACCTAAAATCCCTCGCTCTGTGGAACCATACTCGTAAATTCCCTCAGCCATTAAGAACTTTGAGATGTGGTTTGACTGCTGCAAAACATAACCACTTGGGATCATTCATTAAAAACAGAAATCTCCAAATAATCAGTCTATATTTTTAAACTATTTCATTGTAAGCTTAATTATTAGAGTACATTGAAACTTGTACTTGTATTTATCTTTATATGAAATGTGATTGGAGATCTAGCAGCAGTAACTCTGGCTCTTACTTGTATGTGTACGGCCCAAGTTGTTTCACGATGGCTCGCTCACCCTGTAATATTTGCAATTGGTTTTCCACATGGAAGAAGTAGAATTGCAGGTAAGCAGGGACAGGTGGCTCCTTCCAGTTCTTGAATGCCTCGCCGTTCAACTTCAGCTTAGTGTGCTGTCGAGATCAGTTCAGAAAGTTTACAGTTACCAGTGTAATGAGTTATTCCTTTCCAGCCTGAAGTTAACACAATAATCTGACTAAAAAATGGACTTTCACAGAAACAAATGCACAGTCCCTTATAAATACGATCTCTTGCTTTTTCTCTCTTTGTATGAACACTCGAATTTGGATCTGGAGTAGGCCATTCGGCCCCTTGAACCTGCTCTGCCATTCAATAAGATCATGACTGATCTGGTTGTAATCTCAACCTCATATTCCTGCCTAACCCCCGATGAACTTTCATCCCCTCGTTAGTCAAGAATCTACTGGCTCTGCCTTAAAAATATTCAAAGATTCTGCTCTCTCTGCCTTTTGAGGAAGAGAGTTCCTGAGACTCATGGTCCTTTGAGAGAAACAAATTATCCTCATTTGCATCTTAAATGGTTGATTATGGATGAGTGATGTTCAAGTACTAGATTCTCCCACAAGACGAACATCATCATCCATCCTCTCAACATCCGCACTCTCAAGACCCCCTCAGGTTCTTATATGTTTCAATCAAATCACTTCTTACTCTTCTAAACCCCAGTGGACACAAGCCCAGCCTGTCCAACCTTTCCTCATAGGACAACCCACCCATTCCAGGTTTACATCTACATCCTTCCTTAAATAAGGGAACCGATACTGCACACAGTACTCCATATATGGGGTGAGATTCTCTGTCTGGGATACTATGGGCAGGATTTTCCATCGGCCGATACTAGAATCGGGAAAAGCGATCGTGCATGAGGTGAAAATCATGGACGGCGCCGGGCGCCTGACAGAATGCCAGTCTCCAGTGCCTCGACAGGGCGGCATGGTGGCACAGTGTTTAGTGACAGTTTTGTAACTCCTTGTAACTCTTAACTCTTAACTCCCAGAATCTCCAAGTCACATAATATATATATGACTGTTCTGTGGTTCCCTCTAGTGGTAAGAAGCATTACCATTCATTTGTTAACTCTTTACATCTAAGTCAATATACATATCATTACAGTTAGCACTGTTGCCTCACAGCTCCAGGGACCTGGGTTCAATTCCGGCCTCGGATGACTGTATAGAGTTTCCACTTCCTCCCCATATGTGCGTGAGTTTCCTCGGGGTGCTCCAGTTTCCTCCCACAGTCCAAAGATGAGCAGATTAGGTGGATTGACCATGCTAAATTGCCCCTCGGTGTCCAAAAGGTTTGGTGGGGTTACTGGCTTGCGGGGTTGGGGTGGAGGCATGGGCTTAAGTAGGGTGCTCATTCTAAGGGCCAGTGCAGACTCGATGGACTGAATGGCCTCCTTCTGCACGGTAAATTATTTGAGTCTATGATTCTATGACAGCGGCGTCCATGCGTTCTACTCCCTATGTACTGTAAACACCATGGCATATCATTTGTGGGCCTGATCCATTATTCTCCGGGGCCTCCACGATCCTCCGCCTCAAGGAATTCCTGATGGCGAGTTTCACATGTGGTTTTAAAAATTGGGAAACAGGCCCTGTGGCTGATGAGGGAGAGAGAGGTAGGATAGGCAGAGACACGACCGTGGGCTGCCCGTCCTGCTTCTGGCAGGGATGGCTTGAGGGGGTGACCAGGGGATGATTTGTGGGGTCGGGGTGACCCCACCGGAACTGGGGCGTCCAGGAACGGACCACCATTGCCACGGTCCGCGAGGCAACCATCTTGCAGCATACCCTATTGACTGCCCTCCATAGCCCGTCGTTACGCAGAGTGAGACCAGCCATAGGGATGCCCCATCCCATCATCCCCGCACTCCACCCACTACCCTCCACCCACACACACCCTCATCCCACCAACTTCACACCCCCCCCCCCCCCCCAACCGGCCTCCACCCACTGGCGGGCATCACTAGACCCACCCAAGGACCGCAGTGGCCCCTAGGGAAAGGCGCCAGACGGGGGACGTGAAGTCTTCCACTGGCATGGGTAGCATTAGCCAACGGTAACTTGGCAGCAAGGATGGGTTCTGGGACCAGAGGCCCCCCACAGTGCCAGGCACTGATGGGGTTAGGGATGCGGAGGGCAGGCTCCATGGGGAACGACCGGGTGTGGGTTTACGGATGGGGAGGAGGGATGGAGGTATGCGGGGGCAGGGTCTGCAGCTCGGTGTACCTGGTTGGGCACGGGGGTTCGCACCACACTAATATGTCTGCCTTTCACCCCCTGCAGACAATGACTATCAGAATCCAACAAGGAATGGTGACCTTCATCCTGGCCACCGCAGCCCTGGGGGGGGCGGAGGGATTCTGCAGCGATGGAGCCTGCCCCAGAGGGACAGGAGGCAGCCGGTGAGGATGGGGAGCCAACCGCCCAACAGGCTGAGGTGGAGGTGGGAAGGAGGAACCGCATCAGGCCTCATGTGGACCAGCAGCGTCTGTCATTTGAGGACCTGCCGGACCGGGCATGCCGTCGAAGACTCCGACTGAGCAGGGAGACAGTATGTCACATCTGCCAGACCATGGCACACCTGGCACTGCGGGGGAATGGGGGAGGATAGCCGCTCCCGGTGGCCATCAAGGTGACGATCGCCCTGAATTTACTCCACGGGATCCTTGCAGGCACCAAGTGGGGACCTGTCCGAGATCTCACAGACCTCGGTGCACAGGTGACGAAAGCCCTGTATGCCCGCTCGGCACAATATATCAAATTCAATGTGGACCTAGCCCACCAGGATGCCCAGACAACAAGGTTCGCCGCCATCGCCGAGGTGCCCCAGGGACCTATGTCTCCTTATGAGCACCAGCCCATGGTAGGCTGATCTTCACAAACCAAAAGCGGTTCCACTCGATGAACGTGCGACCATGCCATGCACATCATACACGTCTGTGTCCGATACCCAGACAGTGTGCACGACGCCTTCATCTTGGAACACTCGACGATTCCTGACATCTTTGAGGTGCACCCCCGGGTGAGGGGTTGGCTCTTGGGAAACATGGGTTATCCGCTGCGGTCATGGCAGATGGCGCCTATCTGGAGGTCACAGACCGATGTGAAGACCCGCTACAACGAAGCCCATGATGCGACCAGGGGCATTATCGAGCAGTGCTTTGGCATTCTGAAGATATTGTTCAGGTGCCTGCTGCATCATCCACAACATTGCACAGCAGAGGGGCAATGTTCTGGAGAAGGAGGATGAATGCCAGGCCTCATCTAACGAAGAGGGTGCGGAGGAGGGGGCGCATGGGGCAGGACATGGGGCCCGGGCAGGCACAGGAGACCACACAAGGGTGCACCTGGGCCTGCAGGTCCACAGATTAGGGGGCCTGGCCAGCAGCACAAACACCACATCCATTCCCACAACTCCTCCATTGGCCAATCACCCATTCCCATGACCATACTCCCTGTGCCATTGCCCCCCCCCCCCCCTCTTTGCAACCTCCTCTGTGATTCCTACCTGCTTCACAATGGGGTGTGGGGCCTAGGTTGGCAGTAACAGCGGGTCTAGTCTATGGAATGGAGAATGATGGCGTCCCGCTCTGCGATGGGCTCTGGTGCTCCGGATCGTTTGACAATGTCTGCCTCCAGCCCACAGTAGCACTTTCCACCGTCCACCTGGGTGATCCCTGCATGTGAGCTGGCCATTCCCTCACACGGTCCCATCGAACACCTGGGGTGGCGGGGTGCGGGCAGCAGGGGCAGAGGGCGAGTAACGGTGAGTTATGGGTTGGAGAGGGATGAGCATGGGGCACCGAAGCGGTGAGCATGGCTGAACTGGGGTCCCTGGCCCAAATCCATCACCAACGTCCGCCCATCTCCCCCCCATCCCCCAGTGCTCCCTCTGCAGCCATCCCAGCCCAGCCCTCATGCCCGTCTGGCAGAGCACCGAGGTTGGTCTAAATATTGTGAACAGGTGTTTATTGTGAAACGGTGAATGTATTTGTACAGATTTGTGCCCTAGCCCCTATCGCTATACTGTCGCTGCCCCCATGCCAACTTAACCGGTGTCTACCTTTCTGGCCTATAGATCCTAATGCTATGTCTAGGTGAATCCACAGACGGTACATCAGGAGTAAAGGCAGCCTGCTGCGATTCCCACCCTGTGACCTGTGTCCGTTTGACAGCTGTCTTCTGGAGTGACCCGGCCTGGATGGGTCCGGCTGCTGTTCAGGTGCCCAGGTGGTGTTGTGCCATCCTGTTCTGCCCGCTGCCCATCAAATGTGCCAGTAACAGGAGGGAGGGGGGTGTCCAAGGCACTGCGGTGATCCGGCACCACCTCCTTGGGAGCACCGGCATGGGACCCATCATCTCCTCCTCCCTTGGCGTTCCCGATGACCCCTGGGCTACTCCTTGGGATGCGGGTGTGAGCGGAGCTAACCCCTGAGGCTCCTCCACTAACTGGCACTGCCAGTCCTGGAGGCCTCTTCCATCTCGTCCAGAGTTTCAAAGCTCACGGCCATGAAGCACAGGTAGCGGACCTCCTTCCTCTGGGATTATGCCACATCACCCAGTAACTGTGCCACCACCCTCTGGTTGAAGCTCTGGAGTGCGGCTGCAATGTCCAGGTGGCCCTTGTACATGGCTGCCTGTGAGTGGGCAGCCCTGTCCTGTGCCTTGGCCACCCTGACCCATGGCTGATACCTTCGCTTCCAAGGCCTCCACTGTGGATTCCACCTGTGCAGTATCAGCCTGGATGGCACGTATTGTTGGCACCACCTCCTTCCCCTGTAGGTGGTTGGCCTCCAACTGCAGCTGCAGGCACTGGATGGTTGCTGCACCCATGCCAACTTAACCGGTGTCTACCTTTCTGGCTCATTTGGTACCTGGCTCTGTGGCTGCACCTCCCCAGTCGATGGAACCACCCTTTCCAGAGGCCCAAAACCCGTTCAGACAGCAGCTAGTCCCTGGGGCCGCTCTGCCCTCTTAAGGTAACTTCCTCTACCTCATGTGTGTGGCGCGCACCAGGTATTGCCCCAGGATGCTCTCGCTAAAGTGCGAGGTGAGTGTCTCTGGGATGGCGGAGGGTGTTGGATACAGCTGTGATGGGAAGTCAGTGTCATCCCGGATTGGTGCTGTCGGGTGTCAGGTGTCGCAGGCTGCAGTTCGAGGGCTCACATCATTGTCCGCTTCCTCTTCCTCGCTGCTAGCGGCTTGGTTAGGTAGTTCGACGCATGCAGCACAGGGGTGGGTAGTTGGTGGCCTCCATGGCCAGATCACCCGTCCATGGCATCGGTATGAGTGCTGGCATGTGGTGCAGGGTGGAGAGTGCACACACTACTGGTAGGTGGGGTCCACTCATCCTCCGGGTGGGAGGGTGGGGTTGTGGGCGTGTGGGACAGGGATAGGTGCCAGGGGCACAGAAGCTGCCTACTCACCCTGGCTGCCCTGAGAGGGTCGTGCAGGTGCTTTCTGCACTGCTGTCCAGGCCTGGTGGTGGGGCCCATAGCACACACGCCGACTGCCACCTGCGCCCAGGCCTGGTGTATGGTGGCGGGTGGCAGCCTTCTCCCACCCAGGGTTACAGGGTCGCCCGTCTCTCCTCCTCTAACCACAATGTTTATAAACATCAACCACTTGGGAGAGTTAAGTGCATTCCCATACCCCCTTCACCCTTGAGTAATTTTGAAGTGCTCAATTGGAAATTAACAGCACTTAACTCTCTTTGAAGTGGTTGATGTTTCCCAACATTGGCTCACAAGGCTAAATCGCTGGCTTTTAAAGCAGACCAAGCAGGCCAGCAGCACGGTTCGATTCCCGTACCAGCCTCCCCGGACAGGCGCCGGAATGTGACGACTAGGGGCTTTTCACAGTAACTTCATTGAAGCCTACTCGTGACAATAAGCGATTTTCATTTTTCATTTTCATTTTCACATTGTGTATAGAGCACTTCAGAGTTACTCAACCGTGAAGGAAGATAAATGAAGCAAGGCTGACAGCTGTGTGTGTGTGGGGGAGCTGTCAGTCACAGCTTAATAAGGGAAATGAATGATTAGCTTACAGGTCAAGGATCTGAGGAGTTTAAACACAGCTGACTGCATCTATTTCCATGAATTGACATGTTGTGCTTCCTGTGTCTGAGCCAGCATGTGTATTGCCCACGTGAGTGTTGCAACAGTATAATTTTTCACTGCTCTGTCTGGACTTTTCTCTAGTTTCCAGACAGATATCTATTTTCTGGGGGGGGCTACCTGACAGGTTTCTCCTTTCTGGAGGGCCCCTTGACAGAGGTCTCTTTTCTGGGAGTCCTGTAGGGGTCACTTTATGGGTGGCATGGTTGTACAGTGGTTAGCACTGTTGCTTCACTGCGCCAGGGACTTGGGTTTGATTCCCGTCTTGAGTCACTGTCTGTGCGGAGTCTGCACGTTCTCCCTGTGTCTGCGTGGGTTTCCTCCGGGCGCTCCGGTTTCTTCCCACAAGTCCCAAAAAACGTGCTTGTTAGGTAGTTTGGACATTCTGAATTCTCCCTCCGTGGACCCGATCAGGCGCCGGAAGGTGGTGACGAGGGACTTTTCAAAGTGACTTAATTGCAGTGTTAATGTAAGGCTACTTATGACAATAAAGATTATTTAGGGTTTTGGTGTGTGGTGGGGGCTCTGATGGAGGTGGGGTGTGCAGGTCTGGCATTGTTGGGGGGAGGGGGGGAGTATGGCTCTAAGATGGATTTTGGGGGCAACTTCCTTAAGGGTTTTCCCCCTTGGCCCACCACGAAGTCCACGCTGGGAAATACCTGCAGCTATTCCCACCCAAGGGATTTCGGCCCATGTTGACTCTATCTGATTACCTTGAATTTTTCCAAGTGCCCTGCTATAACGTCTGTAATAATAGCTTCTAACATTTTCTCTGTGACAAATACTAAGGCAACTAGTCTGTACTTTCCTGTCTCCTTCCTTTTTGAATAAAGAACATAAGACCATAAGATATCGGAGCAGAATTATGCCATGAGGCCCATTGAATCTGCTCCACCATTCAATCATGGCTGATATTTTCTCATCCCCATTCTCCTGCCTTTTCCACATAACCCTTGATCCCCTTATTAATCAAGAACGTATCATTTCTCTGTCTTAAAGACACTCAGTGATTTGGCCTCCACAGCCTTCTGCGGCAAAGAGTTCCACAGATTCGCAACCTCTGGCTCAAGAAATTCCTCCTCATCTCTGTTTTAAAGGATCGTTCCTTCAATCTGAGACTGTGCCCTTGGGTTCTAGTTTCTCCTACTAGTGGAAATATCCTCTCCTTGTCCACTCTATCTAGGCCTCTCAGTATCCTACAAGTTTCAATGAGATCTTCCCCTCATCCTTCTAAACTCCAATGAGTACAGACCCAGAGTCCTCAACCGCTCCTCATATGACAAGCCCTTCATTCCAGGGATCATTCTTGTGAATCTCTTCTGGGCCCTCTCCAAGTCCAGCACATCCTACCTTAAATAGGGGTCCCAAAATTGCTCGCGATACTCCAAATGGGGTCTGACCAGAGCCTTATACAGCCTCAGAAGTATATCCCTGGTCTTGTATTCTAGCCCTCTCGACATGAATACTAACATTGCATTTGCTTTCCTAACTGCCAACTGAACCTGCATGTTAACCTGGAGAATCTTGAACAAGGACTCCCAAGTCCCTTTGAGCTTCTGATTTCCTAAGCATCTCCCCATTTAGAAATTAGTCTATGCCTCTATGTCTCCTGCCAAAATGCATAACCTCCACACTTTTCCACATTGTATTCCATGTGCCACTTCTTTGCCCACTCTCCTAGCCTGTCCAAGTCCTTCTGTAGCCCCCCACTTCTCCTAGCCTGTCCAAGTCGTTCTGCAGCACCCCCACCCCCCACTTCCGAAATAATACCTGTCCCTCTGCATATCTTTGTATCATCTGCAAACATAGCAACAGTGCCTTCAGTTCCTTCTTCCCGATCATTAATGAATAGTTGTTGTCCCAACACTGATCCCTGCGGAACACCATGAGTCACCGGTAGACATCTTGATAAAGACCCCTTTATCCCCACTCTCTGCCTTCTGCCAGTCAGCCAATTCTTTATCCATGTCAGTGCCTTGCCCCAAACACCATGGGTTCTTAATTTATTTAGCAGTCTCCTATACGGCGCCTTGTTAAAGACCTTCTGGAAATCCAAATAAATCACTTTCACTGGCTATCCATTGTCTAATTTCCTTGTTACCTCCTCAAAGAACTCTAACAGATTTGTCAGACGCGACCTCCCCTTGGCAAAGCCATGCTAACTCAGCCCTATTTTACCATGTAACTCCAAGTACTCCACAATCTCATCCTTAATAACCGTCTCTAAAATCCTATTGACAACCAAAGTCAGACGAACAATTCTTTAATTTCCCATCTTCTGCCTCCCTCACCTCTTGAACAGGGGTGTTATATTGGCCATTTTCCAGTCCTCTAGGACCCTTCCTGACTCTAGTGATTCCTGAAAGTTCACCACCAATGCCTCCACAATCTCCTCAGCTTTCAGATCCTTAGGGTGTAGTCCATCTGGCCCGGGTGATTTATCCACTTTTTCAGACCTTACAGTTTCCCCAGAACCTTCTCCTCAGTGATGGCCACTACACTCATCTCTGCCCCCTGATTCTCCTGGAGCTCTGGTCTCCCACTAGTGTCTTCCACTGTGAAGTTCCTCCCTCATTTCTTTGTTTCCTATTGCTACTTCTCCAGCCTCATTTTCCAGTGATTCAATGTCCATTCTTGCTTCTCTCTTACCTTTCATATATCAAAAAAAACCTCTTGCAATCTTCTTTTATATTACTCGCTATCTTACACTCATATTTCATCTGCTTCCCCTTATTGTTTTTTTAATTGTCCTCTGTTCACTTTTAAAGGCTTCCCAATCCCCTGGCTTCCCAATAATTCTCACCACCTTGTATGCTTTTTCTTTTGTTTTTATGCTCGTCAGCCATGGATGCCTCACCCTCTTCTTAGCATGTTTGCTCCTCCTTGGGATGAATTTCTGCTGTGCCTCCCTAATAACCCCCAAAAACCCCTGCCATTGCTGTTCCACTGTCTTCCTGCTAGGGTCCCCTTCCAATCAACTCTGGCCAGCTCCTCCCTCATGTCTTTGTACGTACATCCAATTCCACCTTCTCCCTCTCAAACGGCAGGGTGAATTCTATCATATTGTGGCCACTGCCCCCTAAGCGTTCCCTCAGCTTAAGTTCCCTAATCAAATCTGCCTCATTACACATCACCAAATCCAGAATTGCCTGTTCCCTCGTCGACTCTGTCTCAAGTAGCTGCAAAAAAACATCTCTTAGACATTCCACAAATTCCTTTTCTTGGGATCCACGACCAACCTGATTTTCCCAGTCCACCTGCATATTGAAGACCCCCATTATTATTGTAATATTGCCTTCCATATATGCTTTTTCTAACTCCTGATTTATTTGCTGCCCCACATCCTGACTACTGTGGGAGGGGGGGGGGCATGTACATAACTCCCATCAGGGTCTTTTTTCCTTTGTGACTCCTCAACTTTACGCACACAGATTCAAAATTTTCTGATCTTATATTGCTTCTTGCTATCGATTTAACTCAATTTCTTACTGACAATGCAATCCTCCCCCTCTGCCCATCTGCCTGTCCTTTCGATAGGACACATATCCTTGGATATATTCCATCTTCCTCACAATAAAGCATTTCATTTGCCTCGTGATCCTTTGCTATTTTTAAATTTTTTAAGGAGCAATTTAGCGTGGCCAATTCACCTAACCTTGCACATCTTTGGATTGTGGGGGTGAGACCCACGCAGACAAGGGGAGAACGTGCAAACTCCACACAAACAGTGACCCAAGGATCGAACCCGGGTCCTCAGGGCCATGAGGCAGCAGTGCTAACCACTGTGCCACGTGGTGCTGCCCTTGATCCTTTGTTATGACTTGTGACTGAGGACATACGATTAAATACAAAACAACTTCTGAACTATTCTACAATGGCCACATTCTCAAAGCAGTTCACAGCACACTCCATTCTTTCTTACAAGATGAAGTGGTTTATGAGGCAGCAGATAGAGTCAGGAGATGCCACCACCACCTTCAAGAGATTGCCCCCACTGCAAGGACATCTTCATACAGGAGTGGCAGGCACTTCCCGAAATGCCTGCACATAGGGTTTCATATTAGCTCTTCATTCTCCCACCTCACATGGTTTACATGACATGACCCATTTGTGTTATCATTTGCTTAATGAATGGAAAGAGATCAAAGTTAAATTAACGGACTCTCTCGCTGGAAACATCGATGTTAAATGTTTTGTCAATTTTATACCACGTCATGTAAATGATCTTTTCATAAATCTACCAAACACCTTAATTATAAATGATATATGAAAAGGCTGCTGTGCGGTGTGAACTTGGGCAGCAGTTGCTCATTCTTACCTTTTTGATCTGGTCTTCCACTAAATTCTTAAAAACATCTTTAACGATCAGTATCAGAAAGATGATGAAGCAACACAGAGCGAACCCACCAATCAGAGCAGCTTTGTTTCTTAGGCGAACCATAACTGTTGCAACGCGCGAAAATAACAAAAACACAATTGAAAAGGAACCCAGAGAGATATCTCTCCTGACAATATTTGATTGTGGAGCCGGAGTAATAAAATTTGCCACTGGAATGTCTGAATGTGTTTCCTGCCTCAATGTTCCGAGCCTGACCAAAGGTCCATGACATGCCGACTGAGGAAGGTCACCCTGCAGCCAATCACAAAAGCAGGACAAACTCTCCAAATACCGAACCATTTAGAGAGTGACAGCTTGTTTTCAGATTTTAGTTTGTGCTCTCAATAACGATATAACGTGAAACATATTTCAATCCAAAGACTGATCCAAACGGGGAAAATATTTCAGGGGAATATGGAGGACAGTATCTTGGAGTCCCAGCATGCTGTCGTGCTGACGTGTTAACAAGGGGAACGGTAATTTTGCCAGGCAACAGTCGTACCTCAAATCACACCCAAATAGTGATAAAGAGAGAAAGAGAGAGAGAGAAAAAATTCATTTACAGGCTGCAATATTTGCTTTTCAAGCGACTGATAATTGAAGTCATAAACATTAACTTCTTACTCACAATTAGGCACAAAGGCCAAAGTAGAGAAGATAATTCCAGGGCAGGGGGGGAGGGGGGCACTTTCAATAAATATCATCTCCCAATGAAGTGTCATTCTCAGGAAATACCATCTCCTTATGAACTGTCATTCTGAATAATACCATCTCCTAATGAAGTGTCATTCTCAGGAAATACCATCTCCTTATGAACTGTCATTCTGAGTAATACCATCTCCTAATGAAGTGTCATTCTCAGTAAATACCATCTCCTAATGAACTGTCATTCTGAGTAATACCATCGCCAAATGAAGTTTCATTCTCAGTAAATACCAGCTCCCAATGAAGTGTCACTCTCAGTAAATACCATCCCAGAATGAAGTGTCATTCTCAGTAAATACCATCTTCCAATTAAGCGTCATTCTCAGTAAAGCTCATCTCCCAATGAAGTTTCATTCTCAGAAAATACCTTCTCCTAATGAAATGTCATTCTCAGTAAATACTATCCCAAAATGAAATGTCATTGTCAGTAAATATCATCGCAAAATGAAGTGCCATTCTCAGTAAATACCATCTCCTAATGAAATGTCATTCTCAGTAAATACCATCCCCAAATGAAGAGTCATTCACAGTAAATACCACCCCAAATGAAGTGTCACTCTCAGTATATACCATTGCCTAATGAAATGTCATTCACAGTAAATACCATCTCCTAATGAAATATCACTCTCAGTAAATACCATCTCCTAATGAAGTGCCATTCTCAGTCAATACCATCTCCTAATGAAATGTCATTCTTAGTAAATACCATCTCCCAATGAAATGTCATTCGCAGTAAATACCATCCCTAATGAAGTGTCATTCTCAGTAAATACCATCTCCTAATGAAATGTCATTCTCAGTAAATACCATTCCAAAATGAAGTGCAATTCACAGTAAATACCATCTCCTAATGAAATGTCATTCTTAGTAAATACCATCTCCCAATGAAATGTCATTCGCAGTAAATACCATCCCCTAATGAAGTGTCATTCTCAGTAAATACCGTCTCCTAATGAAATGTCATTCTCAGTAAATATCATCCCAAAATGAAGTGCAATTCACAGTAAATACCATCTCCTAATGAAGTGTCACTGTCAGTAAATACCATTTCCCAATCAAGTGTCATTTTGAGTAAATACCATCTGATGAAATGTCATTCTCAGTAACACCATCCTCAAATGAAGTATCATTCTCAGTAATTACCATCGTCAAATGAAGTGTCATTCTCAGTCAATACCATCTCCTAATGAAATGTCATTCTCAGTAAATCCCATCTCATAATGAAATGTCATTCTCAGTAAATCCCATCTCCGAATGAAGTGTCATTCTCAGTAAATACCATCTACAAATGAAATGTCATTCTCAGTAAATACCATCCCAAAATGAAGTGCCATTCACAGTAAATGCCATCCTCAAATGAAGTATCATTCTCAGTAAATACAATCTCCTAATGAAATGTCACTATCAGTAAATACCATCTCCCAATGAAGTGTCATTCTCAGTAAATACCATCTCCAAATGAAGTGTCAGTGTCAGTAAATACCATCTCCCAATGAGGTGACATTCTCAGTAAATACCATTTCCTAATGAAATGTCATTTTCAGTAAATACAATCCCCAAATGAAGTCTCATTCTCAGTAAATACCATCCCAAAATGAAGTGTCATTCAGAGTAAATACCATCTATTAATGAAGTGTCGGTCTCAGTAAATACCATCTCCCAATGAAGTGTCATTCTCAGTAAATACCATCTCCTAATGAAGTGTCATTCTCAGTAAATACAAATCTCCTAATGAAGTGTCATTCTGAGTAATACCATCTCCTAATGAAGTGTCATTCTCAGTAAGTACACTCTCTTAATGAAATGTAACTGTCAGTAAATATCATCGCCAAATGATATTCATTCTCAGTAAATACCATCTCCTAATGAAATGTCATTCTCAGTAAATACCATTCCAAAATGAAATGTCATTGTCAGTAAATATCATCGCCAAATGAAGTGCCATTCTCAGTAAATACCATCTCCTAATGAAACGTCATTCTCAGTCACACCATCCTCAAATGAAGTGTCATTCTCAGTAAATACCATCTTCCAATGAAGTGTCATTTTCAGAAAATACCATCTCCTAATGAAATATCATTCTCAGTAAATACCATCCCCTAATTAAGTGTCACTCTCAGTAAATGCCATCTCATAATGAAGTGTCATTCTCAGTAAATACCGTCTCCTAACCAAGTGTCATTCTCAGTAAATACCATCTCCTAATGAAGTGTCACTCTCAGTAAATACCATCTCCCAATGAAGTCTCATTCCCAGTAAATAAAATTTCCTACTGAAGTGTCATTCTCAGTAAATACCATCTCCTAATGAAATGTCATTGTCAGTAAATATCATCACCAAATGAAGGGTCATTCTCAGTAAATACTAACTCCGAATGAAATGTCATTCTCAGTAAATACCATCTCCCAATGAAGTGACATTCTCTGTAATTACCATCTCCTAACGGAATGTCGTTCTCAGTAAATACCATCCCCAAATGAAGTGTCATTCTCAGTGAATACCATCACCTAATGAAATATCATTCTCAGTCATACCATCTCCCAATGAAGTGTCATTCTCAGTAAATACCATCGCAGAATGAAGTGTCATTTTCAGTAAATACCATCCTCTTATGAAGTGTCATTCTCAGTAAATAAAATCTCCTAATGAAGTGTCATTCTCAGTAAAAACCATCTCCCAATGAAGTTTCATTCCCAGTAAATACCGTCCCCTAATGAAGTGTCATTCTCAGCAAATACCATCTCATAATCAAATGTCATTCTCAGTAAATACCATCCCAAAACGAAATGTCATTGTCAGTAAATATCATCGTCAAATGAAGTGCCATTCTCAGTAAATACTATCTCCTAATGAAATGTCATTTTCAGTAAATACCATCTCCCAATGAAGTGTCATTGTCAGTAAATACCATCTCCTAAGGAAATATCATTCTCAGTAAATATCATCACCTAATGAAGTGTCACTCTCAGTAAATACCATCTCCTAATGAAATGTCATTTTCAGTAAATACCATCCCCAAATGAAGTGTCAGTCTCAGTAAATACCATCCCAGAATGTAGTGTCATTCTCAGTAAATACCATTTCCCAATGAAGTGACATTCTCAGGAATCGCCTAATGAAGTGTCATTACCACCTCCTAATGAAGTGTCATTCAGAGTAAATACCATCTCTTAATGAAGAATCGCTCTCAGTAAGTACCATCTCCCAATGAAGTGTCATTCAGAGTAAATACCATCTCCTAATGAAGTGTCATTCTCAGTAAATACAAATCTCCTAATGAACTGTAATTATGAGTAATACCATCTCCTAATGAAGTGTCATTCTCAGAAAATACCATCTCTTAATGAAATGTCATTGTCAGTAAATATCATCGCCAAATGAAGTTTCATTCTCAGTAAATACCATCTCCTAATGAAGTGTCATTCTCAGTAAATACCATTCCAAAATGAAATGTCATTGTCAGTAAATACCATCTCCTAATGAAATGTCATTCTTTGTAAATACCATCTCCCAATGAAATGTCATTCGCAGTAAATCCATCCCCTAATGAAATGTCATTCTCAGTAAATACCATCTCCTAATGAAGTGTCACTCTCAGTAAATACCATTTCCCAGTGAAGTGTCATTTTCAGTAAATACCATATGATGAAATGTCATTCTCAGTAATACCATCCTCAAATAAAGTGTCATTCTCAGTAAATACTATCCCCAAATGAAGTGTCATTCTCAGTAAATACCATCCCTTAATGAAGTGTCGCTCTCAGTAAATACCATCTCCCAATGAAGTGTCATTCTCAGTAAATACCATCTCCTAATGAAGTGTCATTCTCAGAAAATACAAATCTCCTAATGAACTGTCATTCTGAGTAATACCATCTCCTAATGAAGTGTCATTCTCAGAAAATGCCACCTCTTAATGAAATATCATTGTCAGTAAATATCATCGCCAAATGAAGTTTCATTATCAGTAAATACCATCTCCTAATGAAATGTCATTCTCAGTAAATACCATTCCAAATGAAATGTCATTGTCAGTAAATACCGTCTCCTAATGAAATGTCATTCTTTGTAAATACCATCTCCCAATGAAATGTCATTCGCAGTAAATCCATCCCCTAATGAAATGTCATTCTCAGTAAATACCATCTCCTAATGAAGTGTCACTCTCAGTAAATACCATTTCCCAGTGAAGTGTCATTTTCAGTAAATACCATATGATGAAATGTCATTCTCAGTAATACCATCCTCAAATGAAGTGTCATTCTCAGTAAATACCATCCTCAAATGAAGTGTCATTCTCAGGAAATACCATCCCCTAATGAAGTGTCATTCTCAGTAAATACCATCTCCTAATGAAATGTCATTCTCAGTAAATACCATCCCAAAATGAAGTGTCAGTATCAGTAAATACCACCTCCCAATGAGGTGACATTCTTAATAAATACCATTTCCTAATGAAATGTCATTTTCAGTAAATACCATCCCCAAATGAAGTGGCATTCTCAGAAGATACCATCTCCTAATGAAATGTCATTCTCAGTCACACCATCCTCAAATGAAGTGTCATTCTCAGTAAATACAGTCTCCTAATGAAATGTCATTCTCAGTAAATACCATCCCAAAATGAAGTGCAATTCACAGTAAATACCATCTCCTAATGAAGTGTCACTGTCAGTAAATACCATTTCCCAATCAAGTGTCATTTTGAGTAAATACCATCTGATGAAATGTCATTCTCAGTAACACCATCCTCAAATGAAGTATCATTCTCAGTAATTACCATCCCCAAATGAAGTGTCATTCTCAGTGAATACCATCACCTAATGAAATATCATTCTCAGTCATACCATCTCCCAATGAAATGTCATTCGCAGTAAATACCAACCCCTAATGAAGTGTCATTCTCAGTAAATACCGTCTCCTAATGAAATGTCATTCTCAGTAAATACCATCCCAAAATGAAGTGCAATTCACAGTAAATACCATCTCCTAATGAAGTGTCACTGTCAGTAAATACCCTTTCCCAATCAAGTGTCATTTTGAGTAAATACCATCTGATGAAATGTCATTCTCAGTAACACCAACCTCAAATGAAGTATCATTCTCAGTAATTATCATCGTCAAATGAAGTGTCATTCTCAGTCAATACCATCTCCTAATGAAATGTCATTCTCAGTAAATCCCATCTCATAATGAAATGTCATTCTCAGTAAATCCCATCTCCGAATGAAGTGTCATTCTCAGTAAATATCATCTACAAATGAAATGTCATTCTCAGTAAATACCATCCCAAAATGAAGTGCCATTCACAGTAAATGCCATCCTCAAATGAAGTATCATTCTCAGTAAATACAATCTCCTAATGAAATGTCACTATCAGTAAATACCATCTCCCAATGAAGTGTCATTCTCAGTAAATACCATCTCCAAATGAGTGTCAGTGTTAGTAAATACCATCTCCCAATGAGGTGACATTCTCAGTAAATACCATTTCCTAATGAAATGTCATTCTCAGTAAATACCATCTCCTAATGAAATGTCATTCTCAGTAAATACCATCCCAAAATGAAGTGTCATTCAGAGTAAATACCATCTATTAATGAAGTGTCGGTCTCAGTAAATACCATCTCCCAATGAAGTGTCATTCTCAGTAAATACCATCTCCTAATGAAGTGTCATTCTCAGTAAATACAAATCTCCTAATGAAGCTGTCATTCTGAGTAATACCATCTCCTAATGAAGTGTCATTCTCAGTAAGTACACTCTCTTAATGAAATGTCACTGTCAGTAAATATCATCGCCAAATGAAGTTTCATTCTCAGTAAATACCATCTCCTAATGAAATGTCATTCTCAGTAAATACCATTCCAAAATGAAATGTCATTGTCAGTAAATATCATCGCCAAATGAAGTGCCATTCTCAGTAAATACCATCTCCTAATGAAACGTCATTCTCAGTAAATACCATCTTCCAATGAAGTGTCATTTTCAGAAAATACCATCTCCTAATGAAATATCATTCTCAGTAAATACCATCCCCTAATTAAGTGTCACTCTCAGTAAATGCCATCTCATAATGAAGTGTCATTCTCAGTAAATACCGTCTCCTAACCAAGTGTCATTCTCAGTAAATACCATCTCCTAATGAAGTGTCACTCTCAGTAAATACCATCTCCCAATGAAGTCTCATTCCCAGTAAATAAAATTTCCTACTGAAGTGTCATTCTCAGTAAATACCATCTCCTAATGAAATGTCATTGTCAGTAAATATCATCACCAAATGAAGGGTCATTCTCAGTAAATACTATCTCCGAATGAAATGTCATTCTCAGTAAATACCATCTCCCAATGAAATGACATTCTCTGTAATTACCATCTCCTAACAGAATGTCGTTCTCAGTAAATACCATCCCCAAATGAAGTGTCATTCTCAGTGAATACCATCACCTAATGAAATATCATTCTCAGTCATACCATCTCCCAATGAAGTGTCATTCTCAGTAAATACCATCGCAGAATGAAGTGTCATTTTCAGTAAATACCATCCTCTTATGAAGTGTCATTCTCAGTAAATAAAATCTCCTAATGAAGTGTCATTCTCAGTAAAAACCATCTCCCAATGAAGTTTCATTCCCAGTAAATACCGTCCCCTAATGAAGTGTCATTCTCAGCAAATACCATCTCATAATCAAATGTCATTCTCAGTAAATACCATCCCAAAACGAAATGTCATTGTCAGTAAATATCATCGTCAAATGAAGTGCCATTCTCAGTAAATACTATCGCCTAATGAAATGTCATTTTCAGTAAATACCATCTCCCAATGAAGTGTCATTGTCAGTAAATACCATCTCCTAAGGAAATATCATTCTCAGTAAATATCATCACCTAATGAAGTGTCACTCTCAGTAAATACCATCTCCTAATGAAATGTCATTTTCAGTAAATACCATCCCCAAATGAAGTGTCAGTCTCAGTAAATACCATCCCAGAATGTAGTGTCATTCTCAGTAAATACCATTTCCCAATGAAGTGACATTCTCAGGAATCGCCTAATGAAGTGTCATTACCACCTCCTAATGAAGTGTCATTCAGAGTAAATACCATCTCTTAATGAAGAATCGCTCTCAGTAAATACCATCTCCCAATGAAGTGTCATTCAGAGTAAATACCATCTCCTAATGAAGTGTCATTCTCAGTAAATACAAATCTCCTAATGAACTGTAATTATGAGTAATACCATCTCCTAATGAAGTGTCATTCTCAGAAAATACCATCTCTTAATGAAATGTCATTGTCAGTAAATATCATCGCCAAATGAAGTTTCATTATCAGTAAATACCATCTCCTAATGAAATGTCATTCTCAGTAAATACCATTCCAAATGAAATGTCATTGTCAGTAAATACCGTCTCCTAATGAAATGTCATTCTTTGTAAATACCATCTCCCAATGAAATGTCATTCGCAGTAAATCCATCCCCTAATGAAATGTCATTCTCAGTAAATACCATCTCCTAATGAAGTGTCACTCTCAGTAAATACCATTTCCCAGTGAAGTGTCATTTTCAGTAAATACCATATGATGAAATGTCATTCTCAGTAATACCATCCTCAAATGAAGTGTCATTCTCAGTAAATACCATCCTCAAATGAAGTGTCATTCTCAGGAAATACCATCCCCTAATGAAGTGTCATTCTCAGTAAATACCATCTCCTAATGAAATGTCATTCTCAGTAAATACCATCCCAAAATGAAGTGTCAGTATCAGTAAATACCACCTCCCAATGAGGTGACATTCTTAATAAATACCATTTCCTAATGAAATGTCATTTTCAGTAAATACCATCCCCAAATGAAGTGGCATTCTCAGAAGATACCATCTCCTAATGAAATGTCATTCTCAGTCACACCATCCTCAAATGAAGTGTCATTCTCAGTAAATACCGTCTCCTAATGAAATGTCATTCTCAGTAAATACCATCCCAAAATGAAGTGCAATTCACAGTAAATACCATCTCCTAATGAAGTGTCACTGTCAGTAAATACCATTTCCCAATCAAGTGTCATTTTGAGTAAATACCATCTGATGAAATGTCATTCTCAGTAACACCATCCTCAAATGAAGTATCATTCTCAGTAATTACCATCCCCAAATGAAGTGTCATTCTCAGTGAATACCATCACCTAATGAAATATCATTCTCAGTCATACCATCTCCCAATGAAATGTCATTCGCAGTAAATACCAACCCCTAATGAAGTGTCATTCTCAGTAAATACCGTCTCCTAATGAAATGTCATTCTCAGTAAATACCATCCCAAAATGAAGTGCAATTCACAGTAAATACCATCTCCTAATGAAGTGTCACTGTCAGTAAATACCCTTTCCCAATCAAGTGTCATTTTGAGTAAATACCATCTGATGAAATGTCATTCTCAGTAACACCAACCTCAAATGAAGTATCATTCTCAGTAATTATCATCGTCAAATGAAGTGTCATTCTCAGTCAATACCATCTCCTAATGAAATGTCATTCTCAGTAAATCCCATCTCATAATGAAATGTCATTCTCAGTAAATCCCATCTCCGAATGAAGTGTCATTCTCAGTAAATACCATCTACAAATGAAATGTCATTCTCAGTAAATACCATCCCAAAATGAAGTGCCATTCACAGTAAATGCCATCCTCAAATGAAGTATCATTCTCAGTAAATACAATCTCCTAATGAAATGTCACTATCAGTAAATACCATCTCCCAATGAAGTGTCATTCTCAGTAAATACCATCTCCAAATGGTGTCAGTGTTAGTAAATACCATCTCCCAATGAGGTGACATTCTCAGTAAATACCATTTCCTAATGAAATGTCATTTTCAGTAAATACAATCCCCAAATGAAGTCTCGTTCTCAGTAAATACCATCCCAAAATGAAGTGTCATTCAGAGTAAATACCATCTATTAATGAAGTGTCGGTCTCAGTAAATACCATCTCCCAATGAAGTGTCATTCTCAGTAAATACCATCTCCTAATGAAGTGTCATTCTCAGTAAATACAAATCTCCTAATGAACTGTCATTCTGAGTAATACCATCTCCTAATGAAGTGTCATTCTCAGTAAGTACACTCTCTTAATGAAATGTCACTGTCAGTAAATATCATCGCCAAATGAAGTTTCATTCTCAGTAAATACCATCTCCTAATGAAATGTCATTCTCAGTAAATACCATTCCAAAATGAAATGTCATTGTCAGTAAATATCATCGCCAAATGAAGTGCCATTCTCAGTAAATACCATCTCCTAATGAAACGTCATTCTCAGTAAATACCATCTTCCAATGAAGTGTCATTTTCAGAAAATACCATCTCCTAATGAAATATCATTCTCAGTAAATACCATCCCCTAATTAAGTGTCACTCTCAGTAAATGCCATCTCATAATGAAGTGTCATTCTCAGTAAATACCGTCTCCTAACCAAGTGTCATTCTCAGTAAATACCATCTCCTAATGAAGTGTCACTCTCAGTAAATACCATCTCCCAATGAAGTCTCATTCCCAGTAAATAAAATTTCCTACTGAAGTGTCATTCTCAGTAAATACCATCTCCTAATGAAATGTCATTGTCAGTAAATATCATCACCAAATGAAGGGTCATTCTCAGTAAATACTATCTCCGAATGAAATGTCATTCTCAGTAAATACCATCTCCCAATGAAATGACATTCTCTGTAATTACCATCTCCTAACAGAATGTCGTTCTCAGTAAATACCATCCCCAAATGAAGTGTCATTCTCAGTGAATACCATCACCTAATGAAATATCATTCTCAGTCATACCATCTCCCAATGAAGTGTCATTCTCAGTAAATACCATCGCAGAATGAAGTGTCATTTTCAGTAAATACCATCCTCTTATGAAGTGTCATTCTCAGTAAATAAAATCTCCTAATGAAGTGTCATTCTCAGTAAAAACCATCTCCCAATGAAGTTTCATTCCCAGTAAATACCGTCCCCTAATGAAGTGTCATTCTCAGCAAATACCATCTCATAATCAAATGTCATTCTCAGTAAATACCATCCCAAAACGAAATGTCATTGTCAGTAAATATCATCGTCAAATGAAGTGCCATTCTCAGTAAATACTATCGCCTAATGAAATGTCATTTTCAGTAAATACCATCTCCCAATGAAGTGTCATTGTCAGTAAATACCATCTCCTAAGGAAATATCATTCTCAGTAAATATCATCACCTAATGAAGTGTCACTCTCAGTAAATACCATCTCCTAATGAAATGTCATTTTCAGTAAATACCATCCCCAAATGAAGTGTCAGTCTCAGTAAATACCATCCCAGAATGTAGTGTCATTCTCAGTAAATACCATTTCCCAATGAAGTGACATTCTCAGGAATCGCCTAATGAAGTGTCATTACCACCTCCTAATGAAGTGTCATTCAGAGTAAATACCATCTCTTAATGAAGAATCGCTCTCAGTAAGTACCATCTCCCAATGAAGTGTCATTCAGAGTAAATACCATCTCCTAATGAAGTGTCATTCTCAGTAAATACAAATCTCCTAATGAACTGTAATTATGAGTAATACCATCTCCTAATGAAGTGTCATTCTCAGAAAATACCATCTCTTAATGAAATGTCATTGTCAGTAAATATCATCGCCAAATGAAGTTTCATTCTCAGTAAATACCATCTCCTAATGAAGTGTCATTCTCAGTAAATACCATTCCAAAATGAAATGTCATTGTCAGTAAATACCATCTCCTAATGAAATGTCATTCTTTGTAAATACCATCTCCCAATGAAATGTCATTCGCAGTAAATCCATCCCCTAATGAAATGTCATTCTCAGTAAATACCATCTCCTAATGAAGTGTCACTCTCAGTAAATACCATTTCCCAGTGAAGTGTCATTTTCAGTAAATACCATATGATGAAATGTCATTCTCAGTAATACCATCCTCAAATAAAGTGTCATTCTCAGTTAATACCATCCCCAAATGAAGTGTCATTCTCAGTAAATACCATCCCTTAATGAAGTGTCGCTCTCAGTAAATACCATCTCCCAATGAAGTGTCATTCTCAGTAAATACCATCTCCTAATGAAGTGTCATTCTCAGAAAATACAAATCTCCTAATGAACTGTCATTCTGAGTAATACCATCTCCTAATGAAGTGTCATTCTCAGAAAATACCATCTCTTAATGAAATATCATTGTCAGTAAATATCATCGCCAAATGAAGTTTCATTCTCAGTAAATACCATCTCCTAATGAAATGTCATTCTCAGTAAATACCATTCCAAATGAAATGTCATTGTCAGTAAATACCATCTCCTAATGAAATGTCATTCTTTGTAAATACCATCTCCCAATGAAATGTCATTCGCAGTAAATCCATCCCCTAATGAAATGTCATTCTCAGTAAATACCATCTCCTAATGAAGTGTCACTCTCAGTGAATACCATTTCCCAGTGAAGTGTCATTTTCAGTAAATACCATATGATGAAATGTCATTCTCAGTAATACCATCCTCAAATGAAGTGTCATTCTCAGTAAATACCATCCTCAAATGAAGTGTCATTCTCAGTAAATACCATCCCCTAATGAAGTGTCATTCTCAGTAAATACCATCTCCTAATGAAATGTCATTCTCAGTAAATACCATCCCAAAATGAAGTGTCAGTATCAGTAAATACCACCTCCCAATGAGGTGACATTCTTAATAAATACCATTTCCTAATGAAATGTCATTTTCAGTAAATACCATCCCCAAATGAAGTGGCATTCTCAGAAGATACCATCTCCTAATGAAATGTCATTCTCAGTCACACCATCCTCAAATGAAGTGTCATTCTCAGTAAATACAGTCTCCTAATGAAATGTCATTCTCAGTAAATACCATCCCAAAATGAAGTGCAATTCACAGTAAATACCATCTCCTAATGAAGTGTCACTGTCAGTAAATACCATTTCCCAATCAAGTGTCATTTTGAGTAAATACCATCTGATGAAATGTCATTCTCAGTAACACCATCCTCAAATGAAGTATCATTCTCAGTAATTACCATCCCCAAATGAAGTGTCATTCTCAGTGAATACCATCACCTAATGAAATATCATTCTCAGTCATACCATCTCCCAATGAAATGTCATTCGCAGTAAATACCAACCCCTAATGAAGTGTCATTCTCAGTAAATACCGTCTCCTAATGAAATGTCATTCTCAGTAAATACCATCCCAAAATGAAGTGCAATTCACAGTAAATACCATCTCCTAATGAAGTGTCACTGTCAGTAAATACCCTTTCCCAATCAAGTGTCATTTTGAGTAAATACCATCTGATGAAATGTCATTCTCAGTAACACCAACCTCAAATGAAGTATCATTCTCAGTAATTATCATCGTCAAATGAAGTGTCATTCTCAGTCAATACCATCTCCTAATGAAATGTCATTCTCAGTAAATCCCATCTCATAATGAAATGTCATTCTCAGTAAATCCCATCTCCGAATGAAGTGTCATTCTCAGTAAATATCATCTACAAATGAAATGTCATTCTCAGTAAATACCATCCCAAAATGAAGTGCCATTCACAGTAAATGCCATCCTCAAATGAAGTATCATTCTCAGTAAATACAATCTCCTAATGAAATGTCACTATCAGTAAATACCATCTCCCAATGAAGTGTCATTCTCAGTAAATACCATCTCCAAATGGTGTCAGTGTTAGTAAATACCATCTCCCAATGAGGTGACATTCTCAGTAAATACCATTTCCTAATGAAATGTCATTTTCAGTAAATACAATCCCCAAATGAAGTCTCGTTCTCAGTAAATACCATCCCAAAATGAAGTGTCATTCAGAGTAAATACCATCTATTAATGAAGTGTCGGTCTCAGTAAATACCATCTCCCAATGAAGTGTCATTCTCAGTAAATACCATCTCCTAATGAAGTGTCATTCTCAGTAAATACAAATCTCCTAATGAACTGTCATTCTGAGTAATACCATCTCCTAATGAAGTGTCATTCTCAGTAAGTACACTCTCTTAATGAAATGTCACTGTCAGTAAATATCATCGCCAAATGAAGTTTCATTCTCAGTAAATACCATCTCCTAATGAAATGTCATTCTCAGTAAATACCATTCCAAAATGAAATGTCATTGTCAGTAAATATCATCGCCAAATGAAGTGCCATTCTCAGTAAATACCATCTCCTAATGAAACGTCATTCTCAGTAAATACCATCTTCCAATGAAGTGTCATTTTCAGAAAATACCATCTCCTAATGAAATATCATTCTCAGTAAATACCATCCCCTAATTAAGTGTCACTCTCAGTAAATGCCATCTCATAATGAAGTGTCATTCTCAGTAAATACCGTCTCCTAACCAAGTGTCATTCTCAGTAAATACCATCTCCTAATGAAGTGTCACTCTCAGTAAATACCATCTCCCAATGAAGTCTCATTCCCAGTAAATAAAATTTCCTACTGAAGTGTCATTCTCAGTAAATACCATCTCCTAATGAAATGTCATTGTCAGTAAATATCATCACCAAATGAAGGGTCATTCTCAGTAAATACTATCTCCGAATGAAATGTCATTCTCAGTAAATACCATCTCCCAATGAAATGACATTCTCTGTAATTACCATCTCCTAACAGAATGTCGTTCTCAGTAAATACCATCCCCAAATGAAGTGTCATTCTCAGTGAATACCATCACCTAATGAAATATCATTCTCAGTCATACCATCTCCCAATGAAGTGTCATTCTCAGTAAATACCATCGCAGAATGAAGTGTCATTTTCAGTAAATACCATCCTCTTATGAAGTGTCATTCTCAGTAAATAAAATCTCCTAATGAAGTGTCATTCTCAGTAAAAACCATCTCCCAATGAAGTTTCATTCCCAGTAAATACCGTCCCCTAATGAAGTGTCATTCTCAGCAAATACCATCTCATAATCAAATGTCATTCTCAGTAAATACCATCCCAAAACGAAATGTCATTGTCAGTAAATATCATCGTCAAATGAAGTGCCATTCTCAGTAAATACTATCGCCTAATGAAATGTCATTTTCAGTAAATACCATCTCCCAATGAAGTGTCATTGTCAGTAAATACCATCTCCTAAGGAAATA